>NC_058094.1:101263939-101566969 GCF_020171115.1 Neogale vison
CCATCAAGTTATATGGGGCATTAGGGAGGACCAAAACTTGATGTTTAACTATTCCCGAGGCCAAATATAAAGTCCTTTCTGTTGCCCATTTATGTCTCTCTGTGCCATTTGCTCCTTGTACCCAGACTTCCTCTGCAAGTAGTTTTCCCATAGGTTTAAGTAATGATGAAAATTGGGCTCCCATGTCCCCCAAAAAGTAAACTGATTTCCCCTCCACTTCAATTTTTACCCAAGGTTCGGGGAGGGGCTCTGAACCATAACCCCTTCAATCTCTGGGCGCAAGCATTGTTTTCTTCCTTTTGGGGCACTCCCTGGTCCTATGTCCTCTTTCCTTACAGTAAGCACACTGATCTGAATCTAAGTCTTCCCGCCTGCCTTCTCTGTGCTTAGGTTTTCCCTACCCATCTCCTCTCTGCCTCATTTAATGCCAAAACCTTAACCAGTTTTTTTTGTCTGTTTTTCATCCTCCTGTGTATCCCTGTTGTTAAACACCTTTTCTGCTATTCCCACTAACTCAGTCAGATTCTTCCCTTCAAATCGTTCAATTTACTGAAGTTCCCTATATCTGGGGTGACTGACTGACAAAGCAAGATCGTCTCAGTGAGCTATCATGAAACTTCCCTGAAGTTTACCTCAAGTTGTCCAGCTTAAGTAAACAAACATTTAAAGAGAATGAAATCTATAATTTAACATCCATAAAAGTGTGTTATTAAAACATAATTTTATCTCTCTAAAATAATCCTCATTTTCAGAGATAGCCAAATCAGGACTAATTTATTTGAAAAACAAGTCCAGTTTTAACAAACTTGGCCAAATTATTTACATAAGCTCAGCAAGAACAGTGAAGGATCATATACGTCTTTAAGAATCTGTTCTGCTGTGGCGGGGGGGTGGGAGGTTGGGGTACCAGGTGGTGGGTATTATAGAGGGCACAGCTTGCATGGAGCACTGGGTGTGGTGAAAAAATAATGAATACTGTTTTTCTGAAAATAAATAAATTGGGAAAAAAAATTCTATCACACCAAATACACTAAAAAAAAAAAAAATGATACCAGATTGTTAAAAAAAAAAAAAAAAGAATCTGTTCTGCTGGAACTTCTCGTATGGAATCTCTAGGTTGAATTTATGATAGCCTCTCCAGGTCAGAAGCCAAGCTACATACTTGCCATCAGACATGCCTGCCATACCTGTTGATTTGGGTTAATTCCTCTTCCTGAGGCCCCCAAATAATCCTGATATTCCTGCACCTGCCAGGAAGTAACATCCTTTACTCACTTGGTGAGGCTGCTGGGAACTCTGTAAGCAAGGTACCAGGCCAACAGTTCCAAAGGGCTTTACGGTTCCAGGTTTTATAAAGTCAACCTTAGTTCCTTTAAGCTGTTTAGTTATATCTGAGTCTTTCTAATATGGCATTCCAGTCAAAGCCATAATAAAATAAAATAACCAGTTTCCAGTGGTGTCCTATTACAAGGAGAACAGATTCTTATTGAACTTATGCAAATGACTGTTTGCCATGGGAGAAAGAATACTTGCTGAGGCATTTTGATTTCAGAGGGTGCAGATAGAGAGAAAGAATTGAATACCTTGATTTGGTTACAAATGACTACATTTTATCTCTGTAAGTTACAGATAACTTAAGAATAAGTTTCTCTAGTCTGTAAGAACAAACATAAGACAAAACATTAAGAGATGCAACATTACATTCTTTTAGTTTACCTAGTCCCATGTTAATATTTCTGGTTTAGTCTAAATACAGCTTTTACTTCTGTAAATTCTTACCCATTTCAGTTCCAGAATTTCAACATATCAAAGACCTGTATTTGTCCTGAAAGTCTCCCATATGAATTTCTTTGAGATGGAATTTATTTTCCAAGAGAATTAAAACAATTACAAATGACAAAAACTCAGAACAGGTATGGTAAAGAGCCGATGAGATGAGAATTTACAATGTAACTGGCAAGAAAATCAGGTTACTTCTGTGACACGTAACATTTTCATAATCACAATATTAAGTGATGATCTATCAACCTATTAAAACTTTAGGAAATGCATGGCATTTGCCCAAATGTAACCCAAGGTTTAAATCCCGTCAACAATTGCTAAAACATTAGAAAGTTTTAAAACACATGCCTAAATATAATTAGGGATATTAAACACCTGATAAAACAAAACATAGAAACTGAATTTTCTGGGCAGGCAAAGAGAAACCATAACAGATCAATTAACTTAAAAAAACTTTGTCTTTTTAAACAGAGAGAAAACCAGCTTTTCTATACAAGTGTCTTTTTTTTAAAATAGCAGATAATGAGTTTACTAGGTTTCCCTCCCCTCGTGAATGATGTTGCAGACAAAGGGAGGGCGATCTTTCAGATGCTGTCCTGCTCGCATGCCTCGCGGGAACTTAGGGGCGTCTTAGCTAAGGTCTGTCCGTATAAACCCCGGACCAGGACACTCCGTGGAGTAGATGACCATTATGACATATGACGCCCCACGCCACTCAGGGTGCAGCCCACTCAGACTCTGTAGTGGAAGTGGAGCCATACAGACAGATTCACAGAGTCAGGCACTTTTCAGATTCAAACTTTTACATATCTCCTACTTTTTACATACAGAGTTGCTTTTCTCATTTCCATCAGTCTTAATTACACTTAACAGAATTTTGTAATCTTAGAAATACCTGAACCTCTACTGAAGACTAAATATAAACCAATTGTGAGTTATTACAATAGAATTCTTTAGATGGAATATTTATCAATCAGTTAAGCACAGAAGATGTTCACCAGCAGATTTCAAAAGCACAAACCCAGTTTCAGCAACTAACGCTCTAGCATTTTATCCCATTTGGTTAAGACCTACATGTCCAACAAATGTAATTCCATTTGTCATTCAAGCAACCCTTCACAGTTTCAGGTTACCAAAGACTTTGGAAGCCACTTTAACAATTACACATTAAAACCTTGAGACAGACAAATAACCATCTCCACATCAGATGCCATGCTTTCCTGCCAGCAAGGGGGAGGGGCTATGCAGTCCACATTGGGCCAGAAAAGGCAAGGAATTCCCCAAAACAGAATGAGTTTCAGCAGCTGCTTGGGAATATTCCTTAAAGTCTCTGTCTCGAGGACAGTTCATCCCGCAGTGCCAGTTCTTCTTACCAAAAGTGGCCCACTAGGCACTATATTCCATGCCCGGCTCTAATGAGCCAGCATTGGGCACCTAAATCCGGCATTCAACTAACCCAAGTTGACTCCAGTGTTAGCCCTTAACACACAAAATGAGTGAGCGAGAAGCCTTACATCTATTATGGAGAACGGAGAGATGAATTCATAGTCCCCTTACTTTCTGCTTGCCCCATTCCTTCAATCATAACAAACAACACAACAGACAACAAAAGGACCAGGCAAAGACAACCGCAGTCCCAAGGATTCTTTCCCATAACCTGCCACTGGTGGCAGGACTCAAATCCTGACCACCTAGCAGGATTCAAATTCCTCAACCTCCCAGGGGGACTCGAAACCCCCAGCCACGCATGAGGACACGAACCCCCCAACTGTCTAGGGGGACTCAAACCCCCGACCACCCACGGGAACTCAAACCCCTTGACTGTCTAGGGGGACTTGAACACCCGGCCTTCTAGGGGGACTCGAACCCCCCAAACACCAAGGGGGACTTGAACCCCCTGACCATCTAGGGGGACTCAAACACCTTGGCTATCTTGGGGGACTCGAACCTCCCAACTGCCTAGGGGGACTCGAACCCCCTGCCAGGCCCCTGACTGACTGGGGGGCTTGAACACCCTGGCGACAGCCTAGGGGGACACAAAACCCCTGACCACCCGGGGGAATAGAACCCCTCCGTTGATCTACCAGCAGATGGATGGGGCGTCCCCGCATCCACTCCAGCCCTGGGGGCTCGGCTGCATCCATCTTCTCCCTGGCGGGCCATACCCTGGATCTCTAACCAGACAGACAGATAGGATCCCATGATCTTACTTCTGGATGCTTTTCCCAAAAATTCCATTGCTGGCTCAGTTCTCATCGTTTGAATCCGGGTGCCTCCTCCAATGTTAGGGTCTGTAATCAAAGGAGCAAGACTGATACAAAATGAAGGTCAAGCAAAGCTTTATTTTGTGCCAGTATTGAGAATCAAACTTACTGGTCAGGACCGTCTCTTGCAAAGAGGCAACCCCTCCCAGGCTCACAGACTAACTTTTATAGAGGTATTTAGCCAGGCTATACAAATGTGGCCAATGAGATTTCAATACACAGAGAACACTGCTCAGTCATCCTAAATCACCACACACAGAAAAAAAAAAATGCTAGGTAACACACGGCTTCCCAATTGTATTTCAATTTACCTTAGTAGATATATGCGTGCCCCTCTGACTGGATGTCTTCACTTGGCCTGAACCACCCTTGTATCTAGGCTTTGCAAGTAAGTTCCTCTGTGAAGGGCGGGTTCAATCTAAGTTTACTGCATAGGGTCAACTTAAGTTCACTACATAAACACAAAATGACTCCCTCTGGCCAATCAGACCTTTACAGGGGAGCCTTAAGCACCATAGAGAACTCCTTCTTCCAAATGGCAGGAACCTGTCTGTTGAGATTGGTGTCCAACACTCAGTGTGTGAGCCAGCTGCATGACCAATGAGACCACACCCAATCCTCAGGGCAGTCCTGGGCACAAACAGGCATTGTGACCCTCAGCCTGAGCATACATTCAAACAAGCCCTCTCAGTTGCACCACCAGGATCCCAAATTGCAGGCCTGGTATGCCCCTAGGCCCAAATCATAGCACTTCGTGGGATTTTCCAGGGGCCCAGACCCAGAGCCTGGCTCTGGAATGGATGTTTTGGAGCACGCCTAAGATGGAAAACAGCACTCTTCCCATCCCTAAAAAGCCACCAAACTATGGGTAGCTGCCAGGATCCTTAGAGAGGATAAAATCTCCCATGGACCCATGAGACCACACATGCATTCCGAGGCCATCATAGACACACAATCCCGATAGAAAAGTCTGTGCTACTGCCTTCCAATCACCATAATTACATTTCCTGATGAGTTGCCCTTCAGATTTACGCATTGGGCCTGCGATCACCTCACCACTAACCATAACCCAAATTGGGTTTGAAGACTTCTCTCCCAAAACAATGGCTCACATGTCTTCCAGAATGGGGTCTCTGGAGCTACAGCACAGGACTGTGCCTGCCATCCCCAAGAAAACTGTTCCTGCCACAGTTGCCCAAACTCTCTAGATTAGGATAAACTTGAAGGGCCCCTGAGCTCACCCCAATATGGGAGGCAGCTCTGGATACAAAAACCCAGTCTGAAGCACCCTGATCACCTCTATCCACTCAAACACACAAATCAATGGTCCTGAGTCAGAAGATTGAAACTGACATGCCTTTAGGACTTCATTGGAACCCTAGATTAGGTTTTCAGGCATCTGTCCTCAGAGGCCTGTTCTGGAATGCCAACTTAGGATACAACATATGTTCCCTGAGCCACACAACAGAACATCTCCTTTCCCCAGAAGGATACCATGCTCTTGGAACTGTGTCAAACACTCAGGGTGTTAGATCCTGCATGGCCCCTTAGCGACCAGCACATACTAAGATCTCCCTGGTAACAAATTAGCATTGAGACTGATCTGCAAGAGATTCCATGTCAACTCAAGGCCTTGATACTTTGCACCATAGCCACCAGAATGAACCTGCCATGGTCCTCAGCTGCAATGCCATTGGAGGTGTGCTTTCCACATATCCTTGTGGAAGTGCTCTGCTACCCAAACATTCCACATGGAGGACACTGGAGAAAACAAACTAAACTCCACCTGTCCAGTAGAATGAAACCTTACTGTTTGGAGCATCTTCCAAGCCCCAGCAAGTGAAATCCTCCATGGCCTCTTGACGCCACCCCTCCATTTGTTGGTCATCATAGACACAAACTCCAGTGTGAGCAAAACTCTGACATCATCCTTACTCAGGTGATGAATATCTCGAATAAGCCACTGCACACTAGAACTGCCTTCTGTGTGAATTTAACTGTAGCTTGTGTTTAGAATTCCATCCTCACCTCCATGGATTCAAATCCCTCTTGGTAGGGAATTCTCAAGCCACATTGCAGCATTCTGCTTTCCCCATAGAAAGAAGTGCCTGGTGAGTCTGTCCAGAAATGTCAAATGTGGATTAATCTGCTTGGCCATCGAGGGATTTTTAGGCTTCCTCGATTTACAGGTTACCCTGGTCACTAGTGGTATGTCTGACAGAGCCTGAGCCCCGAACTCGTGTCAGCCACCCGGAGAGAGGGCACCATATGCAGCATGTGAAAGCAGCCAGGGTCCAAGTCCATTAACCCTACCCATCGTTGGTATTCAGGCACCTGTCCCCAGGCCTTTGCTGGAATTGCTGTTGATGGGGGAACCTGAAGCACAATAGAGAACTCCTCCTTCCCCATGGCAGGAAACCTGGCTGTGAGGATGGGTGTCCAACCCTCAAATTGAAAGCCAGCTACATGGCCAATGAGACCATGCCCATTCCTAAGGGCGTCCCTGGGAACAAACAGGCTTTGTGACCCTCAGCCAGAGTAAGCTTTCAAACAAGCCTTCTCAGTTGCACGACCAGTTTCCCGCATTGCAGGCCTGGGATGCCCCTAGGCCCGAATGCTAAACCTTCGTGTGATTTTCCAGGCATGCAGACCCAGAGCCCGTCTCTGGAATCCTTGTTTTGGGTCATGACTAAGATGGAAAACAGCACTCTTCCCTTCCGAAAAAACCACTAAAGTTTTGGGAAAAGAGGGCATCCTTAGAGAGGAAAAATCTCCCATGGACCCATGAGACCACACCTGCATTCCAAGGTCATCCTGGTCACACAATCCAGATAAAAAGGCCTGTGCTATCTCCTTCCAGTCACCTTAATTACAGTTCCTGATGGGCTGCCCTCCAGCTCTATGCTTTGGGCCTGAGATCTCCTTGCCACTAAACCTAACCCGAGTTTGTGTTTGCAGATTCTCTCCCAAAATCATGGATCACATGCCCTCCAGGATGGGGTCTCTGGAGCCACAACACAGGACTGGGCCTGCCATCCCCAAGGAATCTTTGCCAGTCACAGTTGCCCAAACCCTCCAGATTAGGAGAAATCTGCAAGGACCCTGAGCCAACTCCAATATTAGAGGTCGTTCTGGAAGCAAATGCACAGTCTGAAACACCCTGATCACCTAAATGCAGGCAAACGCCGAAGTCAATGGGCCTGAGGCAGAAGGTTGTAACAGACATGCCCCTAAGACTACATTGGAACCCTAAATAGGTTTTCAGGCATCGAGGCCTCTTCTAGAATACCATCTTATAATACAACTTTTGGTCCCTGAACCACACAACAGATCTTTTCCTTTCCCCAGAATGAAACAGACAGCCAAGTCAATGGTCCAGAGTCAGAAGATTGAACCTGACATGCCCCTAGGACCTCTTTGGAACCCTAGATTGGGTTTTCAGGCTCCTGCCCTCAGGGACCTGTTCTGAATACCTACTTATGATGCAACATGTTGTCCCTGAGCTACAAAAGAGAAAATCTCTTGTCTCCATAAAGAAAACGTGCTCTTCGACCTGTGCCAAACCCTCAGGGTAGGAGAATCTTGCACGTAACATTAGGCACCATCACATTCTATGTTATCCCTGGTAAAAAAACGCACATTGTGGCCCATCTGCAAGACATTTCATGTCAAATCAAGGACTTTGTACTTCACCCCACAGCCACCAGAAAGAACCTGTCATGTTCCTCAGCTGCAATCTTCAATTGAGGTGTGCTTAACAGGCATCCATTCGGGAGAGCTCTGCATCCTAACTTTCTACATGGGAAACGCTTGAGCAAACAAACTGGACTCCACCTGTCCAGTGGTAGGAAACCTTGCTGTTTGGAGCATCTCACAAGCCTCAGCGTGGGAAATCCTCCATGGCCTCTTGACGCCACCCCTCCATTTGTTGGTCATAATAGACACAAACTCTAATGTGAGCAACTATCAGACTTTTGCTCTTCCTCCAGTGCTGGATATTCGAATCAGCCACTGCACACTGGAACTGCCTTTTGTTTGGCAATGAATTGAACCCTAGCTAATGTTTACAATTCCATCCTCACCCTACTGGTCCCCAAGGTCTCTTGATACGGAATTCTAGAGCCTACATGCAGCATTCTGCCTCCCCCATAGAAAGAAGTGTCTGGTGAGTCTGCCCAGAAAACCCACATGGGATCAATATGCTCTGCCCTCGAGGGAACTTCTGTCCTGGCCACTAGTGCTGTGTCTGACAGAGGCTGAGCCCCGACCTAGTGTCAGCCACCCAGAGAGCGGGACCTATATCTAGCAGGTGGAGCCTACCATGACCCTACTGCATCAACTCTACAAATCCTTGGTATTCAGGCACCTGTCCCCAGACCTTTGCTGGAATCCCTGCCATTGAGGGAACCTGAAGCACAATAGAGAACTCCTCCTTTCCATGGCAGAAAACCTGGCTGTTGGGATGGGTGTCCAACCCTCAATGTGGAGCCAGCTCCATGGCCAATGAGCCAACGTCCTCTCCTAGGGGCCGCCCTGGGCACAAACAGGCATTGTGACCCTCATCCTGAGCATGGTTTCAAACAAGCCCTCTCAGTGGCACCACCAGGATCCCGAATTGCAGGCCTAGTATGTCCCAAGGCCGAAATCCTAACCTTTGGTGGGATTTTCCAGGCACCCAGACTCAGAGTCCGTCCCTGGAATCCCTGTTTTGGGCACCCCTAAGATGGAAAACCGCACTCTTCACTTCACCCAAAAAGTAACCAAACTATGGGGAGCCGATAGGATCCTTATAGAGGAAAACTCTCCCATGGACCCATGAGACCACACCTAAATTCTGAGCCCATCCTGGACACACAATCCACAAAGAAAAGCCTGTGCCGTGGCGCCCGGGTGGCTCAGTGGGTTAAAGCCTCTGCCTTCAGCTCATGTCATGATCCCAGGATCCAGGGATCGTGCCCCGCATCAGGCTCTCTGCTCAGCGGGGAGCCAGAATCCACCTCTCCCTTTGTCTGCCTCTCTGCCTATTTGTGATCTCTGTCTGTAAAATAAATAAATAAAATATTAAAAAAAAGAAAAGAAAAACCTGTGCTACTGACTTCCAATCACCCTAATTACAGTTCCTGATGAGCTGCCTTCAATGTCTATGGATAGGGCCTGCGACCACCTTGCGACTAACACTAACCTGAATTTTTGTTTGCAGACTTCTCTCTCAAAACCATGGATCACATGCCCTCCAGGATGGGGTGTCTGAAGCCACACTACAGGACTGTGCATGCAATCCCCATGTAAACTTTATCCATCACATTTCCCCAAACCCTCCTGATTAGGAGAAAACTTGAAGGCCCCCGATCCCACCCCAATATTGGAAGCCACTCTGGACACAAATGCACAGTCTGAAACACACTGATCACCTACATCCAGGCAGAAACCCACGTCAATGGACCTGAGTCAGAAAATTGAACCTGACATGCACCTAGGACATCATTGGAAACCTAGATTACGTTTCTGGTATCTGACCTCAGAGGCCTCTGCTGGAATACCAAGTTAGGATGCAATATGTGGACCCTGAGCCACACAGCAGAACATCTTCTGTCCCAAGAAGAAAACTGTGCAATTGACCTATGTCAAACCCATAGGGTAGGAGAATTCCTCATGGCCCCATAGCCACCAGCACATTCTAAGACCTACCGGGTAACAAACCAGTATTGGGACCCATCTGTAATCTTACAGATTCCATGTCAAGTCAAGGCCTTGGGACTTGGACCAAGAGCCACCAATATGAAAGTGTCATGTTCGTCAGCTGCAATGGTCATTGCACTTGTGCATTCCAGGCATCCATGCAGAAGGACTCTGCTACCAAAAGGGACCCCGTAGCAAACAAACCAGACTCCACCTGTCCAGTAGAAGGAAACCTGGCTATTTGGAGCATCTCACAAGCCTCAGCATGGGAAATACTCCATGGCCTCTTGACGCCACCTCTCCATATGTCAGTCATCATAGACACAAACTCGAGTGTGAGCAAACATCTTTCATTTGCCCTTACTCAGTTGCTGGATATCTTGAGTGATTCGCTGCACATTTGAACTGCCTTCTGCTTTGAACTGAATTTAACACTAGCTTGTGTTTACAATTCCATCCTCACTCTACTGGTCCTGAAGTAATCTTGATAGGAAATTCTGGAGCCACAACGCAGCATTCAGCCTTTCCATAGAAAGAAGAAGTGCCTGGTAAGACTGTCCAAAAAACCCACGTGAGTGTCATCTGCTCGGCCCTCGCGGATTCCCGATTTGTAGGCTGCTCTGGCCACTAATGCTGTGTCTGATAGAGCCTGAGCCCAGACCTCGTGGCAGCCACCCAGAGAGCAGGACCTATATCCAGCATGTGAGACCAGCCATGGCCCAGTCTGTCCTCACTACACATCCTTGGTATTCGAGCATCTGTCTCCATTCCTTTGCTGGAATCCTTGCCAATGGGGGAACCTGAAGCCCAAGAGAGAACTGTTCCTTCCCCATGGCAGGAAACCTAGATGTTGGGATGGGTGTCTAATGTTCAGAGAAGGAGCCAGCTGCATGGGCAATGAGACCATTCCCACTCCTGAAGGGTGTCCTGGGATCAAACAGGCATTGTGACCCACAGCCTGAGCATGATTTCGAGCAAACCCTCTCAGTTGCACCACCATGCTCCTTTATTGCAGGCCTGGTATGCCCCTAGGCCCAAATCCTAACCCTTGGTGGGAATTTCCTGGTGCCCGACCCAGAGCCCATCTCTGGTATCCCTGTTGTTGGGCACACCTAAGATGGAAAACAGCACTCTTCCCTTTGCCGAAAAAGCCACCAAACTATAGGGATCTGCCAGGAACCTTAGGAAGGAAAAATCACATGGACCCATGAGACAACACCTGTATTCCAAGGCCATCCTGGACACATAATGCCAATAGAAAAGGCTGTGCTACCGCCATGGGGTCACCCTCATTACAGTTCCTGACGAGCTGCCCTCCAGGTCGACTCATTGGACTGCGATAACCGTGCCACTAAGCCCAAACCTAGTTTTCATTTGCAGACTTCTCTCCCAAAACCATGCTTCACATGTCCTCCAGGATGGGATCTCTGGAGCCACACCACAGGACTTTTCCTGCCATCCCCAAGGAAACTTTGTCCATCTCATTTGCCCAAACCCTGCAGATTAGAAGAAACCTCAAAAGCACCTGATCCCACTCCAAAATAGGAAGGTTCTCTGGACTCAAACACAAAGTCTGAAACACCCTGATTACCTCCATCGATGCAGACAACCAAATCAATGATCCTGGGTCAGAAAATTGAACCCAACATGCCCCTAGGATATCATTGGAACTCAATAATAGGTTTTCAGGCATCTGTCATCAGATGGCTATTCTCTAAAACCAACTTATAATACAACATCTGTTCCCTGAGTCACACAACAGAATATCTCCTGTCCCTAGAAGGAAATTCTCCCCATTCCAATGTCTCCATGGACCCAAACCCACATTAGGACCCATCCGCAGGAGAGTCCATTTCAACTCAGCCCCCTTCGTTGCTCCCCCTGAGCCAGCAGATCGAAACCATCTTGTCACTAGGAGACAGATGGAATGCAAGGCAGGCTGCCCAGACATCCATCCTTAGAACCGTGCTCTGGAGTCCTTCCATATGGGACGTTCCTGGAGCATTCCAACAGGTCTCAAATGTCCCGCAGAAGGAATCCTTGCAGTTAGGAACATCTCACAGGTCCCATCGTGGGAAAAATTCCATGGCCTCGTGATGCTCCCCCCCCTCCATGAAGGGGCCATCATGGACAGAAAATCCAAACTGAGCCAACGTCTGACCTCGCCCTAACTTCAGATGCATGAGATCTCGATTCATCTCTGCAGAGTGAGCCTTCTGTGCCCTTGCCCCGAAACCTAAGCCTAGCTTGTGTTCTCAGACTTCCATCCTCACACTCCTGGCCCAGAAGCGCTCCAGTATGGCAGACCTGGAGCCACAATGCAGCATTCTGCCTGCCCTCCAGAAGAAAAATGTTATCCTCTGGGGCTACCCAAAAACGCCAAGTGACTATCAACCTGCATGCCACTAGACTCTACCCCAATTATACAGTCTATCCCTGGGCACTAATGCCCTGTTTGGCACAGCCTGAGCCCAGAACTCCTGACCCAGACAGCTGGCCGCACTCTGAGCATATTAGACCCGCCATGGCCTTAGGTCCTCATGTCTTCCTAACCTCGTTTTTCAGGCTTCCGAACCTAGACCTTATCTCCAATCATTGTCCAGGGGTGAACGTGATGCAGAAATTAGAACTCATCCTTCCCCATGGCAAGAAATATTGTGGATGTCATGTTGATAACATTCATTGTAGGAGAAACCTTGTGGCCCATGAGGCGCCACCCATGCTTGAGGGCAGCGTTCGGCACAAACACGCACTGTGACCCTCAGCGTGAGTCCCCTTCTCAACTAAGGCCTCTCAGTGGCTGGACCAAGAACCCGCTTATGGGGTTTGCCGTGCCCCTAGGCCCCATCCTTAACCGGAGTTTGGGCTATCAAGTCGCCCATTCCCAGTGCTCTGTTCTAGAATCCCACTTTAGTGAGACTACAATGGTTAAGAAACAAAACAAAACAAAAAACAAAGCAAAACAAAGCAAAAAAACCATCCCACAAAAAGCATCCAAACTCTTGGGATTGGGCCAATTCCAACAGAGGGACACTCGTCCATGGCCCTTGAGGCCACCCCAACATTCCACAGCCATCGTTGACACAAAATCCAGAGGCAAAAGCCTGAACAAGCACCTCACACTCGCCATTTGTTCATATCCCGAAGAGTTTTCCTCATGGTCTGTAGATCGGGACTCCCATACCTATGTCCCCAAAACTAAGACGAGTTTTCAGACTTCTGTTTTCAGACTTCTGTCCCAACAGCCCTGATCAAACACCCTCCATGCTGGGGCCCCTGTTGCCACAACTCAGGACTGTGCCTGTCCTCTCCAAGGGAATTCTGTCCATTCCATTGGCAACAACCATACATATTAGGAGAAACCTCCAAATTTCCCAAGGCCATCCCAAAAGTGTAGGCCACCCAAGACAAACAGGGGTGATCTGACACCAGCTGAGCAACAACCTCCACTCAGAACTGTAGACAGATGTCCACAGAGAAGAAAATTGTACGAGACTGGACCATAGGCCCTAATCGGACACATTGCTTTGGTTTCCAGGTATCTCTCCTAGAGGCCTGGTTTCCAATACCAGCATATGGGGGTTTCCTGAGGCATCTATCTGAACATATCTCGTCTCTACATGGGAAACTTGCTCTTTGGAGCTGTGTCAAACCCTCCGGTTAGGAGAATCCTTCAGGGCCACATTGCCACCACCCCATTCCAAGGTCTCCATGAACACAAACCCACATTAGGACCCATATGCAGGGGAGTCCATGTCAACTCAGTCCCATTGGTTACTCCCGCAGAGCCAGCAGATCTTACCGGTCTTGTCACTAGAAGACAATTGGAATGCGAGCCGGGCGGCCCAGGCATCCATCCTTAGAACCCTGCTCTGGAGTCGTTCAATATGGGACGTCCTGGAGCCATCCAACAGGTCCTGACTGTCCTGCAGAAGGAATCCTTGTGGTTTGGAGCATCTCAGAAATTCCACCATGCGAAAACGTCCATGGCCTTGTGATGCCCGACCCCTTCATGAAGGGGCCATCATGGACAAGAGCACTAACCTGAGCCTACGTCTGAACCTCGCCCTGACTTCAGATGCACGGGATCTCGATTCAGCTCGGCAGAGGGTGCTTTCTGTGCCCTCGCCCCAAAACCTAAGCCTAGCTTGTGTTCTCAGACTTCTGTCCTCACATTCCTGGCCCTCAATCGCTCCAGTTTGGCAATACTGGAGCCACAATGCAGCACTCTGCCTGCCCTCCAGAAGAAAAACGTTGCCCTATGGGGCTACCCAGAAACCCCAAATGGGGATCAACCTGCATGACACTTGACTGTACCACAATTATCCAGTCTACCCTGGGCATTAAAGCACTGTTTGACACAGTCTAAGCCTGGAACTCCCGACCAACACCCAGAGAGCTGGCTGCACACTGAGCACATCGGACCCGCCGTGGCCTTAGGTCGTCATCTCGTCCCAACCTCGTTTTTCAGGCTTCAGAACATAGAACTTATCTCCAATCACTGCCAAGGGTTGAATGTGATACAGAAATCAGAACTCATCTTTCCCCTTGGCAAGAAATATTGTGGTTGGCATGTTGTCCAACATTCAGTGTAGGAGAAACCTTGTGGCCCATGAGGCCTCGCCCATACTTGAGGGCAGCGTTGGGAACAGTCATGAATTGTGACACTCAGCGCAAGCCCCATCCTCAAGTAAAGCCTCTCAGTGACTGGAGCAAGAGCCCACATATGGGGCTGGCAATGCTCCTAGACCCCCAATATTGACCAAAGGTTGGGATGTCTAGTTGCCTCTCCCCAGGGCTCTGCTCAAAAATCCCTCTTTTTGTGGGAGACCTAGATAAGAAACAGAAAGGACTCCTACCATCGCAAGAATGACCCCTAACTCTTGGGATCAGGCCAAATCCCCTTAGTTTGGAGACTCGTCCGTGTCCCATGAGGCCACCTCATCATTCCACGGCCATCGGTGACACAAAATCCATAGACAGAAGCCTGAGCATGCGCCTCACACTCGCCCTTTTTTCACATCCTGAAGATATCTCTTCACAATCTGTAGATCGGGCCTGCCATACCTACGTCCCCAAACGAAAGCCAAGTTTGTGTTTTCAGACTTCTGTCCCAACAGCCCTGACCAAACACCCTCCATGCTGGGGCCCCTGTTGCCACAACTCAGGACTGTGCCTGTCCTCTCCAAGGGAATTCTTCCCATTCCATTGGCAACAACCATACAAATTAGGAGAAACCTCAAAAGTCCCCTGGGCCATCCCAATAGTGTAGGTTGCCCAGGACAAACAGGGGTGATCTGACACCAGCTGAGCAACAGCCTCCACTCAGAACCATAGACAGATGTCCACAGAGAAGAAGATTGAACCGGACAGGCCCCCAGGCTGAAATCGAATCCATTGATTTGTTTTCCAGGCATTTTTCCTCAGAGGACTGGTTTCCAATACCAGCATATGTTGGTTTCCTGAGGCACCATCAGAGCAAATCTGGTCTCCACATGGGAAAATTGTGGTTGAAACTGTGTCAAATCCTCCGGATAGGAGAATCCTTCAGGACCTCGGTGCCACTGCCCCATTTCAAGGTCTGCATGGACACACATCCATATTAAGACCCATTTGCAGGATAGTCCATTTCAACTCAACTCCCTTGCTTTCTCTATGAGAGGCAACCAATCGAACCTGTCTGGTCACTAGGAGACAATGGGAATATGAGGAGGGCTGTCCAGGCATACATCCTTAGAACCGAGCTCTGGAGTCATTCTGTATGGGGTGTCCTGGAGCCCTCAACAGTTTTCAATAGTCCCGCAGAAGGAATCCTGGCGGTTTGGAGCATCTCAAAACTCCCATTGAGGGAAAAATTCCATGGCCTTGTGTTGCCCCGACCCCTTCATGAAAGGACGATCATGGACAGAAACACCAAACTGAGACAACGTCTGATCCTCGCCCTGACTTCAGATGCATGGGATCTCGATTCAGCTCTGTAGAGTGTGCCTGCCGTGCCCTCGCCCCAAAACGTAAGCCTCTCTTGTGTTATCAGACTTCCATCTTCACACTCCTGGCCCACAAGCCCTCCAGTTTGGGAATTCCAGAGCCACAGTGCAGCACTTTTCCTGCCCTCTAGAAGAAAAGTGTTGCCCTATGAAGCTTCCCACACAGCCCAAATGAGGATAGACCTACACGGCACTTTACAGTACCCAAATTATATAGTCTAACCTGGGCAATAATACACTGTCTGACACAGCCTGAGCCCAGACCTCCTGAACAACACCCAGACAGCTGATCGCACACTGGGCACATCGGACCCACCATAACCTTAGCTCGTCATCTCTTCCCAACCTAGCTTTTCAGGCTTCAGAACTTAGACCTTAACTCCAAACGCTGCCAAGGGGTGAACGTGATGCAGAAATCAGAACTTCTCCTTACGCATGGCAAGAAACCTTGTGGTTGGCATGTTGTCCAATGTTCAGTGAAGGAGAAACAAGCGTTCACCCTGAGTCCCCGCCCACGCTTGAGTGCTGTGAGGGCATAAACACGGATTGTGATGCTCAGCGTGACTCGTGTCCTCTAGTAAGTCCTCTCAGTGGCTGGACCATTAGACGTCATAATGGTCCCAACTGGACTGGTTGTCCAGTCGCCCCTCCCCAAGGATCTGCTCTGGAATCCCTCCTTTGGTGAGACACCTGAGGTAAAAAAACAAAACGGACTCCTCCCATCCCACGGAATGACCCCAAATTCTTGGGATCGTGCCAAATCCACAGAGAGGAATACTTGTCCATTGCCCATGAGACCACCTGGAAATTCTACGGCCATCGTTGAAACAATATCCAGAAACAAAATCCTGAGCAATTGCCTCACACTCTTACTTTGTTCATATCCAAAGAGTTCTCCTCACGGTCTGTAGATCAGTCCTGCCATACCTACTACCTGAAACCTAAGCCGAGTTTGTGTTTTCAGAAAACTGTCTCCACAGCAAATGCCCATACACCGTACAGGCTTAGGCCCCTGGAGCCAAACCTGAGGACTGTACCTGCACTCTCCAAGGGAATTCTTCCCACTCCATTGGCCACAACCCTACAATTAGGATAAATTTCCAAATCCCGGAGGCCATCCCAATAGTGTTGGCTGCCCAGGACAAACAGGGGAAATCTGAACCCATCTGAACTCCTACCTGCACTCAGACCCATAGACAGATGTCCTCAGAGGTAAATTGGAATGAACAGGCCCCTAGGCCCTAATCGGTACCATTGCTTTGGTTTCTAGGCATCTCTCCTCAGAGGCCTGGATTCCAATACAAGCATATGGCTGTTTCTTGAGGCACCCATCAGAACAATTCTCGTCTCCACATAAGAAACTTGCACGTTGGAGCTGTGTCAAAGCCTCTGGTTAGGAGAACCCTTCAGGGCCTCGGTCCCACCACCTCATTCCAAGGTCTACATAGACACAAACCAACATTAGGACCCATCCGCAGGAGTCCATTTCAACTCAGCCCCCTCAGTTGCTCCCCCAGATCCAGTAGATCTAAACTGTCTTGTTGCTAGGAGACAGTTGGAGTGACAGGCGGGCTGCCAGCCAGCCACCCTTAGAACCCTGCTCAGAATCATCTGTATGGGAGGTCAGGGAGCCAACCGATAGGTCTCAATGGTTCCACAGAAGAATATTTGTGATTTGGAGCATCTCACAACTCCCATCGTGGGAAAACCTCCATGGCCTCATGATCCCCACCCCCCTTCATGAAGGGGACATCAGGGACAGAAACTCCAACCTGAGCAATCGTCTGATCCTCACCCTGACTTCAGATGCACGAGATCTCGATTCAGCTCTACAGAGTGTGCGTGCCGTGCAGACGCCCAGAATCCTAAGCCTAGCTTATGTTCTTAGACTACGGTCCTCACTATCCTGGCCCACAAGCCCTCCAGTTTGGCAATTCCAGAACTACAAAGCAGCACTCTTCTGCCCCCCAGGAAAAAAAAAATGCCCTTTCGGGCTACCCAGAAACCCCAAATGAGGAACAACCTGCACGCCCCTTGACTGTACCCCAATTATACAGGCTTCCCTGGGCACTAATGCCCTTTCAGACAAAGCCTGAGCCTGGACCTCCCAACCCACACCTAGCCAGCTTGCCGCACACTGAGCACATTGGACCTGCCATGGCCTTACATCGTCATGCCTTCCCAACCTTGGTTTTCAGGTTTCAGAACCTATACCTTATATCCAATCACTGCCCAGGGTTGAACATGAGGCAGAAATCAGCACTCCTTCCCCATGGCAAGAAACCTTGTGGTTGCCATGTTGTCTAATGTTCAGTGAAGTTGAAACAAGTGTGGCCCATGAGGCCTCGCCCATGCTTGAGGGCCGCGTTGGTCACAAACATGCATTGTGACCCTCAGCGTGAGCCCAGTCCTCAAGTAAGACCTTTCAGTGCCTATAGCAAGAGATGGCATATTGGGCTTGCCATGCCCTTGGGCCCCAATTTTTTTACTATAGTTTGGGTTGTCCAGTCGCCCCTCCCCAGGGCTCTGCTTTGGAATTATTCTTTTTGTGGGACACCTGAGGAAACAAAATTGAAAGGAGTATTCCCATCCCACAGATTAACCCAAAACAATTGAGATTGGGCCAAATCCACAGAGAGGAAGACTCTTCCATGGGCCCTGACACCTCCCTGACATTCCACGGCCAAGGTTGACACAAAATCCAGAGACAAAAGCCTGAATCAGCACCTCACACTCGCTCTCTTCATATCCTGAAGAGTTCTTCTCACGGTCTATAGATCGGACCTGCCATACTAATGTCCCCTAAACCTAAGACGAGTTTGTGTTTTCAGACTTCTGTCCCCACAGTCCTGGCACACACACACTCCAGGCTGCGGTCCATGGAGCCAAACATCAGGACCGTGCCTGCACACTCCACGGAAATTCTGCCCATTCCATTGTCCACAATCGTACAAATTAGGAGAAAACTCCAAAATCCCCGAGGCCATCCCAATAGTGTAGGCCGCCGGGGACAAACAGGGGCGGTCTGACACCAGCTGAGTATCTACCTCCATTCATACCATAGAGGGATGTCCCCAGAGGAGAAGACTGAACCGGACAGGCATGTAGGCCATAATCGGATCCATTGCTTTGGTTTCCAGGTTTCTCTTCTCAGAGGCCTGGTTTCCAATATCAGCATATGGGTATTTCCTGAGGCACCAATCAGAACAAATCTGTTCTCCACATGGGAAACTTGTCCTTTGGAGATGTCTCAAAACATCCGTTTAGGAGAATCTTTCAGGGCCGGTGTGCCACCGACCCATTACAAGGTCTCCATGGACACAAACGCACATTACGATCCATCTGAAGGAGAGTTCATTTCAGCTCAGCCCCCTGAGTTTTTCCAACAGAGTCAGTATATCAAACCTGTCTATTTGCTAGGAGATAATTGGAATGCAAGGCGGGCTGCCCAGGCATCCATCTACAGATCCATGCTATGGAGTAGTTCCATATGAAAAGTCCTGGAGCGATCCAATAGGTCTCAATTGTCGATCAGAAGGAATCCTTCCAGTTTGGAGCATCTCACAAGACCCATGGTGGGTAAACCTCCATGTCTTCGAGATGCTGCCCCCTTCATGAGGGGACCATAATGGACAGAAACTCCAACCTGAGCCTAGGTCTGAACCTCGCCCTGAGTTCAGATGCACGAAATCCTGATTCAGATCTGCAGAGGGTGCCTGCCGTGCCCTCGCCCTGATACGTATGCCTAACAAGTGTTCTCAGACTTCCCTCCTCACACACCTGGCCCATAAGGCATCCAGTTTGGGAATTCTGGAGGCACAATGCAGCACTCTGCCTGCCCTCCAGAAGAAAAACGTTGCCCTTGGGGCTACCCAAAAATGCCAAATGAGGATCAACCTGCACGGCACTCGACTGTACCACATTTATAAAATCTACCCTGGGCACTAATGCCCTGTCTGACACAGCCTGAGCCTGAACCTCCCGACCAACACCCAGACAGCTGGCTCCACACTGAGCAAATTGGAACCGACATGGCCTTAGGTCGTCATCTCTTCCCAACCTCGGTTTTCAGACTTCACAACCTAGACCTTATCTCCAATCACTGCACAGGGGTGAATGAGATGCATAAATCTGAACTACTACTTCCTCATGGCAAGAATACATGTGGTTGGCATGTTGTCCAACATTCAGTGTAGGAGAAACCAGCATGCACCATGAGTCCCCGCCCATGCTTGAGCGCCACGAGGGCATAAATACGCACTGTGACCCTCAGCGCGAGTTCTGTCCTCAAGGAAGGCCTCTCGGTGGCTGGACCATTAGAAGGCATATTGGGCTTGCCATGACCCTAGGCCCCAATTTTTAACCAGATTTCTTGTTGTCCAGTCTCCCCTCCCCAGGGCTCTGCTCTGGAATCCCTCTTTTGGTAACAAATGTGAAAGCACTCCTCCCATTCCTCAGATTGACCCAGAACAATTGGGATCGGTCCAAATCCACAGAAAGGAAGACTCGTACATGGCCCATGAGGCCTCCCCAACATTCCATGGCCATCGTTGACACAACATCCAGAGAGAAAAGACTGAGCAAGCGCCTCACACTCGCCCTTTTTCATATCCCGAAGAGTTCTCCTCACGGTCTGTAGATTGGGCCTGCCATACGTACGTCCCCAAACCTAAGCTGAATTTGTGTTTTCAGACATCTGTCCCTGATGTCCCTGATCCATTCCTGGCCCACACACCCTCCAGGCTGGGGCCCCTTGAGCCACACATCAGGTCTGTGCCTGCCCACTCCACGGGAATCCTGCCCCTTCCAATGTCTATTATCGTACAAATTATGAGAAACCTCCAAAGTCCCCGAGGCCATCCCAATAGAGGGCCGCATGGACAAACAGGGGCGGTCTGACAACAGCTGAGCAACTACCTCCACTCATACCATAGACAGATGTCACCAGAGAAGAAGATTGAACCGGACAGGTCCCTAGGCCCTAATCGGATCCATTGCTATGATTTCCAGGTATCTCTCCTCAGAGTCCTGGTCCAATACTAGCATATGGGGTTTTCCTGAGGCACCAATTAGAACAAATCTTGTCTCCTCATGGGAAACTTGCTCTTTGGAGCTGTCTCAAAATCTCCGGTTAGGAGAATCTTCAGGGCCCGAGTGCCACCACCCCATTCCAAAGTTTCCATGGACACAAACCCGCATTAGGACCCGTCCACAGGAGATTCCATTTCAACACAGCCCCCTTGGTTGCTCCCTCGGAGCCATCAGATCGAACCTGTCTTGTTGCTAGGAGACAATTGGAATGCGAGGCGGGCTGCCCAGTCATCCATCCTTAGAACCCTGCTCTGGCATCATTCCGTATGGGACGACCTGGAGCCATCCAACATGTCTCAAATGTCTTGCAAGAAGGAATCCTTGTATTTTGGAGCATCTCACAACTCCCAACGTGGGAAAACCTCGATGGCTTTGTGATGACTGCACTCTTTAAGAAGCGGAAATCATGGACAGAAACTCCAACCTGAGCCAACGTCTGATCATCGCCCTGACTTCAGATGCATGAGACCTCGATTCAGCTCTGCAGAGTGTGCCTGCCTTGCCCTCGCCATGAAACCTAAGTCTAGCTTGTGTTCTCAGACTTCCGTCCTCACATTCCTGGCCCCCAAGCCCTCAAGTTTGGCAATTCCGGACCCACAATGCCGCACTCTGCCTGCCCTCCAGAAGAAAAACGTTGCCCTTGGGACTATCCAGAAACGCAAAATGAGGATCAACCTGCACGGCACTCAACTATACCCCAATTATACTGTCAGCCTGAGCCTGAACCTCCCAACCAACAACCAGACAGCTGGCTCCACACTGAGAACATCGGACCCGACATGGCCTTATGCTGTCATCTTTTCCCAATCTCAGTTTTCAGACTTCACAAGCTAGACCTTATCTCCAATCACTGCCCAGGGGTGAATGAGATGCAGAAATTGGAACTACTACTTCCACATGGCAAGAATACATGTGGTTGGCTTATTGTCCAACATTCAGTTTAGGAGAAAACAGTGTGCACCAAGATTTCCCCCCATGCTTGAGTGCCACGAGGGCATAAACACGCATTGTTACCCTTAGCATGAGTTCTGTCCTCCACGAAGTCCTCTCAGTGGCTTGAAGGGCATATTGGGCTTGCCATTCTCCTAGCCCCAATTTTTAACCAGATTTCTGGTTTTCCAGGCGCTCCTCCCCAGACTCTGCTCTGGAATCCCTTTTTTGGTGGGACACCTGAGGTAAAAAAATTGAAAGAACTTCTCCTTTCCCACAGATTGACCCAAATCAATTGGGTTCAGCCCAAATCCACAGAGAAGGAGACTCGTCCATGTTGCATGAGGCCTCTCCGACATTCCACGGCCATCGTTGACACAAGATCCAGAGACAAAAGCCTGAATAAGCACCTCACACTCGCTCTTTCTTCATATTCCAAAGAGTTCTCCTCACGGTCTGTAGATCGGGTCTGTAGATCATAGCCATACCTACGTCCCCCAACCTAAGCCGAGTTCGTGTTTTCAGAATTATGTTCCCACAGTTCTGACCCACACACCCTCCAGGCTGGGGACCCTGGAGCTACATATCAGGACTGTGCCTTCCAACTCCATGGAAATTCTGCCCATTCCATTGTCCACAATCGTACAAATTAGGAGAAACCTCCAAAATCCCTGAAGCCATCCCAATAGTTTAAGCTGCCCGGGACAAACAGGGGTGGTATGACACCAGCTGAGCATCTATCTCCACTCTACCATAGAGGGATGTCCCCAGAGAAGAAGATTGAATCGGACAGACCCTTAGGCCCAAATCGGATTCATTGCCTTGGTTTCCAGGTATCTCTCCTCAGAGGCCTGGTTTCCAATATCAGCTTATGGGTGTTTCCTGAGGCACCAATCAGAACAAATCTCGTCTTCACGTGGGAAACTTGTTTTTTGGAGATGTGTCAAATCCTCCAGCTAGGAGAAACAGTCATGTCCCTGGAGCCACTGCCCCATTCCATGGTCTCTATGGACACAAACCCACATTATGACCCATCTGCAGGAGAGTCCATTTCAACTCAGCCCCCTTTATTTTTCCCCCAGAGTCAGCATATCAAACCTGTCTATTCGCTAGGAGACAACTGGAATTGAGCCAGCTGCCCAGGCATCCATCCATCGATCCCTCTTTGGTGTCGTTCCGTATGGGACATCCTGAAGCGATCCAACGGGTCTCAATTGTCGATCAGAAGGAATCCTTCCAGTTTGGAGCATCTCACAACCCACATCGTGTGTAAACCTAGATGGCCTTGATATGATGCCCCCTTCATGAGGGGGCCATAATGGACAGAAAATCCAACCTGAGCCTAGGTCTGAACCTCGCCCTGACTTCAGATGCATGAAATCCCAATTTAGAACTGCAGAGGGTGCCTGCCGTGCCCTCGCCCCGATACCTATGCCTAATATGAGTTCTCATACTTCCATCCTCACACCCCTTGCCCACAAGGCATCCAGTTTGGGAATGCTGGAGGCAAAATGCAGCACTCTGCCTGCTTTTCCGAAGGAAAACATTGCCCTTGGGGCTACCCAGAAACGCCAAATGAGGATCAACCTGCAAGGCACTCGACTGTACCCCATTAATAAAATATACCCTGGGCACTAATGCCCTGACACAGCCTGAGCCTGAACCTCCCGACCAACACCCAGACAGCTGGCTCCACACTGAGCACATCGGAACCGACATGGCCTTAGGTCATCATCTCTTCCCAACCTCGGTTTTCAGACTTCACAACCTAGACCTTATCTCCAATCACAGCCCAGGGATGAATGATTGCAAAAATCATAACTACTCCTTCCCCATGGCAATAATACATGTGGTTGGCATGTTGTCCAACATTCAGTGTAGGAGAAATCAGCGTGCACCATGAGTCCCCGCCCGTGCTTGAGCGCCACGAGGGCATAAATATGCATTGTGATCATCAGCGTGAGTTCTGTCCTCAAGGAAGGCCTCTCAGTGACTGGACCATTAGAAGGCATATTGGGCTTGCCATGACCCGAGGCCCCAATTTTTAATCAGATTTCTTGTTGTCCAGTCGCTCCTCCCCAGAGCTCTGCTCTGGAATGCCTCTTGGTGGGACACCTAAGGTTAAAAAACAAAACGGACTCCTCCCATCCCACAGAATGACCCCAAACTCTTGGGATCAAGCCAAATACCCATAGAGGAAGACTCGTCCATTGCCCATGAGGCCTCCCCGACATTCCACGGCCATCAGTGACACAATATCAAGAGACAAAAACCTGAACAAGAGCCTCACACATGCCCTTTGATCATATCCCGAAGAGTTCTCCTCACGGTCTGTAGATCAGTCCTGCCAAACCGATGACCCAAAACCTAAGTCGAGTTTGTGTTTTCAGACCACTGTCTCTACAGCCGTGGCCCACATACCCTACAGGCTCAGGCCCCTGGAGCCAAACCTGAGGACTGTACCAGCCCTCTCCATGGAAATTCTTCCCATTCCATTGGCCACAACCTTACAAATAGGATAAACCTCCAAGTCCCTGAGGCCATCCCAATTGGAATGAGAGAGCAAGCTGCCCAGACATCCATCCTTAGAACCCTGCTTGGAATCATTCTGTATGGGAAGTCCTGGGGCCGTCCAATAAGTCTCATGGCCCCGCAGAAGAAACTTTGCGGTTTGCAGCATCTTACAACTCCCATCGTGGGAAAACCTCCATGGCCTTGGGAACCCCCCCTTGATGAAGGGGCCATCAGGGTCAGAAACTCCAACCTGAGCGATCGTCTGATCCTCGCCCTGACTTCAGATGCCCGAGATTTCAATTCAGATTTGCAGAGTGTGCATGCCGTGCCCTCACCCAGAAACCTAAGCTTAGCTGGAGTTCTCAGACTTCTGTACTCACACTCCTGGCCCACAAGCCCTCCAGTTTGGCAATTCCAGAACTACAATGCAGCACTCTGCCTGCCCTCTAGGAAAAAAAAAAAATAAAATTGCCCTCTGTGGCTACCCAGAAACCACAAAGGAAGATCAACATGCACAACCCTTGACTGTACTCGAATTATACAGGCTTCTCTGGGCAGTAATGCCCTTTCTGACACAGCCTGAGTCTGGACCTCCCAACCCACACCCAGATAACTGGCCACACACTGAGCACATCGGACCCACCATGACCTTAGTTCGTCATCTCTTACCAACCTTGGTTTTCAGGCTTCAGAACCTATACCTTATCTCCAATCACTGCCCAGGGGTTGAACATGTGGCAGAAATCAGAACTCCTTCCCCATGGCAAGAAACCTTGTGATTGGTATGTTGTCCAACGTTCAGTGTAGTTAAAACCAGTGTGCCCCATGAATCCCCGCCCATGCTTGAGGGCCGCGTTGGTCACAAACACACATTGTACCCTCAGTGTGAGCCCAGTCCTCAAGTAAGGCCTCTCCGTGGCTGGAGCAAGAGATGGCATATTGGGCTTTCCATGTCCCTAGGCCCCAATTTTTAACTATAGTTCGGGTTGTCCAGTCGCCCATCCCCAGGGCTCTGCTTTGGAATCCCTCTTTTGGTGGGACACCTGAGTTAACAAAACTGAAAGAACTCCTCCCATCCCACAGATTGAACTGAAACAATTGGGTTAGGGCCAAATCCACCAAGAGGAAGTCTCGTTCATCATCCATGAGGTCTCCCCGACATTCAACGGCCATCTTTGACACAAAATCCAGAGACAATAGGCTGAATAAGCACCTCACACTCGCTCTCTCTTCATATCCCAGAGAGTTCTCCTCACGGTCTGTAGATCGGGCCTGCCATACCTATGTCCCCAACGCTAAGCCGAGTTTGTGTTTTATGACTTCTGTCCCCACAGTCCTGGTCCAAACACCCTCCAGGTTGTGGTCCCTGGAGACACATCAGGACACTGCCTGCCCACTCCATGGGAATTTTGCCCAATCCATTGTCCAAAATCGTACAAATCAGGAGAAACCTCCAAAATCCCTGAGGCCATCACAATAGTGTAGGCTGCCTAGGACAAACAGGGGCGGGTGACACCAGCTGATCATCTACCTCCACTCATACCATAGAGGGATGTCCCCAGAGAAGAAGATTGAACCAGACAGAACCCTAGGCCCTAATCGGATCCATTGCTTTGGTTTCCAGGTATCTCTTCTCAGAGGCCTGGTTTCCAATATCAGCATATGGGTGTTTCCTGAGGCAACATCAGAACCAATCTGCTCTCCTCATGGGAAACTTGTCCTTTGGAGATGTCTCATAACCTCTGGTTAGGAGAAGGCTGCAGGGCTGGTGTACCACCGCCCCATTCCAAGGTCTTCATGGACACAAACCCACATTAGGACCCATCCACAGGAGAGTCCATTTCAACTCAGCACCCTCGGTTGTTCCCCCAGAGCCAGCATATCAAACCTTTCTATTCACAAGGAGACAATCGGAATGCGAGGCAGGCTGCCAAGGCATCCATCCTTAGATCCCTGCTCTCGTGTCGTTCCCTATGGGACGTCATAGAGTGATTCAACAGGTCTCAATTGTCGATGAGAAGTAATCCTTGCGGTTTGGAGCATCTCACAACTCCCATCGTGGGTAAATGTCCATGGCCTCGATATGCTGCCCCCTTCATGAAGGGGCCATAATGGACAGAAACTCCAACCTGAGCCTAGGTCTGAACCTCGCCCAGACTTCAGATTCACGAAATCCCGATTCAGATCTGCAGAGGGTGCCTGCCATGCCCTCGCCCTGAAACCTATTCCGAACTTGTGTACTCAGACTGCTGTCCTCACACTCCTCACCTACAAGTCATCCAGTTTGGGAATTCCAGAGGCACAATGCAGCACTCTGCCTGCCCTCCAGAAGAAAACGTTGCCCTTGAGGCTACCCAGAAACGCCAAATGAGGATCAACCTGCATGTCACTTGCCTGTACTCCAATTATACAATCTATCCTGGCCACTAATGCCCTGTCTGACAAGGCTTGAGTCTAAACCTCCTGACCAACACTCAGACAGCTCACTCCACACTGAGCACATTGGACCCGACATGGCCTTAGGTCTTCATCTCTTCCCAAATTCGTTTTTCAGACTTCTCAACCTAGACCTTATCTCCAGTCACTGCCCAGGGGTGACTGAGATGCAGAAATCAGAATTACTACTTCCCCATGGCAAGAATACATGTGGTTGGCATGTTGTCCAAACTTCAGTTTAGGAGAAAACAGAGTGTACGCTGAATCCTCGCCTATGCCTTAGCACCACGAGGGCATAAACACGCATTTTTACCCTCAGTGTGAGTTCTGTCCTCAAGGAAGGCCTCTCAGTGGCTGGACCATTAGTAAGCATATTGGGCTTGCCATACCCCTAGGCCCCAATTTTTAACCAGATTTATAGTTGTCCAGTCACCCCTCCCCAAAGCTCTGCTCTGGAATCCCACTTTTGGTGGGACACCTGAGGTAACAAATCTGAAAGGAGTCCTCCCTTCCCACAGAGTGACCTAAAACAATTGCAATCGTGCCAAATCCACAGAGAGGGAGACTCCTCCACGGTCCTTGAGGCCTCTCCGACTTTGCACTGCCATCATCGACACAAAATCCAGAGACAAAAGCCTGAATAAGCACCTCACACTCACCCTTTCTTCATATGCCAAAGAGTTCTCCTCACAGTCTGTAGTTAGGGCCTGCCATACCTACGTCCCCAAACCTAAACTAAGTTTGTATTTTCAGACATCTGTTCCCACAGTCCTCACACACACACCCTCTAGGTGCGGCCCCTGGAGCCACACATCAGGTCTGTGCCTGCCCACTCCATGGTAATTCTGCCCATTCCATTGTCCATAATCGTACAAATTAGGAGAAACTTCCAAAGCCCCTGAGGCCATCCCAATAGTGTAGGCCACCCGGACAAACCCAGGAAGTTTGACACCAGCTGATCAACTACCTCCATTCATACCATAGAAAGATGTCGCCAGAGAAGAGCATTGAACCGGACAGTCATCTAGGCCCTAATGGGATCCATTGCTGTGCTTTCCAGGTATCTCTCCTCAGAGGTCTGGTTTTCAATACCAGCATATGGGGGTTTCCTGAGGCACCAATTAGAACAAAACTTGTATCCATATGGGATACTTGCTCTTTGGAGCTCTCTCAAAATCTCTGGTTAGGAGAATCCTTCAGGGTCCCGGTGCCACAGCCCCATTCCAAAATCTCCATGGACAAAAACCCACATTAGGCCCCATCTGCAGGAGATTCCATTTCAAATCAGCCCCCTTGGTTGCTCCCCCAGGGCCAGCAGATCGAACCTGTCTTGTCGCTAGGAGACAATTGGAATGCGAGGCGGGCTGCCCCCATCCATCCTAAAAACGGTGCTCTGTCGTCATTCCATATGGGACATCCTGGAGCCATCCAATATGTCTCAAATATCTTGCAGAAAGAATCCTAGCGATTTGGAGCATCTCACACCTCCCAACATGCGAAAAACTCGGTGGTTTTGTGATGCCACCCCCCACCTTATGAAGGGGAAATCATGGAAATGAGCTCCAACCTGAGCCAACGTCTGATCCTCGCCCTGACTCCAGATGCACGAGATCTTAGTTCAGCTCTGCAGAGTGTGCCTTCCATGCCCTCGCCCAGAAACCTAAGCCTAGCTTGTGTTCTCAGACTTCTGTCCTCACTATCCTGGCCCACAAGCCCTCTAGTTTGGCAAGTCCCGAACTACAATGCAGCACTCTGCCTGTACTCCAGAAGAAAAACATTGCCCTCTGGGGCTACCCAGAAACCCCAAATGAGAATCAATTTGCACGCCACTTGACTGTACTCCAATTATACAGGCTTCCCTGGGCACTAATGCCCTTTCAGACAAAGCCTAAGCCTGAACCTCCTGACCCACACCCAGCCAGCTGGCTGCACACTGAGCACATCGGACCTGCCATAGCCTTAGGTCATCATCTCTTCCCAACCTTGGTTTTCAGGCTTCAGACCCTAGACCTTATCTCCAATCACTGCCCAGTGTTGAACATGATACAGAGATCATAACTCCTTCCCCATGGCAAGAACCTTTGTAGTTGGCATGTTGTCCAACGTTCAGTGTAGTTGAAACCTGTGTGGACCATGAGGTCCCGACCATGCTTGAGGGCTGCCTTGGGCACAAACACGCATTGTGACCCTCAGCCTGAGTCCCTTATTCAAGAAAAGCCTCTCAGTGGCTGAACCACGAGCCCGCATATGGGGCTTGCCATGCCCATAGGAACCCAGGCCTAACTAGATGGCAGGTATTCCAACTGTCAGTACCCACTGCTCTGCTATAGAATCCCTCTACTGGGGGGACACCTGTGGCAGAAAACAGTACTCTTCCCTTCCCACAAAATGACCCCAAACACTTGGGAGCTTGGCCAATTCACAGAGAGGGAGACTCTTCCATGGCACATGAGTCAGCCCCTACATTAAACGGCCATTTTGGACACAACACCCAGAGACAAAACCCTGAGTGATGGCCTCCCACTCGCCCTCCTTTCATATGCAGAGGAGCTCCCCTCACGGACTGGAGATCAGGCCAGCCATAATCTTGGACCCAAACCTAAGTCAAGTTTCTGTTTTCGGACATCTGTCCCCACAGCCCCGGCAAACACAGCCTCAAGGCTGGGTCTTCTGGAGCCATACTACAGGACTGTGCCTTCTCTCTCCTAGGAAAATGTGCCCATTCCTTTGGCCACAACCCTACAGAATAGGAGAAACTTCAAATCCCTCGAGGACATCCCACTACTGTAAGCTGCCCTGGGCAAACAGGGGCATTCTGACACAAGCTGAGCAACTATCTCCACGCAGGCATGCAGACAGATGTCCACAGAGACAGATGATTGAACCAGACAGGCCCCTTGGCCCTAATCTGAACTCTTGCCTTAGTTTCCAGGTATCACTCCTCAGAGGCCTGGGTTCGAAGACCAGCATATAGGGCTTTCCTGAGGCACTGAACAGAACACCTCTCGTTTCCATATGGGAAGCTTCCTTGTTGGAGCTGTGTCAAACCCTTCAGGTTGGAGAATCCTGCAGATTCCCTGAGCCACCACCACATTCCAAGGTCTCCAAGACCATCAACCCACATTATGACCCATCCTCACGAGAGTCCATTTCAAATCAGTCCTTTGTGTAGCTCGCCCAAGAGCCTGCAGAGTGAGCCTGCTTTGTCCTGACCAAACAATGGGAATGTGAGTTGGCATTTCCAGGCATCCATGCTAAGACCTCTGCTCTCGAGTCTTTCCGTATGGGGCATCGTGGAACCATCCAATAGGACTCGACTGTCCTGCAGAAGGAAACCTTAGGTTTAGAGTAGCTCACAACTCCCATCATAGGGAAACCTCCCTGGACTCATGAAGCCCCTACTCCCTTCAGGAAGTGGCCATCATGTACATGTACTCTAGCCTGAGGCAATGTCTCATATGCGCCCTGACCTCAGATGCAGGAGATCTCGATTAAGCCTCTGCAGAGTGGGCCTGCTGTGCCCTCGGCCCCAAACCTAACGCTAAATTGTGTTTTCAGCCTTCCTTCCTCACACTCCTGGCAAACAAGGCCTCCAGACTGGGAATTCCGGAACCACAACACAGCCCGTTGCCTCCCCATCAGAAGAAAAACTATGCCCTATGGGAATCTCCAGAAACCCCAAATGAGGATCAACCTGCTCGGGCCTCGACCACACCCAAATTGGATAGGCTGCCCTGGGCACTAATTCTCTGTCTCACACAGCCTGAAGCCAGACGTCCTGACAGACAAGGAGACAGCTGGCCACACACGCAGCGCATCAGACACGCCATGGCCTTAGGCCATCATCTATTCCCAACCTCGGTTTTCAGACATCTGAATGTAGACATTATATCAAATCCCCACACAGGTGGGTACCTGAAGCACAAATCAGAACTCCACTTTCCCCATGGCTCTAAATCTTGCTGTTGGCATGGAGTCACAACTTCAGGGTAGGAGAAACCTTCATGGCCCCTGAGGCCACGCCCAAACTTGAGTGCCGCCTTGGACACAAACTCTCATTGTGACCCTCAGCATGAGCTCCACGTCGAAGTAAGGCCTCTCAGGGCCTGGACCAAGAGCCCGCATATGGGGCTTGCCAAGCCCCTATGCTCCCAATCCCCACCAGAGTTTGAGTCTTCCAGTCGCCCGTACCTGGGGCTCTGCTCTGCAGTCCCTCTCTTGGAGAAACACCTGAGCCAGACAACAGGACTCTACCCTTCCCACAAAATGACCCAAAACTCTTTGGATCTGGGCCAAATCCCCAGAGAGGGAAACTCATCCGTAGTTACTGAGGCCATCACTACAATCCACTGCTATCCTGGACACAAAATCTTGAGACAAAAACCTGAGAGAACTCTTCCCACTTGCCCTTCTTTCATAAGCTGAGGAGCTCCCCTATTGGTCTGTAGATCTGGCCTGCCATACCCTCAGCATCACACCTAATCTGAGTTTGTGTTTTCAGACTTCTGTGCCCACAGGCTGGACCCACAGAACAACCAGGTAGGGCCTCTGGAGCCACACCGAAAGACTGTGCCTGTTCTCTCCAAGGAAACTGCCCAATCCATTGACCACAACCCTACAGGTTAGGAAAAACCTCCAAGGCCCATGAGGCCATCTCGATAGTGTACTCTGCCCTGGACTAAGACAGGCACTCTGACACCAGCTGAGCAACTATCTCCTCTTAGACACTCAGACAGTGTCCCCAGAGACAGAAGATTGAAATGGACAGGTCCCTAGGCCCTAATCTGAATCCTAGCTTTGGTTTCCAGGTGTCCCTCCTCAGAGGACTAGTTTCAAAGACCAGCATGTGGGGCTTTTCTGAGGCACAAAGCCGAACCTCTCTTGTCTCCACATGGGGAGCTTTCTTATTGGAGCTGTATCAAACCCTTCAGGTAGGAGAATTCCGCAGGGCCCCTGAACCACCATCACATTCCAAGGTCTCCATGTACACAAACCCACATTATGACATATCCTCAGGAAAGTCCACTTCAACTCAGCCCCCTGCGTAGCTTGCCCCAGAGCCAGCAGTTCAAACATGTCTTGTCGCTAATGGCCAATGGGAATGTGAGGCATTCTGTACTGTGATCCATCCTTCGAACCCTGCTCTCCAGTCCTTCCATATGGGACGTCCTGGACCCATCCACCAGGACTCGACTGTCCTGCAGAAGGAAACCTTGTGGTTTGGAGCAACCTTCAAACTTAGCTTGGGAAAACTTCCTTGGCTTCATGAGGCCCCTGCTTCATGAAGGTGCCATCATGGACACAAACTCCAGCTTCAGCCGATGTCTGATCCTTACCCTGACTTCAGATGCAGAACATTTCGATTTAGCCTCAGCAGAGTGGGCCTGCCATGCCCTTGGCTCCAGACCTCATCCTAGCTTGTGTTTTCAGACTCCCGTCCTCACACGCCTGGCCCACAAGCCCTCCCGATTGGGAATTCTGGGGCCACAATGAAGCATTCTGCTTGCCCCCCAGAAGAGAAACATTTCTTCTTTCTGGTGAGCAGGCAGATGGCTGCATTATGGCTCCACAATACCCAAGTTGGAGGTCTTGCAGACAAGGAGTGTGAGGACAGAATTCTGAAAACACAAGCTACGGATATGCTCAGTGCCGAGCATATGTCCGTTCCGATGTACAGCAGTTGTTGCGAGATCTCCAGCACCTGGGCGAGCGTCAGATGTCTGCTCACCCTGGAGTTTGTATCCATGATGGTCAACGAATGGTGGGGTGGCCTCAAGAATTCTTGGAGGTTTTTCCAAGCTGGAGGTTGTGAGTTGCTCGAAACATCAAGGTGTCCTACTGCGGGACAGAAGTCTGCTCACAGGGCTCCAGGGTCCCCCATATGGAAGATTTGATAACAGAGCTCTCTGAATGGAGGTCTGGGAAGCCCATCTCTCCTTAACATTGCAGCTGAGGAACAGGGCAGGCTTAATCCAATGACACTGATTCCAATTCCAAGTGATCTGCGTTGACAGAATTTCTCAGTCTAACGGGTCCCAATGCTGCTTGGTGTCCAGGGAGACCTTAGAATGTGGTGGCGGCTCTTAGGCCATGCAGGGTTCTCTATCCTGAGGATTAGAACCAGTACCCAGAAGCCAGGTTTCCTTCTGGGACAGGAGGTGTTCTCTTGTACGGCTCATGGACCACAGGTTGGACCATATGCTGAATTTCCAGAACAGGCATCTGGGGAGACAAGCCTCAAAACCTAAGCTAGCAGCAAAGGAAACAGTCAAAAAAACAAAGAGGCAACCCACGGAATGGGAGAAGATATTTGCAAATGACAGTACAGACAAAAGGTTGATATCCAGGATCTATAATGAACTCCTCAAACTCAACCCACACGAAACAGACAAACACATAAAAAAATGGGCAGAAGATATGAACAGACACTTCTCCAATCAAGAAATACAAATGGCTATCAGACACATGAAAAAATGCTCATCATCATTAGCCCTCAGGGAGATTCAAATTAAAACCACATTGAGATATCACCTTACACCAGTTAGAATGGCCAAAATTAACAAAACAGGAAACAACATGTGTTGGAGAGGATGTGGAGAAAGGGGAACCCTCTTACACTGTTGGTGGGAATGCAAGTTGGTGCAGCCTCTTTGGAGAACAGTGTGGAGATTCCTCAAGAAATTAAAAATAGAGCTTCCCTATGACCCTGCAATTGCACTCCTGGGTATTTACCCCAAAGATACAGATGCCGTGAAAAGAAGGGCCATCTGTACCCCAATGTTTATAGCAGCAATGGCCACAGTCGCCAAACTATGGAAAGAACCAAGATGCCCTTCAACGGATGAATGGATAAGGAAGATGTGGTCCATAAACACTATGGAGTATTATGCCTCCATCAGAAAGGACGAATATCCAACTTTTGTAGCAACATGGACGGGCCTGGAAGAGATTATGCTGAGTGAAATCAGTCAAGCAGAGAGAGTCAATTATCATATGGTTTCACTCATTTGTGGAGCATAACCAATAGCATGGAGGACAAGGGGCGTTAGAGAGGAGTAGGGAATTTGGGTAAATTGGAAGGGGAGGTGAACCATGAGAGACTATGGACTCTGAAAAAAAGTCTGAGGGGTTTGAATTGGCGGGGGGTTGGGAGGTTGGGGTACAAGGTGGTGGGTATTATAGAGGGCACGGCTTGCATGGAGCACTGGGTGTGGTGAAAAAATAATGAATACTGTTTTTCTGAAAATAAATAAATTGGGAAAAAAAAAAAAAAACCTAAGCTAGGGTTCTGATGACATTGCAAGGGCATGGCAGGTTCAATCTTCAGACTCAGTACCATTGACCAGTGTGTCATCCTGGAGGTAGGTGATGAGTCTGTGTCAGGCTGTGCATTTTTTCCAGAGCGGCCTATGAAATTGGGGTGGTCTCAGGGGCCTTGAAGTTTTCTCCTAATCTGGACATTCTGGGAAACTGAGATGGGCAGAGTTTCCTCAGGAGAGCAGGCCCAGTGATTTTGTATGGTTCTCGAGGCCCCTTCCTTTAGGGCATGTGGGTCAGGACTTTGGGACCAAAGAATTCAGACACAAACTCGGGTAAGAGTTAGGAGCGAGATGATGGCAGTCCACATCTTCAGACCCTGAGTAAAGCTCCTCGGGATTTGAAATTCAGGAGGCTTGGAGGGAGGAGCACGGGCTTTTCTGTCTTCAGTGTGTGTCTAGGATGGCCACAAAATGGAGGGGTGACCTCATGGGTCCATGGGATATTCTTCCACTCTGGGGATTCTGCTTGGCACCCAAGAGTTTGATGTCTTTCTGGGGAAGAGGAAAACACTGTTTTCCATCTCAGGGATCCTGTCCAAACAGGGATTCCAGAGATGGGTTCTGGGTCCAGGCACCTGGAAAACCCAAACAAGGCTTCGGTTTGGGGCCTAAGGGCATGACAGGTCCGCTCTGTGGGATCCTGGTCCAGCTCCCAAGCGAACTCTTTGGAACGGGGTCTCATTCTGAGGGTCACAATGCCTGTTTGTGCCCAGCTGCTCATCCTGTGTGGGCGTGTTCTCATGGGCCATGCACTTGGCTCGCACTCTGAGGGCTGGACAGTCATCTCAGCATTCAGTTTTCTGCCCATGAGGGAGGAGGAGTACTCTTTTGTGCTTCAGGGATTTCTATGGGCAGGAATTTGAGGTAAGTCTGGGATAGGTGCCTGAATACCCAGGTTGGTTTGATATGATGGCCTCGGGCCAAGGCTGGGCCCACCTGCAGGATATGGGGCATACTATCTGGGTGGATGACAGGAGGTTGGGGATCGGGCTGTGTCAGGGCATTTGTGCCGATGTCGACCTATTATATTGGGGTGTAGTTGAGGGCCGTGCAGGAGGATCCTCATGTGGGTTTCTGCGAAGACCCTTAGGGCACTTCTTCTTTCTGATGGGCAGGCAGAAGGCTGCGTTGTGGCTCCAGAATTCCCAATACAGAGGGCTTGCAGGCGAGGAGTGTGAGGACAGAAGTCTGAAAACACAAGCCACGGATAAGCTCAGTGCCGAGCACATGGCCATTCCAATGTGCAGTGGTTGTTTCGAGATCCCCAGCACCTGAGAATGGGCGAGGTTCAGATGTCTGCTAACACTGGAGTTTGTATCCATGATGGTCAACGAATTGTGGTGTGGCCTCAAGAATTCTTGGAGGTTTTCCCAAGCAGGACCTTGTGAGCTGCTCCAAACAGCAAGATGTCCTACTACGGGACAGAGGAAGTCCGCTTACAGGGCTCCAGGCTCGCCCCTATGGAAAGATTCGATAGCAGAGCTCTCTGAATAGAAGCCTGGGCAACCTTCCTTGCATTACCATTGTAGCTGAGGAACATGGCAGGCTTGATCGGCTGGTTCTGGTTCCAATTTCCAAGTGATCTAAGTTGACAAATGTTCTCAGTCTAACGAGTCACAATGCTGCTTGGTGTCCAGGGAGACCTTAGAATGTGGTGGTGCGTCTGTGGCCATGCAGGATCCTCCTACCTGAGGGTTAGAACCAGTTCCCAGGAGCCAGGTTTACTTCTCGGGACAGGAGGGGTTCTCTTGTATGGCTCAGAGACCACATATCGGATCATATGTTGGATTTCATGAACAGGCCTCTGGGCACAGAGGACTGAATATCTAGGCTAGAGTTCTGATGAGGTTGTTGGTGGCTTGTCATGTTCAACCTTCAGACTCAGAGCCTTTGACCTGCATGGATTCCTGGAGATAGGTGGTGAGGCTTTATCAGATTGTGCATTTTTTCCAGAGTGGCCTATGAAATTGGGGTGGGCTCAGGGGCCTTGCAGATTTCTCCTAATCTGGAGGGTTTGGGCAAGTGAGACAGCAGCGTTTCCTCTGGAGAGCAGGCCCAGTGATGTACTGTGGTTCTGACGGCCCCATCCTGGAGGGCATGTGGTTAAGGCTCTGGGACCAAAATCTTCAGACGCAAAATTAAGTAAGAGTTAGGGGCGAGGTGATGGGAGGCCCAATCTGCAGACCCTGAGTGCAGCTCCTCGGGATTTGAAATTTGTGTACCTGGGAGGCAGGAGCAAGGACTTTTCTGTCTGGATTGTGTCTAGGATGGCCTCGGAATGGTGGGCTGTCCTCATGTGTCCATGGGATATTCTACCTCTCTGGGGATTCTGCCCGACACCCAAGAGTTTGTTGTCTTACTGGGGTAAGGAGAGAGAGCGGTTTACCGTGTCAGGTTTCCTGCCTAAACAGGGATTCCAGCGATGGGTTCTGGGTCCTTGTGCCTGGATAACCCCACAAAGGCTTAGGATTTGGGCCTAGTGGCATGACAGGCCCAATCTGTGGGGCCATGGTTCAGCTCCCATGGGGACTTGTTGGAAATGGGTCTCAGGGTGAGGGTCACAATGCCTGTTTGTGCCCAGCTGCCCATCCTGAGTTGGCATTGTCTCTTGTTCCATGCACCTGGATCCCAATATAAGGGTTGGACCACCATCTCAGCATTTAGTTTTCTTGCTATGGGGAAGGAGGAGTACTCTTTTATGCTTCAGGATCCCCCATTCACAGGAGTTTGAGCTATGTTCTGTAATAGGTCGTGAATACCCAATTTCGTTCGAGATGAAGGACTCAGGTCAAGGTAGGTCACACCTCCCGGATATGGGGCCCATTTTCTGGGTGGCTGCCAGGAGGACGGGGCTCAGGCTGTGTCAGACAGAGCATTAGTGCACAGGGTGGCCTATGATATTGGGGTGCCATAGAGGGCTGTGCAGGTGGATCCTCATGTGGGGTTTCACGCAGACCCATAGGGCACTTCTTTCTGGTGGGCAGGCAGAAGGCTGCATTGTGGCTCCCAAATTCCCAATATGGTGGGTTTGATGGCCAGGAGTGTGAGAACAGGAGGCTGAAAACACAAGCTATGGTTAAGCTCAGTGCTGGGCACATACCGTTCCAATGTTCAGTGATTGTTTCGAGATCTCTAGCACCTAAGTACGGGCGAGGGTAAGATGTCTGCTCACGATGGAGTTTGTATATATAATAGCCAACAAATGAAATATCCAGAACCTGAGTAAGGGTGGATGTCAGATGTTTGCTCACACAGGAGTTTGTGTCCATAATGGCTGAGAAATGGAGGAGTGGCATCAAGAGGCCATGGAGGATTCCCCACGCAGATGAATGTGAGATGCTCCAAACAGCAAGGTTGTTTTTTCTAATGGACAGGTGGAGTCTTGTTTATTTGCTCCATGGTCCCCCATGTGAAAAGTATGGGTATCAGAGCTCTTCCATATGGATGCCTGGAAAGCACACATCCATTGACCAATACAGCTGAGGAACATGGCAGGTTCCTTAGGGTGGCTCTGGGGCGAAGTACCAAGGCCTTGAGTTGACATGGAATCTCTTGCAAATGGGTCACAATGCTGGTTTGTTATCAGGTACATCTTAAAATGTGCTGGTGGCTAAGGTGCCATGCAGGATTCTTCTACCCTGAGGGTTTAACACAGGTCGAAGAGCACGGTTTCCTTCTGGGGACAGGATATGTATTGTTGTGTGGCTCAGGGACCACATGTTGTATCATAATTTTGTATTCAAGAACAGGCCTCTGAAGATAGATGCCTGTCAACCTAATCTAGGGTTCTAATGAGGTCCCAGGGGCATGAGAGGTTCAATCTTCAGACTCAGGAGAGTTGACATGGGTGTCTGCCTGGATGTAGGTGATCAGGGTGTTTCAGACTGTGCACTTGTGTTCACAGTAGCCTCCAATATTGGGGTGGCTTCAGGGGCCTTGCATGTTTCCACCAACTCTGGAAGGTTTGGGTAACTGTGACAGGCACAATTTCAATGGGGATTGCAGCCACAGTCCTGTGGTGTGACTCCAAAGAGCCCATCCTGGAGGGCATGTGAGCCATGCTTTTGGGAGAGAAGTCTGTAAACACAAACTTGGGTTAGGGTTAGTAGCGTGGTTATCGCAGGGCAATGCATAGACCTGGAGGGCTACTCGTCAGGAACAGTAGTTTGAGTGACTGGAAGGCGGTAGCCCAGGCTTTCATATCTGGATTGTGTGTCCAGGATGGCCTCGGAATGCAGCTGTGGTCTCATGGGTCCATGGGAGATTTTTCTTCCATAAGGATCCTGGTGGCTCCCAATAGTTTGATGGCTTTTTGGGATGGGAAGAGTGCTATCTTCGATCTTACGGGTGCCCCAAAACAGGGATTCCAGAGACGGGCTCTGCATCTGGGTGTCTGGAAAATCCCACCAAGGGTTAGGATGGGCCTACAGGCATACCAGGCCTGCAATGCGGGATCCTGGTGTTGCAACTGAGAGGGCTTGTTTGAAAGCATGCTCAGGCTGAGCGTCAAAATGTCAGTTTGTTCTCAGCGTGCCCTCAGGAATGGGCATGGTCCCTTTGCCAGTGTGTTGGCTCCCACCCTGAGTTATGAACACCCATTCCAATGGCCAGGTTTCCAGCCATGGGGAAGGAGGAATTCTATATTGTACTTCAGGTTCCCCCATTGGCAGGGAATCCAGCAAAGGTCTGGGGACAGATGCCTGAATACCCAGGATGCGTAGAAATGACAGATTTGGGCCATGGCCGTTCTGACATGCTGGATATGGGCCCCGCTCTCTGGGTGGTTGACATGAGGTCTGGGCTCAGGCTCTGTCCGTCACAGCACTAGTGGCCAGAGAAGCCTATAAAGCAGCATTCTCTCGAGCGTCGAGAAGATTGATCCTCATATGGGGTTTCTGCACAGTCTCAGGAAGCACTTCTTTCTATGGGGAAGGCAGAATGCTGCATTGTGGCTACAGAATTCCCTATAAAGGTGTCTTGGGGACAAGTAAGGTGAGAATACAAGTGTAAACACCAGCTATGCTTAAATTGAGTGCCAAACAGAAGTCAGTTCTAATGTGCAGCAGCTTATATGAGATATCCAGCACATGAGTAAGGGCAGATGTCAGATGTTTGCTCACACTGGAGTTTGTGTATATGATGACTGACAAATGGAGGCGTGGCTTCAAACGGCCATGGAGGATTACCCATGCTTAGGACTGTGAGATGCTCCAAACAACAAGGTTTCCTTCTAATGGGCAGGAGGAGACTGGTTTGTTTCCTTCAAGGGTCCCCCTTGTGGAAAGTTTGGGTAGCAGAGCCCTCCCACATGGATGACTGGAAAGCACACGTCCAATGACCATTGCAAATGAGGAGCATGACAAGGTCGTTTTGGTGGTTCTGCGTCCAAGTACCAAGGCCTTGAGTTGACTTGGAATCTCTTGCAGAGGTGTCACAATACTGGTTTGTTAAAAGCGAGGTCTTAGAATGTGCTGGTGGCTAATGGGTCATGAAGGATTCTCCTATCCTGAGGGTTTGGCACAGGTCGATGTGCACAGTTCCCTTCTTGGAATAGGAGATGTTGTGTTTTGTGGCTCAGGATACATATGTTGTATCCTAACTTGGTATTCAAGAACAGGCCTCTGAGGACAGATGCTTGAAACCTAATCTAGGTTTCCAATGATGTCCTAGGTGTACGTCAGGTTCAATTTTCTGACTAAGGACCATTGACATGGGTGTATGTCTGGATGTAGGTGATATGGGTGTTTCAGACTGTGCATTTGCATCCAGAGCCACTTCCAATATTGGGGTGGGCTCAGGGGCCTTGCAGGTTTCTCCTAATTTGGGGGTTTGGGGCAACTGAGATGGGCACAGTTTCCTTAGGGATGGCAGGCCCAGTCCTGTGGGAAGGCTCCAGAGACCCCATCGTGGAGGGCATGAGAGCCATGGTTTTGGGAGTGAAGTCTGCAAACACAAATTTGTGTTAGGGATAGTGGCAAGGTGATCGCAGGTCCAATGCATAGACCAAGAGGTCAGGACGTCAGGAAATGTAATTAGGGTGACTGGAAGCTGGTAGCACAGGTTTATCTATCTGGATTATGTGTCCAGGATGCGCTCAGAATGTAAGTATGGTCTCATGGTTCAATGGGAGACTTTTCCTTTCTAAGGATCCTGGTGGTTCTCCATAGATTGGTGGCTTTTTGGAGAAGAAAATAGTGCTCTTCCTTCTTAAGGATTTCTTCCTTCAAAACAGCACAAAGAAGAGTGCTGTTTTACAACTTAGAAGTACTCCAGTGGGGTCTGGGTCTGGGTGCCTGGAAAATCCCACCAAGTGTTAGGATTTGGGCCTAGGGGCGTTACAAGCCTGCAATGCAGGATCCTATTGGTGTAACTGAGAGGGCTTGTTTGAAATCATGCTCAGGCGGAGGGACACCATGCCTATTTGTGCCCAGGGGGGCCTTCAAGAGAGGGCGTGTTCTCATTGGCCATACACCTGGCTCCCACTTTGAGGGTTGCACACCCATTGTAACAGCCAGGCTTCCTGCCATGGAAAGAGGAGTTCTCTATTGTGCTTCAGGTATCCCCATTGGCATGGTTTTCAGAAAAGTTCTGGGGAAAGGTTCCTGAATACCAAGGATGTGTATAGATGACAAACTTGGGCCATGGCTGGTCTCACATGCTGGTAATGGGGCCCGCTCGCTTGGTGGCTGACACTATGTCGGGGCTCATGCTCTGTCAGACACAGCACTAGTGGCCAGGGCAGTCTATGAATCGGGGTTCCCTTGGGGGCCGAGCACATTTATCCTCATGTGGGGTTTCTGGGCAGAATCACCAGGCACCTCTTCTTTCTAAGGGTATGTCAGAATGCTGCATTATGGATCCAGAATTCCCTATCATGAGGACTTGGGGACTAGTATGTTGACGATGGATTTGTAAACACAAGCTGTTTCAATTCAGTCCCAAGTAGAAAGCAGTTCCAATGTGCAGCGGCTTATTCGAGATATCTAGCAGCCGAGTAAGGGCAGATGTCAGATCTTTGCTCACACTGAATTTGTGTCTATGATGACCAACAAATGGAGGGTGACACCAAGGGGCCATGGAGGATTTCCCACGCCAAAGCTTGTGAGATGCTCCGAACAGCAAGGTTCCTTCTACAGGACAGTTTGAGTCTGGTTTGTTTGCTCCAGGGTTTCCCATGTGGAAAGTATGGGTAGCAGAGCTCTCCCACTTGGATGACTGGAAAGCACAACTCCATTGACCTTTGCAGCTTAGGAACAAGACAGGTTCGTTCTGGTGGCTCTCGGACCCAAGTACCCAGGCCTTGAGTTGACAGGAATCTCTTGCAGTTTGGTCACAATGCTGGATTGTTATGAGGGAGATCTTAGAATGTGCTGGTGGCTAATGTGCCATGCAGGATTCTCATACACAGAGGGTTTGGCACAGGTCAAAGAGCACGGTTTCCTTCCTGGGACAGGAGATATTCTGTTGTGTGGCCCAGGGACAACGTGATGTATCGTAACATGGTATTCCAGAACAATCCCCTGAGCACAGATGCCTAAAATCCTAATCTAGGGTTCCAATACAATCCTAGGTCCATGTCAGGTTCAATCTTCTGACTCAGGACCATTGACTTGGCTGTCTGCTTGGATGGATTTGAGCAGGTTGTTTCAGACTGTGCACTTGCGTCCAGAGTGGACGCCAATATTAGGGTTGGCTCAGGGGCCTTGCAGGTTTCTCCTAATCTGGAAGATTTGGGCAACTGTGACGAGCACAGTTTCCTTGGTGATAGCAGCACAGTCCTGTAGTGTGGCTCCAGAGACCCCCATCATTCTGGGCATGTGATCCATGTTTTTTGGAGAGAAATCTGCAAACACAAATTCAGGTTAGGGTTACTGGCATGGTTGTCTCAGGCCTAATTCATAGACCTGGAATGCAGCTCGTCAGGACCTGTAATTGAGGTGACAGGAAGGCAGTAGCAAAGACTTTTCTATCAGGATTGTGTGTCCAGGATGGCCTCGGAATGCAGGTGTGTTCTCATGTGTCCATGGGAAACTTTTCCTCTCGAAGGATCCTGGCGGCTCCCCATAGTTTGATGGCATTTTCGTGGAAGGGAAGAATGCACTTTTCCATTTTACGAGTGCCCCAAAACAGGGATTCCAGAGTTGGGCTCTGTGTCTGGAGCCTTGAAACACCCACCAAGTGTTCGGATTTGGGCTTAGGGGTGTAACGGAACTGCAATGCAGGATCCTGGTGGTGTAACTGGGAGGGCTTGTTTGAAAGCAGGAAGAAGGGCCTGGTGAGTCTGCCCAGAAACTCCCCATGAAGATCGATCTATTCGGCCCTCGAGGGAACTCAGATTTATACTTTTCCCTGGCTAGCAGTGCTGTTTTTGAAAGTGCCTGAGCCCTGACTTTGTGTCAGGACCCAGAGTGCGGGGTCCATATCCAGCATGTGAGACCAGCCATGGCCAAGGGCCGTCATCTCTACCCATCCTTGGTATTCATGCAACTGCTCCACACCTTTGCTGAAATCCCTACCAATAGGGGAACCTGAAGCACAATAGAGAACTCCTTGTTCCATATGGCAGGAGTCCTGACTGTTGGGATAGGTGTCAAACCCTCAGAATGGGTACCAGCTGCATGGCCAAGAAAAGCACGCCCACTCCTGAAGGCCGACCTGAACACAAGCAGGCATTGTGACCTCAGTCTGAGCATGCTTTCAAACAAACGCTCTCAGTTGCAACTACAGGATCTGGCATGGCATGACTGGTACACACCTAGGTCCAAATCCTAACTCTAGATGGGATTTTCCACCTGCCCATTCCCAGAGCCAGTCACTGGAATCCCTGTTTTGGGGCACCACTATGATGGAAAACAGCACTCTTCGCTTCCCTTGGAAAGAAACCAGACTACAGGGAGCCGCCAGGATCCTTCAGAGAAAAAATCTCCCATGGACCCATGAGACAACACCTGCATTCCGAGACCATTGTGGATACAAAATCCAGATACAATAGCCTGTGCTACTGCCTTCGAGTCACCTGATTTAAAGTTCCTGACGTGCTGCCTCCAGGTCTATGCATTGGGCCTGCGATCACCTCACCACTAACCCTACCCCGAATTTTTGTTTGCAGACTTCTCTCCCAAAACCATGGCTCACATGCCCTCCAGGATGGGGTCTCTGGAATCACACCACAGGGCTTTGTTTTCCATTCCCAAGGAAACTGTGCCCATCACAGTTTCTCAATACCTCCAGATTAGGATTAACCTGCAAGGCCCTTGAACCCACCCCCATATTAGAAGCTGCTCTGGACGCAAATGCACAGTCTGAAACATCCTGATCACCTCCATCCAGGCAGACACCCAAGTCAATGGTCCTGAGTCTGATGATTGTACCTGACTTGCACCTAGGACTTCATTGGAAGCCTAGATTAGATTTCAGGCATCTGTCCACAGAGGCCTCTTCTGGAATACCAACTTCTGATACAACATATGGTCCCTGAGCCCCACAGTAGAACATGTCCTGACCCCAGATGGAATACTTGTGCTTGGACTTGTGTCAAACCCTCAAGGTAGATGAATCCTGCATGGCCCCTTAGCCACCGGTGTTTCTAAGATCTCCCTGGGAACAAACCAGCATTGTTACCCATGTTCATGAGATTCCTGTCAAAATAAGTCCTTGGTACTTCGCCCCAGATACACAGGAATGAACTTGCCATGTTCCTAAGCTGTAATGGTCAGTAGAGTTGTGCTTTCTAGGCATCCATACGGGAGTGCTCTGCTACACAACCTTTCCACATGGGGTACCCTGGAGACAACTAACCAGAATGCCCCTGTCCGGTAGAAGGAAACGTTCTGTTTGGACCTTTTCCCAAGCCCCAGCGTGAGAAATACTCCATGGCATCTTGACACCACCCTTCCTTTTGTTGGTCATCATAGACACAAACTCCAACATGAACAAATATCTGACATCTGCCCTTACTCAGGTGCTGGATTTTCAATTCAATCGCTGCACACTGGAACTGCCTATTGCTCGACTGAATGTAACCATAGCTTGGGTTTACAATTTCATCCTCACCCTACTGGTCTGCAATATCTCTTGAGAGGGAATTCTGGAGCCGCTACACAACATTCTGCCTTCCACATAGAAAGAAGGATCTGTTGAGTCTGCCTAGGAACTGCACATGAGGATCAATCTTCTCGGCCCATGAGGCAACCCCAATTAATAGTTTTCCCTGACCACTAGTGATGAGTCTGACAGAGCCTGATCCCCTGATCCCCACCCAGAGGTCAGGGCCCATATTCAGGATGAGCGATCGGCCATGGCCCTAAGCCGTCCTCTCTACCTATCCTTGGTATCCATGCAACTGTCCCCGACCTTTCCTGGAATCCCTACTAATGGGGGAACCTGAAGCACAATAGAGAACTCCTCCTTCCCCATGGCAGGAATCCTGGCTGTTGGGATGGTTGTCCAACCCTCAGCATGGGAGCCAGCTGCATGGCCAATGAGACTATTTCCACTCCTGCAGGCCGATTTGGGCCCAAGCAGGCATGGTTATCCTCAGCCTGAGCACGCTTTCAAACAAACTCTCTCAGTTGCTTCTCCAGTACTCGCACTACAGGACTGGTATGCCGCTAGGCCCAAATTCTAACCCTTGGTGGGACTCCCAAACAGGGAGTCCAGAACCCTTCTCGTACTCCCTGTTTGGGGCCCCATAAGATGGAAAACAGTACTCTTCCCATCCCCGAGAAAGGCACCAAACTATTGGGAGCCGCCAGGATCCTTAGAGAGGATAAATCTCCCATGGACCCATTAGAACAAACCTGCATTCCGAGGCCATCCTGAACACAATCCAGATAGAAAAGCCTGTGCTACTGCCTTCGAGTCACCGTATTTTCAGTTCCTGACGAGCTGCCCTCCATTTCTTTGCATTGGGCTTGCAATCATCTTGCCACTAACCCTAACCCCAGTTTGTGTTTGCAGTCTTCTATCCCAAAACCATGGCTCAAATACCCACCAGGATGTGGTCTCTGGAGCCACACCATAGGAAAGTGCCTGTCATCCCCAAGAAAACTATGCCCGTCACAGTTGCACAAAACTTCCAGATTAGGAGAACCCTGCCAGGCCCCTGAACCCACCCCAGTATTAGAGGCAGCTCTGGACACAAACGTGCAGTCTAAAACACCCTGAGCACCTCCATCCAGGTAGACATCCGAGTCAATTGTTCTGAGTCAGATGATTGAACCTGAGATGCCCCTAGGACTTCACAGGAACCATAGATTGGGTCTTCAGACATCTGTTCTCATATTCCTGTTCTGGAATACCAAGTTATAATACATCATGTGGTCCCTGATCCCCACAACAGAACATCTGTCCCCAGAAGGAAACGGTGTTCTTGAACCTGTGTCCAACTTCAGGGTAGATGAATCCTGCACAGCCCATTAGCCACAGCACATTCTATAATCTCTCTGGTAACAAACCAGCATTGTGACCCATCTTCATGAGACTTCATGTCAACTCAAGGTGTTGGTACTTTGCCCAAGAGCCAAAAAACGAACGTGCCATGTTCCTCAGCTACAATGGTCAATGGATGTGTGCTTTCCAGGCATCCATGAGGTAGTTCTCTGCTACCAAAAAATTCCACATGGGGCACCCTAGAGCAAACAAACCAGACTGCCCCTGTCAGGTAGAAGGAAACCTTGCTGTTTGGAGCATATCACAAGCCCAAGTGTAGGAAATCCTCCATATTCTCTTGATGCAACCACTCCATTTGTTGGTCATCATAGACACAAACTCTAGCATGCGCAAACATCTGACGTCTGTCCTTACTCCGGTGCTGGAAATTCGAATCAGTCGCTGCACAACGGAAATGTCTTTCACTTGACACTGTATTCATGCGTAGTTTGGGTTTACAATTCCATCCTCACCCTACTGGTCCACAAGCCCTCTTTATAGGGAATTCTGGAGCCAAAACACAATATTCTGCCATCCCCATAGAAAGGAGAAGGGCCTTGTGAGTCTTCCCAGAAACTCCCCATGAAGATCAATCTACTCGGCGCTCGAGGGAACCCCAATTTATACTTTGCCCTGGCCACTAGGACTGTCTGACAGAGCCGGAGCCCTGACCTCGTGTCAGTTACCCAGAGTGTGGGGCCCTTATCCAGCATGTGAGTCCAGCCATAACCCATCTCTGTCATCTCTACCCATCCTTGGTATTCAGGCAACTATTCCAGACCTTTGCGGGAATCCCTACCAATGGGGGAACTGAAGCACAATTGAGAACTCCACCTTCCCCATGGCAAGAAGCCTTCCTGTTGTGATGGGTGCCCAACCCTCAGAATGGGAACTAGCTGCATAGCCAATGAGACAACGCCCACTCCTGAGGGCCGCCCTGGGCAAAAGCAGGCATTGTGTCCCTCGACTTTAGCATGCTTTCAAACAAACACTCTCAATTGCATCTCCAGGAACCCGCATTGCAGGCCTAGTATGCCCCTAGGTCCAAATCCTAACACTTGGTGGGATTTTCCACGCCACCATACCCAGAGCCCGTCTCTGGAATCTCTGTTTTGGAGCACCCCTATGATGGAAAACAGCACTCTTCCCTTCCCCGAGAAAGGTTCCAAACTATTGGGAGCCGCCAGGATGCTTAGAGAGATAAAATCTCCAATGGATCCATGAGATCACACCTGCATTCAGAGGCCATCCTGGACACACAATCCAGATACAAAAGCCTGTGCTTTTGCCTTAGAGTCACCTGATTTACAGTTCCAGAGGAGCTGCCCTACAGACCTACGCATTGTGCCTGTTATCACCTTGCCATTAACCCTAACCCAAGTTTGTGTTTGAAGACTTTTCTCCCAAAACCACGGCTCCCATGCCCTCCAGGATGGGGTCTCTGGCCCCACACCACAGGAAATTTCCTGCCATCCCCAAGGAAACTGTAACAGTTGCCCAAACCCTACAGATTAGGAGAAACCTGCAAGGACACTGAGCCCTGTACAATATTGGAGGCCACTCTGAATGCAAATGTGCACTCTGAAACACCCTGATCACCTCCATCCAGGCAGACACCAATGTCAATTGTCCTTATTCAGATGATTGAACTTGACCTGCCCCTACGACCTCATTGGAAGCTTATATTAGCTTTTCAGGCATTTAGCCTCAGAGGCCTATTCTGTAATACCAATATGATACAACATATGGTCCTTGAGCCCCACAACAGAAAATCTCCTGTCCCCAGACTGTATCCTTGCTCTTCGACTTGTGTCAACCCTCAGGGTATATGAATTCTGCACAGCCCCTTAGCCACCATCACATTCTAAGATCTCCCTGGTAACAAACCAACATTGTGACCCATCTTCATGAGATTCCATGTCACATCAAGTCCTTGGTAATTTTCCCCAGAGCCCCCAGAAAGTACCTGCCATGTTCCTAAGCTGCAATGGTCAGTGGAGGTGTGCTTTCCAGGCATCCATGTGGGAGTGCTCTGCTACCCAGTCGTTCCACATGTGGGACCCTGGAGCAAACAAACCAGACTGCCTCTGACCGGTAGAAGGGAAACTTCTGTTTGGAGTATCTCAGAAGCACCAGCGTGAGAAATCCTCCATGGCCTCTTGACACAACCACTCCATTTGTCTGTCATCATAGACAAAAACTCCAGCATGAGCAAACATCTGACATCCACACTTATTTAGGTTCTGGATTTTCATTTCCGGTACTGCACACTGGAACATCATTTTGCTTGACACTGAATGTAACGACAGCTTGGGTTTATAATTCCATCCTCAGCCTCCTGGTCCTCAAGCCCTCTTGACAGGGAATTCAAGAGCCACAAAGCAACATTCTGTATTCCCCATAGAAAGAAATAGGGCCTGGTGAATCTTCTGAGAAACTCCACATGAGGATCAATCTGCTTGGTGCTCGAGGAAACCTTGATTTATAGGCTGTCCTGGGCACTAGTTCTGTGTCTGACAGAGCCTGAGCCAAGATCTAGTGTCAGCTACCCAGAGATCTGATCCCATATCCAGCATGTGTGATCGGCCAGGGCCCAAGTCCATCACCTCTACCCATCCTTGTTATTCAGGCATCTGTCCCCAGATGTTTGCTGGAATCCCTGCCAATGAGGGAACCTGAAGCACAATAGAGAACTCCTCTTTTCCCATGGCAGGAATCCTGGCTGTTGATCTGGATGTCAAAACCCCAAAGTGGGAGCCAGCTACATGGCCAAGGAGACAACGCCCACTCATAAGCGCTGCCCTGGGCACAAACAGCCATTGTGACCCTCAGCTTGAGCATGCTTTCAAAAAAACGCTCTCAGTTGAAACTCCGGGATCATGCACTGCAGGCCTGGTATGCACCTAGGACAAAATCCTCACACTTGGTGGGATTTTTTATGTTCCCATACCCAGAGTCCGTCATTGGAATCCCTGTTTTGTGGCACCCTTAAGATGGAAAACAGCACTCTTCGCTTCCCTGAGAAAGCCACCAAACTATTGGGATCCCCCAGGATCCTTTAGAAGAAATATCTCCCATGGTCAAATGAGTCAATACCTGTATTCTGAGGCCATCGTGGATACACAATCCTGATACAATAGCATGTGCTACTGCCTTTGAGTCACCTGATTTACAGTTCCTGATGTGCTTCCCTCCAGGTCTATGCATTGGGACTGCAATCACCTCGCCACTAAACCTATCCTGAGTTTGTGTTTGCAGATCTCTCTCCCAAAACTATGGCTCACGTGCCTTCCATGTTGGGGCTCCTAGAGTCACACCACAAGACTGTGCCTGCCATCCCCAAGGAAACTGGGCCTATCACAATTGCCCAAAGCCTCCTGATTAGGAGAAACCTGCAAGTCTCCTGAGCCCACCCCAATATTGGAGGCCACTCTGGATGCAAATGCACAGTCTGAAACACCCTGATCACTTCCATCCAGGCCAACACCCAAGTCAATAGTCCTGAATCAGATAATTGAACCTGACATGGCCCTAGGAACTCATTGGAAGCCTAGATTAGCTGTTCAGGCATCTGTCCTCAGAGGTCTCTTCTGGAATACCCACTTATGATACAACATATGGTCCCTGAGCCCCACAGCAGAAAATCCCCTGTCCCCAGACAGAAGCCATGCTCTTGGGCCTGTGTCCAACCCTCAGGATATATGAATTCTGCACATCCCCTTAGCCATCAGAACATTCTAAGATCTCCCTGGTAACAAAACTGCATTGTGATCCATATTAATGATGCTCCATGTCAACTCAAGGCCCTGGTACTTCACCCCAGAGCAACCAGAATGATTCTGCCATGTTCCTCAGCTGCAATGGTCAATGGAGGTGTGCTTTCCAGACCTCCTTACGGGAGTGCTTTGCTACACAAATTTTCCACATGAGAAACTAGAACAAACAAACCAGACTCCCCCTGTCAGATAGAAAGAAACTTTGATGTTTAGAGCATCTCAAAAGCCCCAGGGTGGGAAATCCTCCATGGCCTCTTGAAGCCACCGCTCCATTTGTCGGCCATCATAGACACAAACTCCAGTGTGAGCAAACATCTGACATCCGCCCGTACTCAGGTGCTGATATTGGAATCAGCTGCTGCACACTGGAACTGCCTTTCACTTGGCACTGAATTTAACCCTAGATTCGGATTACAATTTCATCCTCACCCTACTGGTCCACCATATCTCTAGATAGGGAATTCTGGAGCCACAACACAACATTCTGTCTTCCGCATAGAAAGAAGGACCTGGCGAGTCTGCCCAGAAACTGTGCATGAGGATCAATATACTCAGCCCAGTAGGGCAACCCTATTTAGAGTTTGCCCTGGCCACTAGTGCTGTGTCTGACAGAGCCTGAGCCCCGACTTCGTGTCAGCCACCAGAGGGTGGGGCCTATATCGAGCATGTGAGACCGGCCATGGCCCAGGGCTGTCATCACTACCCATCCTTGGTATTCATGCATCTGTCCCCTAGACCTTACCTGGAATCCCACCAATGGGGAAACCTGAAGCACAATAGAGAAGTCCTCCTTCCCTATGGCAGGAATCCTGGCTTTTAGATTGGTGTCCAACACTCAGAATGGGAACCGGCTGCATGGCCAAGTAGACCACACCCACTACTGATGGCCTCCTGGGCACACGCAGGCATTGTGACCCTCAGCTTGAGCATGCTTTCGAACAAACGCTCTCAGTTACACCCCCAGGATCCCGCATTGCAGGCCTCGTATGGCCCTAGACCCAAATCCTAACTCTTGGTGGGATATTCCAAGAGCTTAGACCCAGAGCCCATCTCTAGAATCCCTGTTTTGGGGCACGCCTAACCTGGAAAACAGCACTCATCCCTTCCCCGAGAAATCCACTGAATTATTGGGAATCGCCAGGATCCTTGGGAGGAAAAATCTCCCATGGACCCATGGGAGCACACCTGCATTAAAGGCCATCCTGGAAATTAAATACAGATACATTTGCCTGTGCTACCACCTTCGAGTCACCTGATTTACAGTTCCACACTTACTGCCCTCCAGGTCTATGGATTGGAACTACGATCACCTCGCCACTAACCCAAAGCCAAGTTTGTGTTTGCAGACTTCTCTCTCAAAACCATGGCACATCTGCCTTCCACAATGGGGTCTCTGGTGTCACACCACTGGACTGTGCCTACAATCCCCAAGGAAACTGCCCGTCACAGTTGTCCAAACCCTCCAGATAAGGAGAAACCTGCAAGGACCCTGAGCCCACCCAAGTATTGAACGCCACTCTGGATGCAAATGCACAGTCTGAAACAACCTGATCACCTCCTTCTAGGAAGACACCAGAGTTAATGGTCCTGAGTCAGAAGATTGAGCCTGACATTCCTCTAGGACCTCATTCGAACCCTAGATTAGGTTTTCAGTCATCTGTCCTCAGAGGTCTGTTCTGGAATACCAACTTATGACAGAAAATATGGTCGCTGAGCCCCACAACAGAACCTCTCCTATCCCCAGACAGAATCTGGGCTCTTGGACCAATGTTAAATCCTCAGGCTAGATGAATCCTGCACGGCCCCTTAACCACCAGCATATTCTAAGATCTCCCTGATAACAAACCAGCATTGGGACCCATATTCATGAGGTTCCATGTCCAATCCAGTCCTTGGATCTTAACCTCAGAGCCACCAGATTGAACCTGCCATGTTCATCCACTGCATTGTTCAATGGAGGTGTGCTTTCTAGGCATCCAGGCGGGAGAGCTATGCTATCCAATTTTTCCACAAGGTGAACCCTGGAGCAAACAAATCTGACTGCCCCTGTCCGGTAGAACGAAACCGTGCTGTTTGCAGCATCTCACAAGCCCCAGCCTGGGAAATCCTCCATGGTCTCTTGACGCCACCCCTCCATTTGTCAGTCATCATAGACACAAACTCCAGCATGTGCAAATATCTGACATCCGCCCTTACTCAAGTGCTGGATATTCGATTCAACCACTGCACACTGGATGTGCCTTTCACTTGACATTGAATTTAACCATAGCTTATGTTTACAATTCCATACTCAGTCTTCTGGTCCACAAGCCCTATTGATAGGGAATTCTGGAGCCACAAAACAACATTCAGCCTTCCCAATGGAAAGTAAAAGGGCCTGGTGAGTCTGTCCAGAAACTCCACATGATGATCAATCTTCTCCGTGCTCAAGGGAACCCCGATTTATAGGCTGCCCTGGGCTCTAGTGTTGTATCTGACAGAGCCTGAGCAAAGACCTTGTGTCAATCACCGAGATTGGTGCCCATATCCAGCATGTGAGACTTGGAATGGCCCAAGACCGTCACCTCTACCCATCCTTGGTATCTGTCCTAGATAGGCATCTGTCCTTAGACCTTTGCTGTAATTCCTTCCAATGGGGGAAACTGAAGCACAATAGAAAACTCCTCCTTCCGCATGGCAGGAATCCTGGCCATTGGGATGGGTGTCCAACCACAAAGTGGGCGGTGGCTGCATGGCCAAGGAGATTACACCCACTCATGAGGGCCGCCCTGGACACGAGCAGGCAATGTGAACCTCAGCCTGAGCATGCTTTCAAACAAGACCTCTCACTTTACCCAAAAGTTTCCCGCATTGCAGGCCAGGTATGCCCCTTGGCCCAAATCCTAACAGCACTCTTCCCTTACCCGAGAAAGCCAACAAACTATTGGGAGCCGCCAAGTAGCTTAGAAAGGAAAAACCTCCATGGATCCATTAGACCACAACTGCATTCCACGGCCATCCTGGACACACAATGCAGATACAAAAGCCTGTGCAACCCCCTTTGAGTAATCTAATTTACAATTCCTGATGAGTTGATTTCCAAGTCTATGCATTGGACCTGCGATCAACTCGCCACTAACCCTAACCCGAGTTTGTGTTTGCAGACTTCACTCCCAAAACCATGGCTCACATGCCCTCCAGATGGTGGTATCTGGAGACACACCTAAGGACTATGCTTGCCTTCCTCAAGGAAACTGTGCCCGTCACTGTTGCCCCAAATCTCTAGATTAGGAGAAACCTGCAAGGCCCCTGTGCCCACCTCAATATTGGAGGCCACTCTGGACTCAAATTGGCAGTCTGAAAAACCCTGATCACCTCCAACCAGGCAGACACCCAAGTCAATGATCCTGAGTCAGAAGATTGAACCTGACATGCCCTTAGAACTTCATTGGAACACTAGATTAGGTTTTTAGGTATCTGTCCTCAGAAGCCTGTTCTGGAATACCAACATATGATACAACATGTGGTCCCTGAGCCACAGAAAAGAAGATCTCCTGGACCCAGAAGGATTCCGTGCTTGTGGACATATGTCAAACCCTCAGGGTAGATGAATCCTACACAACCCCTTAGCAACCAGCACATTATATGATCTCCCTGGTAACAAACCAGCATGGTGACCCATCTTCATGAGACTCCATGTCAACTCAAGGCCTTGACACTATGCCCCAGAGCCACCAGAACGAACCTGCCATGTTCCTAAGCTGCAATGGTCAATAGAGGTGTGCTTTCTAGGCATCCATACGGGACTGCTCTGCTAAACAAACTTTACACATGGAGAAACCTGAGAAAACAAACCAGACTCCTCCTGTCAGGTAGAAAGAAACATTGATGTTTGGAGCATCTCACAAGCCCCAGGGTGGGAAATCCTCCATGTCCTCTTGACGCCACCCCTCCATTTGGCAGTCATCATAGACACAAACTCCAGCCTGAGCAAACATTTGACATCTGCCCATACTCAGATGCTGATATTGGAATCAGTTGCTGCACACTGGAACTGTCTTTCGCTTGGCACTGAATATAACCCTACCGTCGGATTAAAAATTCATCCTTACCCTACTGGTCTGCAAGCCCTCTTGATAGAGAATTCGGAAGTCACAACGCAGCATTCTGCCTTCCCCATAGAAAGAAGGACCTGTTGAGTCTGCCCAGAAACTGCACATGAGGATCAATCCACTCAGTCCACGAGGGAACCCTGATTTTTAGTTTGACCTGATCACTAGTGCTGTGGCTGACAGTGTCTGAGCCTCGACCTCCTGTCAGCCACACAGAGGGTGGAGCCCATATCCAGAATGTGAGACCGGTGATGGCCCAGGTCCGTCATCTCTACCCATCCATGATATTCAGGCATCTGGCCCCTAGACCTTTGCTGGACTCCCTACCAATGGGGGAACCTGAAGCACAATAGAGAACTCCTCATTCCCCATGACAGGAATCCTGGCTTTGGAACGGGTGTCCAACCCTCAGAATGGGATCCAGCTACATGGGCAATGAGACCACACCCAATCCTGAGGGCTGCCTGTGCACAAGCGGGCATTGTGACCCTCCACTTGAGCATGATTTCAAACAAATGCTCTCAGTTGCAACTCCAGACCTGCATTGCAGGCCTTGTACACCCCTAGGCCCAAATCCTAACCTTTGGTGGGATTTTCATGCGCCCTGACCCAAATCCTGTCTCCTGAACCCCTGTCCTGGGGCACGCCTAAGATGGAAAACAATACTCTTCCTTTCCCTGAGAAAGCCACTAAACTATTGGGACCCGCCAGGATCCTTGAGTGGAAAAATCTACCATGGACCCATGAGACCACACCTGAATTCCAAGGCCATCCTGGAAATTCAATCCAGATACAATAGCTTGTGCTACTGCCTTCGAGTCACCTGATTTAAAGTTCCTGACTTGCAGCCCTCCAGGTCTATGCATTGGGCCTGCGATCACCTCACCACTAACCCTACCCCGAGTTTGTGTTTGTAGACTTCTCTCCCAAAACCATTGCTAACATGCCCTCCAGGATGGGGTCTCTGGAGCCACACCAAAGGACTGTGCCTGCCTTCCTCAAGGAAACTGTACCCATCACAGTTGCCAAAACCCTCCAGATAAGGAGAAAACTGCAAGGACCATGAGCCCACCACAATATTGGATGCTGCTCTGGACGCAAATGCGCAGTCTGAAATACCATGATCACCTCCATCCAGGTAGACACCAGAGTCAATGGTCCTGAGTAAGAAGATTGAACCTGACATGACCCTAGGACTTCATTGGAACCCTAGATTAGGTTTTCAGGCGTCTGTCCTCAGAGTCCTGTTCAGGAATACCAACTTATGATAAAACATATGGTCCCTGAGCCACACAACAGAACATCTCCTGTCCCCAGACGGAATCCGAGCACTTGGACCTGTGTCAAATCCTCAGGGTAGATGAATCCTGCATGGCCCCTTAGACACCAGCACATTCTTAGATCTCTCTGGTAACAAACCAGCATTGTAACCTATCTTCATAAGATTCCATCTCCAATCCAGTCCTTAGTACTTCGCCTCAGAGCCACCAGAGTGAATCTGACATGTTCCTCAGCAGCAATGGTGACTGGAGGTGTGCTTTCCAGGCATCCATGAGGGAGAGCTATGCTACCCATTCTTTCCATATCTGGGACCCTGGAGCAAACAAACCAGACTGTCCCTATCCGGTAGAAGGAAACCTTGCTGTTTGCAGCATCTCAAAAACCCCAGACTGGGAAATCCTCCATGGCCTCTTGACGCCACCCTTCCATTTGTCACTTATCATAGACACAAACTCTAGTGTGAGCAAACATCTGACATCCACCCATATTTCGGTGCTGGATGTCTTGAATAAAAGGCTCCACACTGGAACTGCCTTCGGCTTGGCACAGAATTGAACCGTAGCTTGTGTTTACAATTCCATCCTCACCCAACAGGGCACCAATCCCTCTTGATAGGGAAATCTGGGGCCAGAACGCAGCATTCTGCCTTCCCCATCGAATGAAAAAGTGCCTGGTGAGTCTGCCCAGAACCCCCCCATGAGGATCAATCTGCTCGTCCCTCGAGTCAACCCTGATTTATAGGCTGCCATGGCCACTAGTACTGTGTCTGACAGAGTCTGAGCCCCAACCATGTTTCAGCCACCAGAGAGTGGGCACCATATATAGCATTTGGGATGGTCATGGCACAAGTACATCATCTCTACCCGTCCTTGGTATTTAGGAACCTGTGCCCAGACCGTGGCTGGAAACCCTGCCAATGGGGTAACGGGAAGCTCAATAGAGAACTCCTCTTTCCCCATGGCAATAAACGTGGTGGATGGAATGGGTGTCCAACCCTCAAAGAGGGAGCCAGTTACAAGACCAATGAGACCACGCCCACTCCTGAGGACTGCACTGGGCCCAAACAGGCATTGTGACCCTCAGCCTGAGCATGCTTTCAAACAATCCCTCTCAGTTGCACCACCATGATCCCACATTGCAGGCCTGCTATGCATCTATGCACAAATCCTATAATTTGGTGGGATTTTCCATGTGCCCAGACCCTGAGCCCATCTATAGAATCCCTGTTTTGGGGCACCCATCAGATGGAAAACAGCACTCTTCCCTTCCCCGAAAAAGTCACCAAACTATAGGGAGCCATGAGGATCCATAGAGAGGAAAAGTCTTCCATGGACCCATGAGAACACACCAGCATTCCAAGGCCATCCTGGACACACAATCCAGAGAGAAAAGCCTGTGCTACCACCTTCCAGTCACCCTAATTACAGTTCCAGATGAGCTGCCCTCCAGGTCTATGCATTGGACCTGCAATCACCTCGCCACTCACCCTAATTTGAATTTGAGTTTGAAGACTTCTCTACCTAAACCATGGCACACATGCCCTCCAGGATGGGGTCTCTGGATCCACATCACAGGACTGTCCTTGCCACACCCAAAGAAACTGGGGCCAACACAGTTCACAGTTGCCCAACAGTTCTATATTAGGAGAAACCTGTAAGGCCTCTGTGCCTACCCCAATATTGGCTGCCCCTCTGAACACAAATGCACAGTCTGAAATACCCTGAACCACTTCATCCAGGCAGACAGCTAAATCAATGGTTCTGAGTCAGAATAGTGAAACTAACATGACTCTAGGATGTTCTTGGAACCCAAGATTTGGTTTTCAGACATCTGTCCTCAGAGGCCTGTTCTGGAATGAGAACTTATGATACAACATGTGGTCCCTGAGCCACACAATAGAACATCTCCTGTCCCCAGAAGGAAACCATGCCCTTCCATCTCTGCCAAAGCCCAGGGTAGTAGAATCCTGCACAGCACCTTAGTTACGAGAACAATCTAAGATCTCCCTGGTAACAAACCAGCATTGTGGCCCATCTGCAAGAGATTCCATGTCAACTCAAGGACTTGGTACTTTGCTCCAGAGACACCAGAACGAACCTGCCATGTTCCTCAGATGCAATGGTCAATGCAGTTGAGCTTTCCAGGCATCCATGTGATAGAGCTTTGCTACCCAAACTTGCCACATGGGAGACCCTGGAGCAAATAAAACAGCCTCCACCTGTCCAGTAGAATGAAACCTTGCTGTTTGTAGCAGCTCATAAGCCTCAATGTGAAAACCCATCCATGGCCTCTTGATGCCACCCTTCCATTTGCCAGTCATCATGGACACAAACTCCAGGGTGAGCAAATATCTGACATCCACCCTTACTCAGGTGCTGGATATCTCGAATAAGCAGCTGCACATAGTAACTGTCTTTCGCTTGGCACTGAATTGAACCGTAGCTTGTGTTTACAATTCCGTCCTCACCCGACTGGTCCCCAAGCCCACTTGATAGGTAATCTGGAGCCACAACGCAGCATTCTGCCTTCCCTACAGAAAGAAATGCCTGGTGAGTCTGGCCAGAAATTCCACATGAGGTTATATCTGCTCGGCCCTCGAGGGAGCCCCGATTTATAGATTGTCCTGGCCACTAGTGCTATGTTTGACAGAGCCTGAGCACCGACCTAGTGTCAGTTACCAGAGAGTGGGCCCCACATCTAGCATTTGAGATTACCATGGCCCAGGAACGTCATCTCTACCCATCATTTGTATTCAGACACCTGTCCCCAGACATTTGCTTGAATCACTGCTAATGGGGGAACCTGAAGCATAATAGAGAACTCCTCCTTCCTCATGGCAGGAAACTTGGCTGTTGGGATCGGTGTCCAACCCTCAAAGGGGGAGCCAGTTACAAGACAAATGAGAAAACGCCCACTCCTGAGGGCCACCCTGGGCGCAAACAGGCATTGTGAACGTAGCCTGAGCATGCTTTCAAACAATCCCTCTCAGTTGCACCAACATGACCCCTCATTGCAGGCCTCAAATACCCCTAGGCCCAAATCCTAACCCTTGGTGGGATGTCCCAGATACCCAGAACCAGAGCCCGTCTGGAATAGTGTTTTGGGGCAGCCCTAAAATGGAAAACAGCACTGTTCCCTTCCCCAAAAATGCCACCAAACTATGGAGACCTGCCAGGATCCATAGAGATTAAAAGTCTCCCATGGACCCGTGAGACTACACCTGCATTGCGAGGCCATCCTGTACACACAACCCAGAGGGAAAAGCCTGTGCTACTGCCTTCCAGGCCCCTAATTAAAGTTCCTGATGAGCTGCCCTCCAGGTCTACGCATTGGGCTTGTGATCACACCACCATTATTCGCTAACCTGAATTTGTGTTTCCAGACTTCTCTCTCAAAACCATGGCTCACATGCCCACCATAATGTGATCTATGGAGCCACACCACAAAACTCTGGCTTCCATCCCCAAGAAAATTTTGCATATCAGAGTTGCCAAATCTTCCAGATTAGGAGAAACCTGTAAGGCCCCTGAGCCCAACCCAATATTGCCCGTCACTCTGGACATAAATGTGCAGTCTGAAACACCCTAATCACCTACATCCAGGGAGAAAGCCAAGTCAATGATCGAGAGTTATAATATTGAACCTGAAATGCCGCTAGGCCTTCAATGGAACCCCATTGGATTTTCAGGCATCTGTCCTCAGGGGCCTGTTCTGAAATACCATTTTATGACACATACTGTGGCCCCTGAGCCACAAGACAGAACATGTCCTGTCCCAGAAGGATAACGTGCTCTTTGACCAGTTCCAAACACTCAAGGTAGGAGAATTCTGCATGGCACCTTAGGAACCAGCACAGTCTAAGATCTTCTGGGTAACAAACCAGCATTGTGGCCCATCTGCAAGAGATTACATGTTAACTCAAGGCCTTGGTACTTTGCCCCAGAGCCACCAGAACGAACCTTCCATGTTCCTCAATTGCAATGGTCAGGAGGTGTGCTTTCCAGGCATCCATGCTGGAGCGCTCTGCTTGACAAACTTTCCACATGGGGGCACCTATAGCAAACAAGCGAGATTTCACCTGCCCAGTAGAAAGAAACTTTAATGTTTGGAGCAGCTGACAGGCTTCAGCTTGAGAACTCCTCCATGGCATCTTGACACCACCCCTCCATTGGACGATCATAATAGACACAAACTCCAGTGTGAGCAAACATCTGACAGGCACCCTTATCCCAGTGCTGGATGTCTCGAATAAACCACTGCACATTTGAAATGCCTTCCACTTGGCAATGAATTGAACAATAGCTTTTGTTTAATATTCCATCTTCACACTACTGGTCCACAAGCCCTCTTGATAGGGAAAACTGGAGCCACAACACAGCATTCTGCCTTCCCCATCGAATGAGGAAGGGCCTGGTGAGTGCCCAGAAACCCCAAATGAGGATCAATCTGCTCGTCCCTCCAGTCAACCGCATTTATAGGCTGCCATGGCCACTAGTGCTGTGTCTGACAGAGCCTGAGCCCTGATTGAGTTACAGCCACAAGAGAGCGGGCCCCATATCTAGCTTTTGGGATGGTCATGGCACAAGTACATCATCTCTACCCATCCTTGGTATTTAGGAACCTGTCCCCAGACCTGGGCTAGAATTCCTGCCAATGGGGGAACCTGAAGCACAATATAGATCTCCTCTTTCCCCATGGCAATAAACCTGGCTGTTGGGATGGGTGTCCAACCCTCAAATGGGGAGCCAGCTACAGGGCCAATCAGACCTTGCCCACTCCGAGGGCCACCCTGGGCACAAACAGGTATTATGACCCTCAGCCTGAGCATACTTTCAAACAAAAGCTCTCAGTTGCACCACCATGATCCCACATTGCAGGCCTGTTTTGCCTCTAGGCACATATCCTAAAACTTGTTTGGATTTTCCAGGTGCCCAAACCCTGATCCCGTTTCTGGAATCTCTGATTTGGGGCACCCCTAAGATGGAAAACAGCACTCCTCTCTTCCCCGAAAAACACACCAAACTGTGGGGAGCCACCAGGATCCATAGAGAGGAAAAGGCTCCCATGGACACATGAGAACACATATGCATTCTGACACCAACCTGGACACACAATCCAGAGAGAAAATGCCACCTTCCAGCCACCCTAATTAAAATTCCAGACGAGCTGCCCTCCAAGTCTATGCATTGGGCCTGCAATCACCTTGCCACTCACCCTAATCTGAAATTGTGTTTACAGACTTCTCTACCAATACCATGGCACACATGCCCTCCAGGATGGGGTTTCTGGATCCACACCACAGGACTATCAATGCCATCCACAAGGAAACTGTGCCTGTCACAGTTGCCCAAAAATTCTAGATTAGGAGAAACTGCAAGGTCCCTGGGCCTAACCCAAAATTTGTGGCTTCTCTGAAGGCACATGCACAGTCTGAAACACCTTGATCACCTACATCATGGTAGACAGCCAATTCAATGGTCCTGAGTAAGATTAGTGAACCTATCATGCCCCTAGGACAATCTTGGAACCCTAGATTCGGTTTTCAGACATCTGCCCTCTGAAACCTGTTCTGTAATGCAAAATTATGATACAACGTGTAGTCCCTGGGCCACACAACAGAACATCTCCTGTCCCCAAAAGGAAACCGTGCCCTTCCTACTGTGCCAAAGCCCAGGGTAGTAGAATCCTGCACAGAAACTTAGCTACCAGCACAATCTAAGATCTCCCTGGAAACAAACCAGCATTGTGGACCATCTTCAAGAGATTCTATGTCAACTGAAGGACTTGATACTCCACTCCAGAGACAGCAGAACGAACCTGCCATGTTCCTCAGCTGTAATGGTCAATGCAGTTGAGCTTTCCAGGAATCCATGTGGTGTAGCTTGCTACCCAAATGTTCCACTTGGGGGACCCTGGAGCAAATAAGTCAGATTCCACGTGTCCGGTAGCACGAAACCTAGCTGTTTGGAGCAGCTCATAAGCCTCAACGTGAAAACCCATCCATGGCCTCTTGAAGCCACCCCTCCATTTGTCAGTCATCAAAGACAAAAACTCCAGTGTGAGCCAATATCTGACATCCACCCTTACTCAGGTGCTGGATATCTTGAATAAGCCACTGCACATAGGAACTGCCTTCTGCTTGGCACTGAATTGAACCATAGCTTGTGTTTACAATTCCAACCTCACCCAACTGGTCCCCAAGCCCCCTTGATAGGTAATCTGGAGCCACAACGCAGCATTCTGCCTTCCTTACAAAAAAGTGCCTGGTGAGTCTGGCTAGAAATCCCACATGAGGATATATCTGCTTGGCCCTCGAGGGAACCCCTATTTACAGGTTGCCCTGGCCAGTAGTTCTGTGTCTGACAGAGCCTGAGCATTGACCTAGTGTCAGTTCACCAGAGAGTGGGCCCCACATCTAGAATTTGGAATTGCCATGGCCCACGTATGTCATCTCTACCCATCCTGGGTAATCAGGCATCTGTCCCCAGACCGTGGCTAGAATCCCTGCCAGTGGGGGACCTGGAGCACAATAGAGAACTCCTCTTTCCCCATGGCAATAATCTTGGAAGTTGGGATGGGAATCCAACCCTCAAAGTGGGGGCAAGTTACAAGACCAATGAGACCACGCCCACTCCTGAGGGCCACCCTGGGCACAAACAGACATTGTGAAACTCAGCCTGAACATGCTTTCAAACAATCCCTCTCAGTTGCACCAACATGATCCCACATTGAAGGCCTGGTAGACTCCAGGACCAAAACCTAACCCTGGGTGGGATGTCCCAGATACCCAGAACCAGAGCCCGTCTCTGGAATCCTGTTTTGGGGCACCCCTAAGATGGAAAACAGCACTTTTCCCTTCCCCTAAAAACAACCAATCTATGGAGAGCCACCAGGATCCATAGAGAGGAAATGACTTCCATGGACCCATGAGACCACACCTGCATTCTGAGATCATCCTGGACACACAATCTAGAAGGAAAACCCTGTGTCACTGCCTTCCAGTCACCCTAATTAAAGTTTCTGATAGTCTTCCCTCCAGGTCTACGCATTGGTCCTGTGATCACATCGCCACAAATTCTCTAACCCGATCTTGTGTTTTCAGACTTTTCTCCCAAAACCATGGCTCACATGCCCACCAGAATGGGATCTCTGGGGCCACACCACAGAACTCTGACTGCCATCCCCAAATACACTGTACATATCAGAGTTGCCCAAACCTTCCAGACTAGAGAAAACTGTAAGGCCCCTGAGCCCAACCCAATATTGCCGGTCACTCTGGACGCAAATGCACAGTCTGAAACACTCTGATAACCTACATCCAGGGAGACAGCCAAGTCAAAGATCGTGAGTTAGAAGATTGAAACTGAAATGCCCTTAGGCCCTCAATGGAAACACATTAGGTTTTCAGGCATCTCTCCTCAAAGGCCTGTTCTGGAATACCAATTTTTGACACATCAGGTGGTCCCTGAGCCACACGAAAGAATGTCTCCTGTCCCCAGAAGGATACCGTGCTCTTCGACCTGTGCCAAAACCTCAGGGTAGGAGAATCCTGCACAGCCCCTTAGCAACCAGCACATTCTAAGATCTCCTTGGTAATATACGAGCATTGTAGCCCATCTGCTGGAGATTCCATATTAACCCAAGGCCTTGGTACTTCTCCCTAGAGCCAACAAAATGAACCTTCTATGTTGCTCAGCTGGAGTTGTGCTTTCCAGGCACCCATGCCGGAGAGCTCTACTTCACAAACTTTCCACATGGGGAAACCTAGAGCAAACGAACTAGACTTCACCTGCCCAGCACAAGGAAACCTTACTGTTTGAAGCAGCTCATAGGCCTCAGCGTGTGAACTCCATGGCCTCTTGTTGCCACCCCTCCATTGGCTAGTCATCATACAAACAAACTCAAGTGTGAGCAAATATCTGACATCCACCCTTATTTCAGTGCTGGATGTCTAGAATAAACTGCTGCACATTGGAACTGCCTTCTGCTTGGCCCTGAATTGAACCGTAGCTTGTGTTTACAATTCCATCCTCACTCGACTGATCCATACGCCCTCTTGTTATGGAAATCTGGAGCCACAACGAAGCATTCTGCCTTCCCCATTGAATGAAGAAGTGCCCGGTGAGTCTGCCCTGAAACCGCACATGAGGATCAATCTGCTTGGCCCTCAAGTCAACCCCAATATATAGGCTGCATTGGCACTAATGCTGTGTCTGACAGAGCCTGAACCCCGACTGAGCTTCAGCCACCAGAGAGTGGGCCCCATATCTAGCGTTTGGAATGGTCATGTCCCAAGTACGTCATCTCTACCCATTCTTGTTATTCAGGCACCTGTCCCCAGACCTTGGCTGGAATCCCTGCCAATGGGGGAACCTGAAGCACAATAGAGAACTCCTCTTTCCCCATGGCAATAAACCTGGCTGTTGGGATGGGTGTCCATCCCTCAAAGGGGGAGCCAGCTACAGGACCAAAGAGATCTTGCCCACTCTGAGGGCCGCCCTGGGCACAAACAGGCATTGTGACCCTCAGCCTGAGCATGCTTTCAAACAATCCCTCTCAGTTGCACCACCATGATCCCACATTGAAGGCCTGGTATGGCTCCAGCCACAATCCTAAAACTTTGTGGGATTTTCCAGGTGCCCAGACTGAGAGCCGGTCTCTGGAATCCCTGTTTTGGGGCACCCCTAAGATGGAAAACAACACTCTTCCTTTCCCCGAAAATGACACCAAACTATGGGGAGCCACCAGGATCCATAGAGAGGAAAAGTCTCCCATGAACTCATGAGAACACCCCTGCATTCTGAGGCCATCCTCGACACACAATCCAGAGAGAAAAGCCTGTGCTACTGCCGTACAGTCACCCTAATTACAGTTCCAGATGAGCTGCCCTCCACGGCTCTGCATTGGGCCTGCGATCACATCGCCACTCACCCTAATTCGAATTTGTGTTTGCAGACTTCTCTACCTAAACTATGGCACACATGCCCTCCAGGATGGGGGCTATGGATCCACAGAACAGGACTGTCAATGCCATCCCCAAGGAAACTGTGTCTGTCACAGTTTCCCAAACCTTCTAGATTAGGAGAAACCTGCAAGGCCCCTGAGCCTATCCCTATATTGGCAGCCACTCTGAATGCAAATGCGCAGTCTGAAACACCTTGATCACCTACATACAGGCAGACAGCCAAATCAATGGTACTGAGTCAGATTAGTGAATCTATCATGCCCCTGGATGTCACTGGAACCCTAGATTCGGTTTTCAGACATCTGTCTTCAGAGGCCTGTTCTGGAATGCGAACTTATCATACAACATGTGGTCCCTGGGACACACAACAGAACATCTCCTGACCCCAGAAGGAAACCGTGCTCTTTGACCTGTGCCAAACCATCAGGGTAGGAGAATCCTGCACGGCACCTTAGCAACCAGCACATTCTAAGATCTCCCTGGTAACAAACCATCATTGTGACCCATCTGCAAGAGAACCCATTTCAACTCAAAGCCTTGGTACTTAGCCCCATAGCCACCAGAACGAACGTGCCATGTTCCTCAGCTGAAATGATCAATGGAGTTGTGTGTTCCATGCATCGATGCCAGAAAGCTCTGCTTCACAAACTTACCACATGTGGGAACCTAGAGCAAACAAACCAGACTTCACCTGCCCAGCACAAGGAAACCTTACTCTTTTCAGCAGCTCACAGGCCTCAGCGGGTCACCTCCTTCATGGCCTCTTGACACCACCCCTCCATTTGTCGGTCATCATAGATACAAACTCTAGTGTGAGCAAACATCTGACATCCACCCTTATTCTGGTGCTGGATGTCTTGAATAAATCGCTGCACATTGACCTGCCTTCCGCTTGGCACTGAATTGAACCATAGCTTGTGTTTACAATTCCATCCTCAACTGACTGGTCCCCAAGCCACTTGGTAGGAAATCTGAAGCCACAACGCAGCATTCTGCCTTCCCTATAGAAAGAAGTGCCTGGTGAGTCTGGCGAGAAACCCCACATGAGGATCAATCTGCTTGGCTCTCAAAGTAACCCCAATTTATAGGTTGCCCTGACCACTAGTGCAGTTTCTGAGAGAGCCTGACCCTGATCTAGTGTCAGTCACCAGTGAGCGGGCCCCACATCTAGCTTTTGGGATTGCCATGGCCCAAGTACGTCATCTCTACCTATCCCTCGTATTCAGGCACCTCTCTCCAGACCTTGGCTAGAATCCCTGCCTATGGGGAAACCTGAATCACAATAAGGAACTCCTCCTTCCCCATGGCAGGAGAGCTAGTTGTTGGGATGGGTGTCCAACCCCCAAAGTGGGAGACAGCTACATGGCCAATGAGACCATGGCCACTCTTGAGGGCCGCCCTGGGAACAAACAGGCATTGTGACCCTCAGCCTGAGGATGGTTTCAAACAAGCCCTCTCAGTTGCACCAACATGATTCCACATTGCATTCCTGGTTCACCCTTAAGCCCAAATCCTAAACCTTGGTGGGATTTTCCAGGGACCAAATCCAGATCTCGTCTCAGGAATCCCTGTTTTGGCAAATCCCTATGATGGAAAACAGCACTCTTCCCTTCCCCCCCAAATCCACCAAACTATGGAGAGCCACCAGGATCCTAAGTGAGGTAATGTCTCCCATGGACCGAAGAGACCACACCTGCATTCACAGTCCATTCTGGACACACAATCTAGATAGAAAAGCCTGTGTTATATCCTTCCAGTCACCCTCTTTACAGTTCCTGACGAGGTGCACTCCAGGTCTACACATTGGGCCTGCGATCACCTTTCCACTAACCCTAACCTGCATTTGTGTTTGCAAACTTCTCTCCCAAAACATGGCTCATATGCCCTCCAGTATAGGGTCTCTGGATCCACACCACAGGACTGTGCCTGCCATCCCCAAGGAAACTGTGCCCATCAAAGCTGCCCAAACCTTCCAGATTAGGAGAAAAATGCAAGGCCCCTGAGCTCCCCCCCAATATTTTCAGCAGTGCTGGACGCAAATGCCATCTGAAACACCCTGATCACCTACATCGAAGCAGTCAGCCAAGTCAATGTTCCTGGGTTAGATGATTGAAACTAACATGCCCCTAGGACCTCATCGGAACCCTAGATTAGGTTTTCAGGCATCTGTCCTCAGGGTACTGTTCTAGACTACCAACTTAGGATACAACAAGTGGTCCATGAGTCACACAACAGAACATCTCCTGTCCCCAGAACGAAACCATGCCCTTCTACCTGTGCCCAATAATCAGGGTTGGAGATCCTGCACCTCACCTTAGACACCAGCACATACACTGGTTTGTGTGTTGCTCCAAACCACAATGTTTCCATGCAGGACAGTCGAGTCCTGTTGAATGCCTCCAGGACGTCCCATACGGAAGGACTGGAGAGCAGGGTTCAAAGAATGGATGCCTGTACAGCATAACTCGCATGCCCATTGGCTCTTTGCGACAAGACATGTTTGAACTACTGACTGTGGGGTAAGGTACCCAGGGGGCTGAGTTGAAATGGACTCACCTGAGGATGGGTCGTAATGTGGGTTTGTGTCCATGGAGACCTTGGAATGTGCTGGTGGCTCAGGGGCCTTGAAGAATTTGCCTAACCGAAGGGTTTGAAACGGCTCCAATAAAAAGCTCCCCATGTGGATATGAGAGAGTTTCTGTGTGGTGCCTCAGAAAAGACTCAGATGCAGGTCTTCAAACCAGTTCTCTAAGGAGAGACACCTGGAAACCAAAGATGAGGTTCAGATTAGGGCCTAGGTGCATGTCCATTTCAATCTTATGTCTCTGGTCTAAGTGGAGATAGTTGTTCTGCTGGTATCAGAGTGCCCCTCTTAGTCCAGGAAAGAATACACTATTGGCATGGCCTCAGAGGCCTTGGAGGTTTCTCCTAATCTGTAGGGTTCTGGCCAGTAGATTGGGCACAGTTTTCTTGGAGAGGACAGGCAGAGTGCTTTGGTGTGTTCCATAGGCCCTAGCTTGGGGGGGGTGCGTCTGGGTTGTGGGCACAGAAGTCTGAAAACACAAACTCGGCTTAGGTGTGGTGCGAGGGTATGGCAGGCGGGATCCACAAACCATGAGGGAGCTCCTCAGCTTATGAAAGAAGGGCGACTGGGAGACAGTCACGAAAGCTTTTGTCTCTGGATGTTGTTTCCCCATAACCGTGAACTGTAGGGGTGGCCTCAGGGACTATGGAAGAATCTCCCTCTCTGAAGAGTTGGGCCAGCTCCCAAGATATTGTGTCATTTTTTGGAAGGGTGGATTCCTGTTGTCTGGCTAAAGAGTTCCTCCAGGGGAGGGAGTCCAGATCACAGTCCTGGGTACAAGCAACTGAAAAACTCGAACTCTGGTGAGGATTGGGAGCATAGGGGCTTGGCCAGCACCATATGCGGGCTCTTCGTCCAGGCCCTGTGAGGGCTTTCTTCGACATGGGTTCATGCTGATGGTCACAATGCGAGTTTGTGCCCAGGAAGAACTCAGGTTCGAGCTCGGCCTCAGAGTCCATGAAGTTTTCTCCTACGATGAAGGTGTGACTCCATGCCAACAGAAAACTTTACAGCCATGGGGAAGGAGGAGTTCTGATTGGTGCTTCAGGTACCCACGTGTGCCGGGATTTGATATAATGTCTACGTTCAGATGTCTGAAAACCCAGGTTGGGAAGAGATGGCGGCCTAAGGCCATGGCCTGTGTGATGTACTGGGTGTGAGGCCAGCTGTCTCCTTGTCTGTCAGGACGTATGGCCTCAGGCTGTGTCAGACAGAGCATTAGTGTCCAGGGAAGCTTATCCAACTGTGGTGCCTTCGAGGCCCAAGCAGGTTGCTCCTTATTTGGGATTTCTGGAGAGCCCTATAGGGCAACGTTTTTCTTCTGGTGGGCAGGCAGAGGACTGTGTTGTGGTTCCAGAATTCCCAGTCTGGAGGGATTGCTCCCCAGAAGTGTGAGGAAGGAAGTCTGAAAACACAAGGTAGCGTTATGTTTGGGGCTGAGGGCACAGCAGGCCCACTCAGTAGAGGCTGAATTGAGATCTCTTGCATCTGAGGTCAGGGCGAGTATCAGACGTTGCCTCAGGCTGGAGTTTGTGTCCATGATGGCCCCTTCCTGAAGGGAGTGGGGGCATCATGAGGCCAGGGAGGTTTCCCTATGATGGGAGTTGTGAGCTGCTCCAAAACTGAAGGTTTCCTACTGCAAGACAGTCGAGTCCTATTGGATGGTTCCAGAACGCCCCATATGGAAAGACTCAAGAGCAGGGGTTTAAACATGGATGACTGGAAACATCAACTCACCTTCCCACTGGCTGCTCCGGGCAAGGCAGGTAAAATTGCGGGCTCTTGGGCGAGCTACCCAGAGGTCTGAGTTGAAATGGACTCTCCTGAGGCTGAGACGTAAAGTGGGTTGGTGGCCATGGAGTCCTTGGAATGTGGCGGTGGCTCAGGGACTTTGCAGGATTCTCCAACCCAAAGGGTTTGACCCAGCTACAACAAGGAAGCTTCCCATGTGGAGACGAGAGGTGTTCTGTTTGGTGCATCAAAAGCCCCATATGCTGGTCTTCGAACCCAGGCCTCTGAGGAGTGACACCTAGAAACCAAAGCAAGAGTTCAGATTAGGGCCTAGGGGCCTGTCCGGGCCAATTTTCTGTCTCTGAGGACATCTGTCTGAGTGTCTGTGTGGAGGCAGCTGCTCAACCTGTAGCAAGATGCCCCTGTTTGTCCAGGGTGGCTTACAGTAGTGGGATGTCATCGCGGTCCTTCAGGTTTCTCCTTTTATTTGGGTTGTGGGCAATGGAATGGGCACAGTCTCCCAGAAGAGAGCAGGGCATTCCTGTGGTGTGGCTCCAGAGGCCCCAGACTGGAGGGTGTGTGGGCCAGGGCTGTGGGGACAGACGTCCAAAAACACAAACTCGGCTGAGGTTTGGGGCCGAGGTTATGGCAGGAGTGATCTACAGTCTGAAAAGGGAGCTCTTCGTGATGAGAAAGGAGGGTGAATGAGAGGCGGTCATTTAGGTTTATGTCTCTGTATTTTGTATTCGCAATGTTCGTTTAATGTAGGGGTGGCCTCATGGGCAGTGGAAGAGTCTCCCTCTGTGGTGATTTGCCCAGCTCCCAAGAGTTTGGGTTTATTATGTGGGAAGGGAGGAGCCCTGTTTTCTGCCTCATGTGTCCCCCCAGTAGAGGGATTCTAGAGCAGAACACTGGGTACAGACGACTGGAATACTGGTACACTCTAGTGGAGTGCAAAATATAATCATTTGGGGTTTCTCGGTAGCCCCATAGGGCAACGTTTTTCTTCTGGAGGGCAGTCAGAGTGCTGCATTCTGGCTCCGGAATTGCCAAACTTGAGGGCTTTTGGGCCAGGAGTGTGAGGACGTAAGTCTGAGAACACAAGCTTGTCTTTGGTTTCAGGGCGAGGGCACGGCAGGCACACTCTGCAGAGCTTAATCAAGATTTCGTGCATCTGAAGTCAGGGCAAGGTTCAGACGTTGGATCAGGTGGGATTTTCTGTCCATGATGGCCCCTTCAAGAAGGGGGATCGTCGCGAGGCCATGGGGTTTTTCCCAAGATAGGAGTAGTGAAACGCTCCAAACCACAAGGATTTTCTGCGGGTCAATTGAAAACTGTTGGATGACTCCAAGACATCCCATATGGAACTATTCCAGAGCACGGAACTAAGGATGGATGCCTCGGCTGCTCGCCTACATTCCAATTATCTCCTAGCGACAGGACACGTTTGATTTGCTGTCTCTGGCGTAGCAACCGATGGGGCTGAGTTGAAATGGATTATCCTTAGGATGGGTCATAATGTGGGTTGGTGTCCATGGAGACCTTGGAAAGGGCGGTGGCACCGGCGCCCTGAAAGATTCTCCTAACCGGAGGGTATTTTTTTTCCATTTTATTTATTTTTAGAAAAACAGTATTCATTATTTTTTCACCACACCCAGTGCTCCATGCAAGCCGTGCCCTCTATAATACCCACCACCTGGTACCCCAACCTCCCACACTCCCGCCACTTCAAACCCCTCAGATTGTTTTTCAGAGTCCATAGTGTCTCATGGTTCACCTCCCCTTCCAGTTTACCCAAAATCACATACGCTCCCCAATGTCCATAACCTACCCCCCTTCTCCCAGCCCCCTCCCCCCAGCAACCCACAGTTTGTTTCGTGAGATTAAGAGTCACTTATGGTTTGTCTCCCTCCCTATCCCATCTTGTTTCATGGATTCTTCTCCTACCCACTTAAGCCCCCATGTTGCATCACCACTTCCTCATATCAGGGAGATCATATGATAGTTGTCTTTCTCCGCTTGACTTATTTCACTAAGCATGATACGCTCTAGTTCCATCCATGTTGTCGCAAATGGTAAGATTTCATTTCTTTTGATGGCTGCATAGTATGCCATTGTGTATATATACCACATCTGTTTTATCCATTCATCTGTTGATGGACATCTAGGTTCTTTCCATAGTTTGGCTATTGTGGACATTGCTGCTATAAACATTCGGGTGCACGTGCCCATTTGGATCACTACATTTGTATTTTAGGGTAAATTCCCAGTAGTGCAATTGCGGAGTCATAGGGCAGTTCTATTTTCAACATTTTGAGGAACCTCCATGCTGTTTTCCAGAGTGGTTGCACCAGCTTGCATTCCCACCAACAGTGTAGGAGGGTTCCCCTTTCTCCGCATCCTCGCCAGCATCTGTCATTTCCTGACTTGTTGATTTTAGCCATTCTGACTGGTGTGAGGTGATATCTCATTGTGGTTTTGATTTGTATTTCCCTGATGCCGAATGATATGGAGCACTTTTTCATGTGTCTGTTGGCCATCTGGATGTCTTCTTTGCAGAAACGTCTGTTCATATCCTCTGCCCATTTCTTGATTGGATTATTTGTTCTTTGGGTGTTGAGTTTGCTAAGTTCTTTATAGATTTTGGACACTAGTCCTTTATCTGATATGTCATTTTCAAATATCTTCTCCCATTCTGTCAGTTGTCTTTTGATTTTGTTAACTGTTTCCTTTGCTGTGCAAAAGCTTTTGATCTTGATGAAATCCCAAAAGTTCATTTTTGCCCTTGCTTCCCTTGCCTTTGGCGATGTTCCTAGGAAGATGTTGCTGCGGCTGAGGTCGAAGAGGTTGCTGCCTGTGTTCTCCTCAAGGATTTTGATGGATTCCTTTCTCACATTGAGTCCTTAATCCATTTTGAGTCTATTTTTGTTTGTAGTGTAAGGAAATGGTCCAATTTCATTTTTCTGCACGTGGCTGTCCAATTTTCCCAACACCATTTATTAAAGAGGCTGTCTTTTTTCCATTGGACATTCTTTCCTGCTTTGTCAAAGATTAGTTGACCATAGAGTTGAGGGTCTATTTCTGGGCTCCCTATTCTGTTCCATTGGTCTATGTGTCTGTTTTTGTGCCAGTACCATGCTGTCTTGATGATGACATCTTTGTAATAAAGCTTGAAGTCCGGAATTGTGATGCCACCAACTTTGGCTTTCTTTTTCAATATCCCTTTGGCTATTCAAGGTCTTTTCTGGTTCCATATAAATTTTAAAATTATTCGTTCCATTTCTTTGAAAAAGATGGATGGTACTTTGATAGGAATTGCATTAAATGTGTAGATTGCTTTAGGTAGCATAGACATTTTCACAATATTTATTCTTCCAATCCAGGAGCATGGAACATTTTTCCATTTCTTTGTGTCTTCCTCAATTTCTTTCTTGAGTACTTTATAGTTTTCTGAGTATAGATTCTTAGCCTCTTTGGTTAGGTTTATTCCTAGGTATCTTATGGTTTGGGGTGCAATTGTAAATGGGATTGACTCCTTAATTTCTCTTTCTTCTGTCTTGTTGTTTGTGTAGAAAATGCAACTGATTTCTGTGCATTGATCTTATATCCTGACACTTTACTGAATTCCTATACAAGTTCTAGCAGTTTTGGAGTGGAGTCTTTTGGGTTTTCCACATAGAGTATCATATCATCTGCGAAGAGTGATAATTTGACTTCTTCTTTGCCGATTTGGATGCCTTTCATTTCCTTTTGTTGTCTGATTGCTGAGGCTAGGACTTCTAATACTACGTTGAATAGCAGTGGTGATAATGGACATCCCTGCCATGTTCCTGACCTTAGTGGAAAAGCTTTCAGTTTTTCTCCATTGAGAATGATATTTGAAGTTGGTTTTTCATAGATGGCTTTGATGATATTGAGGTATGTGCCCTCTATCCCTACACTTTGAAGAGTTTTGATCAGGAAGGGATGCTGTACTTTGTCAAATGCTTTTTCAGCGTCTATTGAGAGTATCATATGGTTCTTGTTCTTTCTTTTATTGATGAGTTGTATCACATTGACTGATTTGCGGATGTTGAACCAAACTTGCAGCCCTGGGATAAATCCCACTTGGTCGTGGTGAATAATCCTTTCAATGTACTGTTGAATCCTATTGGCTAGTATTTTGGTGAGAATTTTCGCATCTGTGTTCATCAAGGATATTGGTCTATAGCTCTCTTTTCTGATGGGATCCTTGTCTGGTTTTGGGATCAAGGTGATGCTGGCCTCATAAAATGAGTTTGGGAGTTTTCCTTCCATTGCTATTTTTTGGAACAGTTTCAGGAGAATAGGAATTAGTTCTTCTTTAAAAGTTTGGTAGAATTCCCCTTGGAAGCCGTCTGGTCCTGGGCTTTTGTTTGTTTGGAGATTTGTAATGACTGTTTCAATCTCCTTACTGGTTATAGGTCTATTCAGGCTTTCTATTTCTTCCTGGTTCAATTTTGGTAGTTTATATGTTTCTAGGAATGAATCCATTTCTTCCAGATTGTCAAATTTATTGGCGTAGAGTATCTCATAGTATGTTCTTATAATAGTTTGTATTTCTTTGGTGTTAGTTGTGATCTCTCCTTTTTCATTCATGATTTTATTTATTTGCGTCCTTTCTCTTTTCTTTTTGATAAGTCTGGACAGGGGTTTATCAATTTTATTAATTCTTTCAAAGAACCAGCTCCTAGTTTGGTTGATTTGTTCTATTGTTTTTTTGGTTTCTATTTCATTGATTTCTGCACTGATCTTTATGATTTCTCTTCTCCTTCTGGGCTTAGGGTTTCTTTCTTGTTCTTTCTCCAGCTCCTTTAGGTGTAGGGTTAGGTTGTGTACCTGAGACCTTTCTTGTTTCTTGAGAAAAGCTTGTACCGCTATATATTTTCCTTTCAGGACTGCCTTTGATTTGTCCCACAGATTTTGAACCATTGTATTTTCATTATCAATTGTTTCCATGATTTTTTTCAATTCTTCTTTAATTTCCCGGTTGACGCATTCATTCTTTAGAAGGATGCTGTTTAGTCTCCATGTATTTGGGTTCTTTCTAAACTTCCTCTTGTGGTTGAGTTCTAGCTTCAGAGCATTGTGGTCTGAAAATATGCAGGGAATGATCCCAATCTTTTGATACCGGTTGAGTCCTGATTTAGGACCGAGGATGTGATCTATTCTGGAGAATGTTCCATGTGCACTAGAGAAGAATGTGTATTCTGTTGCTTTGGGATGAAATGTTCTGAATATATCTGTGATGTCCATCTCATCCAGTGTATCATTTAAGGCCTTTATTTCCCTGTTGATCTTTTGCTTGGATGATCTGTCCATTTCAGTGAGGGGAGTTTTAAAGTCCCCTACTATTATTGTTTTATTGTGGATGTGTTTCTTTGATTTTGTAATTAATTGGTTAATATAGTTGGCAGCTCCCATGTTGGGGGCATAGATAATTAAATTGTTAGATCTTTTTGTTGACAGACCCTTTGAGTATGATATAGTGTCCTTCCTCGTCTCTTATTATAGTCTTTGGCTAAAAATCTAATTGATCTGATATAAGGATTGCCACTCCTGCTTTTTTCTGATGTCCATTAGCATGGTAAATTCTTTTCCACCCCCTCACTTTAAATCTGGAGGTGTCTTCGGGCTTAAAATGAGTTTCTTGGAGGCAACATATAGATGGGTTTTGTTTTTTTATCCATTCTGATACCCTGTGTCTTTTGATTGGGGCATTTAGCCCATTAACATTCAGGGTAATTATTGAGAGATATGATTTTTGTGCCATTGTATTGCCTGTAAGATGACTGTTACTGTATATTGTCTCTGTTCCATTCTGATCTACCACTTGTAGGCTCTCTCTTTGCTTAGAGGACCCCTTTCAGTATTTCCTGTAGAGCTGGTTTGGTGTTTGAAAACTCTTGCAGTTATTGTTTGTCCTGGAAGCTTTTAATCTCTCCTTCTATTTTCAATGATAGCCTAGCTGGATATAGTATTCTTGGCTGCATATTTTTTTCATTTAGTGCTCTGAAAATATCATGCCAGCTCTTTCTGGCCTGCCAGGTCTCTGTGGATAAGTCAGCTGCCAATCTAATACTTTTACCATTGTATGTTACAGACTTCTTTTCCCGGGCTGCTTTCAGGATTTGCTCTTTGTCACGGCTTGTAAATTTTACTATTAGGTGACGGGGTGTGGGCCTATTCTTATTGATTTTGAGGAGCGTTCTCTGAACCTCCTGAATTTTGATGCTCGTTCCCTTTGCCATATTGGGGAAATTCTCCCCAATAATTCTCTCCAGTATACCTTCTGCTCCCCTCTCTCTTTCTTCTTCTTCTGGAATCCCAATTATGCTAATGTTGTTTCGTCTTATGGTGTCACTTATCTCTCGAATTCTCCCCTCATGGTCCAGTAGCTGTTTGTCCCTCTTTTGCTCAGCTTCTTTATTCTCTGTCTTTTGGTCTTCTATATCGCTAATTCTTTCTTCTGCCTCATTTATCCTAGCAGTGAGAGTCTCCATTTTTGATTGAACCTCATTAATAGCTTTTTTGATTTCATTTTGGTTAGATTTTAGTTCTTTTATTTCTCCAGAAAGGGCTTTTATATCTCTGGAGAGGGTTTCTCTAATATCTTCCATGCCTTTTTAAGCCCGGCTAGATCCTTGAGAATTGTCATTTTGAACTCTAGATCTGACGTATTACCAATGTCTGTATTGATTAGGTCCCTAGCCTTTGGTACTGCCTCTTGTTCTTTTTCTTCTTGTGAATTTTTCCACCTTGTCATTTTGTCCAGCTAAGAGTATATGAAGGAGCAAGTAAAATACTAAAAGGGTGGCAACAATCCCAGGAAAATATGCTTTAACCAAATCAGAAGAGATCCCAAATCGTGAGGGGGGATTTCTCCCCCCTCACGATTGGGTGAGGGATCTCCTCTGATTGGGATCTCCTCTGATTGGGATCTCCCAATCTCTTTTGATTGGGATCTCTTCTGATTTGGGGTTAAAAAGAGGTTCAAAAATAAAGAAAGGAAAAAAAGAATTAAAAAATAGATTGAATTAAAAATTCAATCAAGAATTTAAAAAAGAATTTTAAAAAAAGATTGAAGAGATTGGGATCTCTTCTGATTTGGGGATAAAAAGAGGTTCAAAAATAAAGAAAGAAAAAAAAGAAGAAAAAAGAATTAAAAAATGAAAACGAATAAAGAAATGTATAAAAAAGAAAATATATATATTATATATATATATATATTAGATAAACTAGTTAAAAAACGTTAAAAAAGAAAAGGGTAAAAGTTAAAAAAAATTTAGCAGTAGAAGAGAAAAAAAAATGAAAGAGGAAAAATTAAATTAACTGCAAGACTAAAATATCACAGGGAGAAAGCCATGAGTTCCGTGGTTTGATTTCTCCTCCTCTGGTATTCTGCTGCTCTCTCCTTGGTATTGAAACTGCACTCCTTGGTAGGTGAATTTGGTCTTGCCTGCATTTCTTGTTGATCTTCTTGGGAAGGGGCCTGTTGTAGTGATTCTCAAGTGTCTTTGCCCCAGGCGGAATTGCATCGCCCTTACCAGGGGCCGGGTTGAGTGATCTGCTCGCCTTTGCTTTCAGGAGCTTTTGTTCCCAGAGCGCTTTCCATAGAGTTCTGGAGGATGGGAATACAAATGGCGGCCTCCTGGTCTCCTGCCCGGAGGAGCCCAGAGCCCTGGGCCCCGCTCCCCAGTGCACCCTCAGCGAACAGCTCCTAGTAACTTGCGTCTGCCTAACCTCCGGCCGCGCTCTGAGCTCACCGAGCCTGTAAACGGTTCAAGGCAACACCGAGCTGCGAGCTTACTGTCGGCTCTGTCTCTGTAGCGGGCTTTCCCATTCCAATATCCGCAAGCTCTGCAACACTCAAATACCCCCGATCCTTCTGTGACCCTGCGGGACCTGAGGTCACGCCAACCCCGCATGGGCTTCACCCGGGTTTAGCCTCCGGAGCGATGTCCCTCAGCGGAACAGACTTTTAAAAGTCCTGATTTTGTGCTCCGTTGCTCCGCCGCTTGCCAGGAGCCGGCCCCTCCCCCGGGGTCTATCTTCCCATCGTTTTGGATTCACTTCTCCGCCAGTCCTACCTTTCAGAAAGTGGTTGTTTTTCTGTTCCTAGAATTGCTGTTCTTCTTCTCTTCGATCTGCCGATGGATTTGCAGGTTTGCACTCTTTAGATAAGCTCTCTAGCTGATCTAGTGCTAGCAGAAGTAGTCTCAGTCTGCTACTTCTCCGCCATCTTGACTCCTCCCCATACCCGGAGATTTTGACAGCTCCAACGAGGAAGTTTCCCATGGGGAGACAAGATTTGTTCTCATTGGTGATTCAGTAACCGCACCATGTGTTGGTATTGGAAACCAGAACTCTGAAGAGAGATGCCTGGAAACCAAAGCAATGAATCTTATAAGGACCTAGGGTCCTGTCGAGTTTAATGTTCCTCTCTCGGGTCATCTATCTACGTGTCTGAGTGGAGGTAGTTCCTCAGCTGGTGTCAGATCGCCCCTAATCATCCCGGGCAGTCTACACTATTGGGATGGCCTCTGTGACTTTGGAGGTTTCTCCTAATTTGCAAGTTTGTGGACAATGAAATTGGTAGTATTCCTTTGAGGAGGGAAGGCATAGTCCTGTGTTGTGGCTCCACGGGCCCAAGCGTGCAGGGTGTGTGCGTCAGAGCTGTGTGGACAGAAGTCTGAAAACAGAAATTTGGCTTAGGTTTGGGGGCGTAGGTATGGGAGGGCCTATCTACATTTCTTGAGGAGAACTCTTCCAGGATATGAACAAAGGGTGAGTGTGAGGTGCTTGCTCAGGGTTTTGTCTCTGGATTTTGTGTCACTGATGGCCGTGGAAGGTCGGGGAGGCCTCATGGGCCTTGGATGAGTCTCCCTTTCTAAGGGTTTGGCCCACTACCAAGATTTTGGGGTCATTCTCTGGGATGGGAGGAGTCTGTTCTGATTTTTTAACTCAGGTGTGCCACTAAAAGTGGGATTTCAGAGCAGAGACCTGGGGAGGGGCGACTGGACAACGCTAACTCTGGTTAAGATTGTGGCCTAGGGGTATGGCAAGCCCCATATGCAGGACTTTGGTCCAGCCACTGAGAGGTCATGCTTGATGACAGGGCTCACACTGAGGGTCACAATGCATGTTTGTGCCCAATGAAGCCCTCTACCATGGGCGGGGTCTCATGGGCCACGCTGGTTTCTCCTTCACTGAACTTTGGACAACATGCCAACCACAAGTTTTCTTGCCATGGGGAAGGAATTCTGATTTCTGCATCATGTTCACACCTGGGCAGTGATTGGACATAAGGTCTAGGTTCTGAAGCCTGAAAACCGAGGTTGGGAAGAGATGATGACCTAAGGACATGGCGGGTCTGATGTGCTCAGTGTGCAGTCAGCTGTCTGGGTGATGGTCAGGAGGTCCGGAATCAGGCTGCATCAGACAGTGCATTAGTGCCAGGATAGACTATATAATTTGGGTACAGTTGAGTGCCGTGTAGGTTTATCCTCATTTCAGGTGTCTGGGAAGCTCATTAGGGCAATATTTTTCTTCTGGAGGGCAGGCAGAGTGCTGCATTGTGCGTCTGGAATTTCCAAACTTGAGGGCTTCAAGGCCAGTGGTGTGAGGATGGAAGTCTGAGAACACAAACTAGACTTAGGTTTTAGGACGAGGGCATGGCAGGCTCCCTCTGCAGATCTGAATCGAGATCTCGTGCATCTGAAGTCAGGGCAAGGATTAGACTTTGGCTCAGGTTGGAATTTTTGTCCATGTTGGCCCCTTCATGAAGGGGGCAGAATCACGAGGCCATGGAGGTTTTCCCTTGTTGGTAGTTGTGAGATCCTCCAAACTGCAAGGATTCCTTCTGTGGGACAATTGAGACCTGTTGGTCGGCTCCAGGATGTCCCATGTGGAATGACTCCAGAGCACCAACCTAAGGATGGATGCTTGGGTAGCCTGTCTCGCATTCCAATTCTCTCCTAGCAACAAGACAGGTTAGATCTGATGTCTCTGCAGGCACATCCGGGGTGATGTGTGCTGAGTTGAAATTAACTCTCCTGAGGATGGGTCCTAATGTGTGTTTGTGTCCATGACCCTGAAGGTTTCTCCTAAGCTTTTGACACAGCTTCAATGCACAAGTTTCTGTGGAAACGAGATTTGTTCTGATGGGTGCCTCAGGAACCCCTCCCTATGCTGGTATTGGAACCCAGGCCTCTGAGGATCCATGCCTGGAAACCAAACCAATGGATCCTATTATGGCCTAGGGTCCTGTCTAGTTCAATCTTCTTCTCTGGGGACATCCATCTATGGTATGAGTGGAGTTAGATGCTCTGTTGGTGTCAGACGGCCCTTGTTTGTCCCGGGCGGCATACACTATTGTGATGGTCTCCGGGCCTTTGGAGGTTTCTCCTAATTTGTACGATTGTGGACAATGGAATGGGCAGAATTCTCATGGAGTGGGAGGCACAGTCCTGATGTGTGGCTCCAGGGTCCCCAGCCTAGATGATGTGTGGGCCAGGACTGTGGGGACAGAAGTCTGAAAACACAAATTCGGCTTAGGTGTGGTGCCGAGGTTATGGCAGGCGGGATCCACAGACCATGAGAGGAGCTCCTCAGCTTAATGAAAGAAGGGCGACTGGGAGGCAGTCATGAAAGCTTTTGTCTCTGGATGTTGTTTCCCCATAACCGTGAACTGTAGGGGTGGCTTCAGGGACTATGGAAGAGTCTCCCTTTCTGATGAGTTGGGCCAGCTCCCAAGATATTGTGTCATTTTTTGGAAGGGTGGATTCCTGTTGTCTGGCTAAAGAGTTCCTCCAGGGGAGGGACTCCAGATCACAGTCCTGGGTACAAGCAACTGAAAAACTCGAACTCTGGTGAGGATTGGGAGCATAGGGGCTTGGCCAGCACCATATGCGGGCTCTTCGTCCAGGCCCTGTGAGGGCTTTCTTCGACATGGGTCTCATGCTGATGGTCACAATGCGAGTTTGTGCCCAGGAGGCACTCAAGTTAGGGCTTGGCCTCAGAGTCCATGAAGTTTTCTCCTACGATGAAGGTGTGACTCCATGCCAACAGCAAACTTTACAGCCATGGGGAAGGAGGAGTTCTGATTGGTGCTTCAGGTACCCACGTGTGCTGGGATTTGATATAATGTCTACGTTCAGATGTCTGAAAACCCAGGTTGGGAAGAGATGGCTGCCTAAGGCCATGGCGTGTGCGATGTGCTGGGTGTGAGGCCAGTGTCTCCTTGTCTGTCGGTACGTCTGGCCTCAGGCTGTGTCAGACAGAGCATTGGTGTCCAGGGAAGCTTATCCAACTGTGGTGCCATCGAGGCCCAAGCAGGTTGCTCCTTATTTGGGATTTCTGGAGAGCCCTATAGGGCAACGTTTTTCTTGGAGGACTGTGTTTTGGTTCCGGAATTCCCAGTCCGGAGGGATTGCTCGCCAGGAGTGTGAGGAAGGAAGTCTGAAAACAGAAGGTAGCGTTATGTTTGGGGCCGAGGGCACAGCAAGCCCACTCAGTAGAGGCTGAATTGAGATCTCTTGCATCTGAGGTCAGGGAGAGTATCAGACGTTGCCTCAGGCTGGAGTTTGTGTCCATGATGGCCCCTTCCTGAAGGGAGTGGGGGCATCATGAAGCCAGGGAGGTTTCCCTACGCTGGGAGTTGTGAGCTGCTCCAAAACTCAAGGTTTCCTACTGCAAGACAGTCGAGTCCTATTGGATGGTTCCAGGATGCCCCATATGGAAAGACTCAAGAGCAGGGGTTTAAACATGGATGCCTGGAAACGTCACCTCACCTTCCCACTGGCTGCTCCGGGCAAGGCAGGTAAAATTGCGGGCTCTTGGGCGAGCTACCCAGAGGTCTGAGTTGAAATGGACTCTCCTGAGGCTGAGTCATAAAGTGGGTTGGTGGCCATGGAGTTCTTGGAATGTGGCGGTGGCTCAGGGACTCTGCAGGATTCTCCAACCCAAAGGGTTTGACACAGCTCCAACAAGGAAGCTTCCCATGTGGAGACGAGAGGTGTTCTGTTTGGTGCCTCAAAAGCCCCATATGCTGTTCTTCGAACCCAGGCCTCTGAGGAGTGACACCTAGAAACCAAAGCAAGAGTTCAGATTAGGGCCTATGGTCCTGTACGGTTCAAACTTCGGTCTCTAAGGGCATCTGTCTGAGTGTCTGTGTGGAGGTAGCTGCTCTACCTGTAGCAAGATGCCCCTGTTTGTTCATGGTCACTTACAGTAGTGGGATGTCGTCACGGTCCTTGAGGTTTCTCCTATTCTTTAGGGTTGTGGGCAATGGAATGGGCACAGTCTCCCAGAAGAGAGCAGGGCATTCCTGTGGTGTGGCTCAAGGCCCCAGACTGGAGGGTGTGTGGGCCAGGGCTATGGGGACGACGTCCAAAACACAAACTCGGCTGAGGTTTGGGGCCGAGGTTATGGCAGGAGTGATCTACAGTCCGAGAAGGGAGCTCTTCGTGATGAGAAAGGAGGGTGAATGAGAGGTGGTCGTTTAGATTTATGTCTCTGGATGTTGTATTCACGATGGTCGTTTAATGTAGGGGTGGCCTCATGTACAGTGGAAGAGTCCCCCTCTGTGGTGATTTGCCCAGCTCCCAAGAGTTTGGGGTTATTATGTGGGAAGGGAGGAGCCCTGTTTTCTGCCTCATGTGTCCCCCCAGTAGAGGGATTCTAGAGAAGAACACTGGGTACAGACGACTGGAATACCCGCCCTCTGGTTAGGCCTGGGGGCCTATGGGCATGGCAAGCCCCATATGTGGGTTCTTATTCCAGCCACTGAGAAGCGTTTCCTGAATAGTGGACTAACCCTGAGGGTCACAATGCGTGTTTGTGCCAAAGGTGGCCCTCAATTATGGGCGCAGACTCATTGACCATGCAGGTTTCTCCTACACTGAACCGTGGACATGCCAACCTCAAGGTTTCTTGACATGGGGAAGGAGGAGTTCTGATTTCTGCATCACATTCATCTCTGGGCAGTGATTGGAGATAAGGTCTAGGTTCTGAAGCCTGAAAACCGAGTTTGGGAAGAGATGACGACCTAAGGCCATGGTGGGTCCGATGTGTTCAGCTTGGGGCCAGCTTTCTAGGTGTCGTTCAGGAGGTCTGTGCTCAGGTGTGCCAGGCGGGGCATTCCTGCCCAGATAGGCTGTATAATTGGGGTAGAGTCTAGTGGCGTGCAGAATATAATCATTTAGGGTTTCTCGGTAGCCCCATAAGGCAACGTTTTTCTTCTGGAGGGCAAGCAGAGTGCTGCATTCTGGCTCCGGAATTGCCAAACTTGAGGGCTTTTGGGCCAGGAGTGTGAGGACGTAAGTCTGAGAACACAAGCTTGTCTTTGGTTTCAGGGCGAGGGCACGGCAGGCACACTCTGCAGAGCTGAATCAAAATTTCGTGCATCTGAAGTCAGGGCAAGGTTCAGACGTTGGATCAGATGGGATTTTCTGTCCATAATGGCCCCTTCATGAAGGGGGATCATGACGAGGCCATGGGGTTTTTCCCAAGATGGGAGTAGTGAAACGCTCCAAACCATAAGGATTTTCTGCGGGTCAATTCCAAACTGTTGCATGGCTCCAGGACATCCCATATGGAATGATTCCAGAGCAGGGAACTAAGGATGGATGCCTCGGCTGCTCGCCTACATTCCAATTATCTCCTAGCGACAGGACACGTTTGATTTACTGGCTCTGGCGTAGCAACCAATGAGGCTGAGTTGAAATGGATTATCCTTAGGATGGGTCATAATGTGGGTTTGTGTCCATGGAGACCTTGGAAAGGGCGGTGGCACCGGGGCCCTGAAGGATTCTCCTAATCGGAGGTTTTGACACAGCTCCAATGAGGAAGTTTCCCATGGGGAGACAAGATTTGTTCTCATTGGTGCTTCAGTAACCGCCCCATATGTTGGTATTGGAAACCAGAACTCTGAAGAGAGATGCCTGGAAACCAATGCAATGGATCATATTAGGGCCTAGGGTCCTGTCCAGTTTAATCTTCTTCTCTAGGGTCATCTGTCTACAGGTCTGAGTGGAGGTAGTTCATCAGCTGGTGTCAGATCGCCCCTGTTCATCCTGGGCGGTCTACACTATTGGGATGGCCTCTGTGACTTTGGAGGTTTCTCCTAATTTTCAAGTTTGTGGCCAATGAAATGGGCAGTATTCCTTTGGGGAGGGAAGGCACAGTCCTTTGGTGTGGCTCCAGGGGCCCAAGCGTGGAGGGTGTGTGCGTCAGAGCTGTGTGGACAGAAGTCTGAAAACAGAAACTCGGCTTAGGTTTGGAGGCATAGGTATGGGAGGACCTATCTACATTTCTTGAGGAGAACTCTTCCAGGATATGAACAAAGGGTGAGTGTGAGGTGCTTGCTCAGGGTTTTGTCTCTGGATTTTGTGTCACTGATGGCCGTGGAAGGTCGGGGAGGCCTCATGGGCCTTGGATGAGTCTCCCTTTCTAAGGGTTTGGCCCACTACCAATATTTTGGGGTCATTCTGTGGGATGGGAGGAGTCTGTTCTGATTGTTTACCTCAGGTGTGCCACTAAAAGTGGGATTTCAGAGCAGAGACCTGGGGAGGGGCGACTGGACAATGCTAACTCTGGTTAAGATTGGGGCCTAGGGGTATGGCACGCCCCATATGCATTACTTTGGTCCAGCCACTGAGAGGTCATACTTGAGGACAAGGCTCACACTGAGGGTCACAATGCATGTTTGTGCCCAATGAAGCCCTCTACCATGGGCGGGGTCTCATGGGCCACGCTGGTTTCTCCTTCACTGAACTTTGGACAACATGCCAACCACAAGTTTTCTTGCCATGGGGAAGGAATTCTGATTTCTGCATCATGTTCACACCTGGGCAGTGATTGGACATAAGGTCTAGGTTCTGAAGCCTGAAAACCGAGGTTGGGAAGAGGTGATGATCTAAGGACATGGCGGGTCTGATGTGCTCAGTGTGCAGTCAGCTGTCTGGGTGTTGGTCAGGAGGTCCGGAATCAGGCTGTGTCAGACAGTGCATTAGTGCCAGGATAGACTATATAATTTGGGTACAGTTGAGTGCCGTGTAGGTTTATCCTCATTTCAGGTGTCTGGGAAGCACATTTGGGCAATATTTTTCTTCTGGAGGGCAGGCAGAGTGCTGCATTGTGCGTCTGGAATTTCCAAACTTGAGGGCTTCGAGGTCAGTGGTGTGAGGACGGAAGTCTGAGAACACAAACTAGACTTAGGTTTTAGGATGAGGGCATGGCAGGCTCCCTCTGCAGATCTGAATCTAGATCTCGTGCATCTGAAGTCAGGGCGAGGATTAGACGTTGGCTCAGGTTGGAATTTCTGTCCATGTTGGCCCCTTCATGAAGGGGGCAGAATCTCGTGGCCATGGAGGTTTTCCCTTGTTGGGAGTTGTGAGATCCTCCAAACTGCAAGAATTCCTTCTGTGGGACAATTAAGACCTGTTGGATGGCTCCAGGACGTCCCATGTGGATTGAGTCCAGAGCACCGACCTAAGGATGGATGCTTGGGTAGCCTGTCTCGCATTCCAATTCTCTCCTAGCAACAAGACAGGTTAGATCTGATGTCTCTGCAGGCACATCCGGGGTGATGTGTGCTGAGTTGAAATTAACTCTCCTGAGGATGGGTCCTAATGTGTGTTTGTGTCCATGACCCTGAAGGTTTCTCCTAAGCTTTTGACACAGCTTCAATGCACAAGTTTCTGTGGAAACGAGATTTGTTCTGATGGGTGCCTCAGGAACCCCTCCCTATGCTGGTATTGGAACCCAGGCCTCTGAGGATCCATGCCTGGAAACCAAACCAATGGATCCTATTATGGCCTAGGGTCCTGTCTAGATCAATCTTCTTCTCTGGGGACATCCCTCTACGGTATGAGTGGAGTTAGATGCCCTGGTGGTGTCAGACGGCTCTTGTTTGTCCCGGGCGGCATACACTATTGCGATGGCCTCTGGGCCTTTGGAGGTTTCTCCTAATTTGTACGATTGTGGACAATGGAATGGGCAGAATTCTCATGGAGTGGGAGGCACAGTCCTGATGTGTGGCTCCAGGGGCCCCATCCTAGTGGGTGTGTGGGCCAGGACTGTGGGGACAGAAGTCTGAAAACACAAACTCGGCTTAGGTGTGGAGAAGTTGGCATGGCAGGCCCGATCTACAGACCATGAGGAGAACTCCTCGGGATATGAAGAAAGAGTAAGTGTGAGGCCCTTGTTCATTATTTTGTCTCTGAATTTTGTGTCAACCATGGCCGTGGAATGTCAGTGAGGCCTCATGGCCCATGGACGGGTCTTGATCTCTGTGGATTTGGCCCGATCCCAATTGTTTTGGTTCAATCTGTGGGATGGGAGGAGTCCTTTCAGTTTTGTTACCTCATGTGTGCTACCCAAAGAGGGATTCCAAAGCAGAGCCCTGGGGAGGGGTGAATGGAGAACACGAACTATGGTTAAAAATTGAGTACTAGGGTCATGGCAAGCCCAATATGCTGTCTCTTGGTCCAGCCCCTAGAGGCCTTCTGTGAGGACTGGGCTCATGCTGAGGGTCTCAATGCGTGTATGTGACCAAGGCAGCCCTCAAGTATGGGCTTGGCCTCATGGGCCACACTGGTTTCAACTACACTGACCGTTGGACAACATGCCAACCACAAGGTTTCTTTCCATGTGGAAGGAGTGCTGATTTCTGCCTCCTGTTCAATGCTGGGCAGTGATTGTTGATAAGGTCTAGGTTCTGAAGCCTGAAAACCGAGGTTGGGAAGAGATGATGACCTAAGGCCATGGCGGGTCCGATGTGCTCTGTGTGCGACCAGCTGGCTGGGTGTGGTTCGGGAGGTCCAGGCTCAGGCTGTGTCAGAAAGGGCATTAGTACCCAGAGCAGTCTGTATAATTGGGGTACAGTCTAGTGACATTGATCCTCATTTGGGTTTTCTGGATAGCCACAGAGGGCAATGTTTTTCTTCTGGAGGGAAGGTAGAGTGCTGCATTGTAGTTCTGGAATTGCTAACTGGAGGGATTGTGGGCCAGGAGTGTGAGGACGGAAGTTGGAGAACACCAGCATGGCTTCTGTTTCTGGGCGAGGGCACGGCAGGCACACTCTACAGAGCGGAATCGAGATCTCGTGCATCTGAAGGCAGGGCGAGGCTCAGACGATTACTCAGGTTGGAGTTTCTGTCCCTGATGGCCCCTTGATGAAGGGGCCGGGCATCACAAGGCCATGGATGTTTTCCCATGGAGCGAATTCTGAGATGCTCCAAACCACAAGGATTCCTTCTGCAGGACAGTCAGGACCTGTTGGATGGCTCGAGGACATCACGTACGAAACGACTCCAGAGCAGGGTTCTAAGGATGGATCCCTGGGCAGCCCGCCTCACATTCCAATTGTCTGCTAGTGACAAGACGGGTAAGATCTGCTTGCTCTAGGAGAGCAACCAAGGGGACTGGATTGACATGGATCCTGCATATGGGTCCTAAAATGGGTTTGTGTTCATGGAAACCTTGGAATGGGGCGGTGGCACTAGGACCCTGAAGGATTCTCCTAACCAGAGATTTTGAGGCAGCTCCAAAAAGAAAGTTTCCCATGTGGAGTCGAGATATGTCCTGATAGGTGCTTCAGGAAACCCCATATGCTTGTATTGGAAAACAGGCCTCTGAGGAGAGATGCCTGGAAACCAAAGCAATGGGTACAATTAGGGCCTATGGTCCTGTCTGGTTCAATCCTTTTCTCTGTGGACATCTGTCTACGGCTCTGAGTGGAGGCTCTTGCTCATCTGATGTCAGATCACCCCTGTTTGTCTTGGGCGCCCTACACTATTGGATGGCCTCAGGGACTTTGGAGGTTTTTCCTAATTTGTATGGTTGTTGCCAATGGAATGGACAGAATTCCCTTGGAGAGGACAGGCACAGTCCTGAGTTGTAGAAACAGGGGCCTCTGCATGGAGGGTGTTTGGTCAGGGCTGTGGGGACAGAAGTCTGAAAACACAAACTCGACGTAGGTTTGGGGACATAGGTATGGGAGTCCCGATCTACAGACCGTGAGGAGAACTCTTCGGGATATGAACAAATGGCGAGGCACTTGCTCAGGCTTTAGCCTCTGGATTTTGTGTCAACGATGGCAGTGGAATGTCGCGGTGGCCTCAAGGGCCATGGACGAGTATCACTCTGTGGGGATTTGCTTCAATCCCAACAGTTTGGGCGCATTTTGTGGGATGCGTTTTTTTTTTTTTTTTTTAACCTTTGTTATCTCACCAAAGTGGGATTCTAGAACAGAGCCCTGGGAAGGGGCGACTTCACAGCCCGAACTCCAGTTAAGGATGGGGCCTAGGGGCACAGCAAGCCCCATCAGTGGGCTCTTGGTCCAGCCACTGACAGACTGTTCTTGAGAACAGGGCTCACGCTGAGGATCACAATGCGTGTTTGTGCCAAACATTGCCCTCAAGCATGGGCGGGGCCTCATAGGCCTCGCTGGTTTCTCCTACACTGAATGTTGGACAACTTGACATCCACAGTATTTCTTGCCATGGGGAATGATGAGTTCTGATTTCAGCATCACATTCACCCTTGGGTAATGATTGGAGATAAAGTCTAGGTTCCGAAGTCTGAAAAAGGAGGTTGGGAAAAGATGAGGACCTAAGGCCCTGGCGGGATTAATGTGCTAAGTGAGCGGCCAGCTGTCTGGGTGTCGGTCTGGAGTTCCGGGCTCAGGCTGTGTCAGACAGGCTTTAGTGCCCAGGGATAGACTGTATAATTGGGGTAGAGTCTAGTGGCGTGCAGGTTGTTAGTCACTTAGCGTTTCTGGTTAGCCCCAGAGGGTAATATTTTTTCTTCTGGAAGGCAGGCAGAGTGCTGCATTGTGGCTCCAGTACTGCCAAACTGGAGCGCTTGTTGGCCAGGAGTGTGAGGACAGAAGTCTAAGAACACAGGCTAGGCTTAGGTTTCGGGGTGAGGGCATGGAAGGCACCCTCTGCAGAGCGGAATCAAGATCTCATGCATCTGAAGTCAGGGAGAAGATCAGATGTTGGCTCAGTTTGGTGTTTCTGTCCATGATGGGCCCTTCATGAAGCGAGGGGAGCATCACGAGGTCATGGAATTTTTTCCCACGATGACCTGTGAGATGCTCCAAACCACAAGGATTCCTCCTGCAGGACAATTGAGACCTGCTGCAATGCTCCAGGACATCCCATATGGAAGGACTCCAGTGCACGGTTCTAAGGATGGATGCCTGGGCAACCCACTTGGAATTCCAATTGTCTACTAGTGACAAGACAGTTTCGATCTGCTGGCTCAGGGGGAGCAATAGAGGGGGCTGAGTTGTAATGGACTCTCCTGCGTATGGGTCCTAATGTGGGTTTGGGTCCACGGAGACATTGGAATGGGGAGAATTTCATTCTAGGGATAGGAGATGTTCTGTTGTGTGACTAGGGAACAGATGTTGTATCATAAGTTGGTTTTAGAGAAGAGCCATCTGAGGACAGATGCCTGAGAACCTATTATTGGGTTCCAGTGATGTCCTAGGGACACGCCTCGTCAATATTCTGACTCAGGATCATTGACTTTGGTGTTTGCCTGGATTGACTAGGGTGTTTCAGACTGTGCATTTGCATCCAGAGCCGCTTCCAATATTGCGGTGGGATCAGGGGCCTTGGAGGTTTCTCCTAATCTGCAGGGTTTGGGCAAATGTGATGGGTAAAGTTTCCTTGGGGATTGCAGGCACAGTCCTGTGGTGTGGCTCTAGAGACCCCATCCTGGAGGACATGAGAGGCATGGTTTTGGGAGAGAAGTCTGAAAACGAAAACTAGGTTTAGGCTTAGTGGCACGGTGATCGCAGGCCAATGCGTCGACCTGGAGGGCAGCTCGTTAGGAACTGTAACTAGGGTGACTCGATGACGGTAGCACAGCCTTTTCTATCGGCATTGTGTGTCCAATTTGACCTCGGAATGCAGTTGTGGTCTCATGGGTCCATGGGAGATTTTTCCTCTCTAAGGATCCTGGTGGCTCCCAGTGGTTTGGTGGCTTTTTCGGGGAAGGTAAGAGTGCTGTTTTCCATCTTGGGGTGCTGCAAAACAGGGATTCCAGAGACAGGCTATGGATTTGGGCACCAAGAAATTCCCACAAAGGGTTAGGATTTGGACCTAGGGGCGTACTGGGGCCTGCAATGTGAGATTCTAGTGGTGCAATAGAGATGGCTTGTTTGAAAGCATGTTCAGGCTGAGGGTCACAATGCCAGTTTGTTCTTAGGGTGCCCCTCAGGAGTGGGCAGGGTATCATTGCCCATAACTGGCTCCCTCTATGAGGGTTGGACAACCATCCCAACAGCTAGGTTTCCTTCCTTGGGGAAGGAGCAGTTGTCTATTGGACTTCAGGTTCCCCCATTGGAAGGTATTCCAGCAAATATCTGGAGATAGATGCCCGAATACCAAGGATGTGGAGAGAGGACAGATGGGATCATGAACAGTGCTGGATATGGGCCCCGCTTTCTGGGTGGCTGACACGAGGTTGGGTGTCAGGCTCTGTCAGACACAGCACTAGTGGCCAGGGCAGCCTATAAACCGGGGATCCTCGAGGGCCAAGCAGATGATCCTCATGTGGGGTTTTGGGGCAGTCTCACCAGGCAATTCTTCTTTCTATGGGGAAGGATAAATGCTGCGGTGTGGCTCCAGAATTGCCTATCAAGAGGGCTTGGAGACGAGTAGGGTGAGGATGGAATTGTAAACAGCAGTTATGGTTAAATTCAGTGCCAAGCAGAAGGCAGTTCCAATGTGCAGCAGCTTATTTGAGATATCCAACACCTGAGTAAGGGCAGATGTCAGGTGTTTGATCACACTGGAGTTTGTGTCTATGATGGCCGACAAATGGAGGGGTGCCTTCAAGAGGCCATGGAGGATTACCCATGCTTAGGATTGTGAGATGCTCCAAACAGCAAGGTTTCCTTCTACTGGACAGGTGGAGTCTGGTTTGTTTGCTCTGGGGTCCCCCATGTGGAAAGTTTGGGTAGCAGAGCTCTCCCACATGGATGCCTGTAAAGCACACGTCCAATGAACATTGCAGCTGATGAACATGACAGGTTAATTCTGGTAGCTCTGCGGCCAAGTGCCAAGGCCTTGAGTTGACATGGAATCTCTTACAGATGGGTCCCAATGCTGGTTTGTTACCATGGAGATCTTAGAATATGCTGGTGGCTAAGGTGCCATAGAGGATACTCCTACCCTGAGGGTTTAAAACAGGTCAAAAAGCACAGGTTCCTTCTTGGGACAGGAGATGTTCCGTTGTGTGGGTCAGGGTCCACATGTTGTATCCTTACTTGGTATTCTAGAATAGGCCTCTGAGGACAGATGCCTGAAGCCTAATATAGAGTTTCAAGTATGTCCTAGGGGCATGTCAGGTTCAATTTTCTGACACAGGATCATTGACTTGGGTGTCTGCCTTGATGTATGTGATCAGGATGTTTCAGACTTTGCATATGCATCCAGAGTGGCTTCCTATATTTGGGTGGGATCAGGAGCTTTTGAGGTTTCTCCTAATCTGGAGGGTTTGGGAAAATGTGATGTGCAAAGTTTCCTTTGGGATGGCAGGCACAGTCCTGTGGTGTGGCTCCAGAGACCCCATACTGGAGGACATGTGAGGCATGGTTGTGGGAGAGAAGCCTGAAAACGAAAACTAGGTTTAGGCTTAGTGGCGTGGTGATCGCAGTCCAATGATTCGACCTGGAGGGCAGCTCATCAGGAACTGTAATGAGGGTGACTCAATGGCGGTAGCACAGCCTTTTCTATCGGCATTGTGTGTCAAGGATGACCTCAGAATTCAGGTGTGGTCTCATGGGTCCATGGGAGATTTTTCCTCTCTAAGGATCCTGGCGGTTCCCTGTAGTTTGGTGGCTTTTTTGGGAAGGGAAGAGTGCTGTTTTCCATCTTAGGGGGGCCCAACAGCAGGGATACCAGAAACGGGCTCTGGCTCTGGGCACCAAGAAATTCCCACCAAGGGTTAGGACTTGGGCTAGGGGTCTACCAGGCCTGCAATGTGAGATCCTGGTGGTGCAACTGAGGGGGCTTTTTTGAAAGCATTCTCAGGCTGAGCATCACAATGCCTCTTTGTTCCCAGGACACCCTTCAGGAGTGGGAATGGTCTCATTGCCCAGTGCAGCTGGCTCCCTCTCTGAAGGTTGGACACCCATCCCAACAGCTAGGTTTCCTGCCATGGGGAAGGAGCAGTTCTCGCTTGGGCTTCAGGTTCCCCCATTGGCAGGGATTCCAGCAACGGTCTGGATACAGATGCCCGAATACAAAAAATGGGTAGTGAGGACGGACTGGGCCATAGCTGGTCTCACATGCTGGATATGGGTCCTGCTGTCTGGGTGCCTGCCACAAGGTCAGGGCTCAGGCTCTGTCAGACACAGCATTAGTGGCCAGAGCAGTCTATAAATCGGGGATCCATGAGGGCCTAGTCGATGATACTCATGTGGGCTTTTTGGGCAATCTTACCAGACACTTCTTTTTTCTATGGAAAGGCAGAATCCTGCGTTGTGGCTCCAGAATTCCCTATCAAAAGGACTTTGGGATCGGTAGGGTCAGTATGGAATTGTAAACACAAGCTAGTGTTAAATTCAGTTCAAAGCAGAAGGCAGTTCAAATGTGCAGTGACTCATTCGAGACAACCAGCACCTGAGTAAGGGCAAATGAAAGATGTTTGCTCACACTTGAGTTTCTATGATGACCGACATATGGAGAGATGGCGTCAAGAAGCCATGTAGGATTTCCCATGCTGAGGCTTGTGAGATGCTCCAAATAGCAAGGTTTCCTTCTACTGGACAGGTGGAGTCTGGTTTGTTTGCTCCGGGATCCCTCATGTGGAAATTTTGGTAGCAGAATCCTTCAGCATGGATGCCTTCAATGCACAAGTGCAATGACCATTGCAGCTGACGAACATGAGAGGTTCGTATTGGTGGCTCTTGGGCCACGTGCCAAGGCTTTGACTTGACATGGAATCTCTTACAGATGGATCCCAATACTGGTTTGTTACCCGGTAGGTCTTAGAATGTGCTGGTAGCTATGGGGCCATGAGGGATTCTCCTACCCTATGGGTCTGACACAGGTCGAATGCACCGTTTCCTTCTGGGGACAGGAGATGTACTGTTGTGTGGCTGAGGGTCCCCATGTTGTATCCTAACTTGCCATTCCAGAAAAGGCCTCTGAGGTCAGATGCCAGAAACGTAATCTAGGGTTCCTATGATGTCCTAGGTTCACATAAGGTTCAATTTTCTGACTCAGGACCATTGACGTGGGTGTCTGTGTGGATGTAGGTGATCACGGTGTATCAGACTGTGCATTTGCGTCCAGAGCGACTTCCAATATTGGGTGCGATCAGAGGCCTTGAAGGTTTCTCCTAATCAGGAGGGTTTGGGGAAATGTGATGGGTAAAGTTTCCTTGGTGATTTCAGGCGCAGTCCTGTGGTGTGGCTCCGGAGACCCCATCCTGGAGGGCATGTGAGCCATGGTTTTGGGAGAGAAGTCTGCAGACAAAAATTTGGGTTAGTATTAGTTGCAAGGTGGTCACAGATCCAATCCGTAGACATTGAGGGAATCTCGTCATGAACTGCAATTAGGGTGATTGGAAGTTGGTAGCACAGGCTTTTCTATCTGGATTGTGTGTCCATGATGGGCTCAGAATTTAGGTGTGGTCCCATGGGCCCATGGGAGACTTTTCCTCTCTAAGGTTCCTGGTGGCTCCCCATAGTTTGGTTACTTTTCCGGTGAACTGAAGAGTGCTGTTTTCCGTCTTAGGGGTGCCCAAAACAGAGATTCCAGAGATGGGTTCTGAGTCTGCTTCCCTGGAAAAACCCACCAAAGGTTAGGATTTGGGCCTCAGGGCATACCAGACTTGCAATGCGAGACCCTGGTGGTGCCACTGAAAGGACTTGTTTGAAAGCATGCTCACGCTGAGGGTCACAATGCCCGTTTGTGCCCAGGGCGGCTCCTAGAAGAGGGCGTTGGCTCATTGGCCATGGAGCTGGCTCAAACGTTGAGGGTTGGACACCCATCCCAACAGCCAGGTTTTCTGCCATGGAAAGGAGGAGTTCTCTATTGTGCTTCAGGTTCCCTCAATGGCAGGGATTCCAGCAAAGGTCTTGGGACAAGTGCCTGAATACCAAGGATTTGTATAGATGATGGAGTAGGACCATGGTCAGCCCCACCTGCTAGATATAGGTCCCGCTCTCCGCGTGGCTGACACTAGGTCGGGGCTCAGCCTCTGTCAGATGCAGCAATAGTGGCCAGGACAGTCTATAAATCAGGGTTCCCTCGAGGGCCGAGCAGATTGCTCCTCATATGGGTTTTCTGGGCAGACTCACCAGGCACTTCTTATTTCTATGGGGAAGGCACAATGCTGCATTTAGGCTCTAGAATTCCTTATCAAGAGACCTTGGGGACCAGTAGGGTGAGGATGGAATTGTAAACACTAGCTAGGGTTCAATTCAGTGCCAAGCAAAAGGCAGTTTCAGTGTGCAGCGGCTGATTCGAATATCCAGCACCTGAGGAAGAACGGATGTCTGATATTTCCTCACAGTGGAGTTTGTGTCTATTATGACCAATAAATGACCTCAAGAGGCCATGGAGGATTTCCCATGCTGAGGCTTGTGAGATGCTCCAAACACCGAGGTTTCCTACCACTGGACAGTTGGAGTCCGGTTTGTTTGCTCAAGGGTTCCCCATGTGGAAAGTTTAGGATGCAGAGCTCTCCGGCATGGAAGACTGGAAAGCACACCTCAATTGACGATTGTAGCTGAGGAACATGGCAGGTTCTTTCTGGAGGCTGTGGGCGAAGTACAAAGGCCTTGATTTAACATGGAATGTCTTGCCGATGGGCCACAATGCACGTTTTTTACCAGGGATATCTTAGAATGTGCTGGTGCCTAAAGTTATGTGCAAGATTCTCCTACACTGAGGGTTTGGCACAGGTCAAAGAGCACGGTTTCCTTCTGGCGACAGGAGATTTTCTGGTTTGTGGCTCAGGGACCACATGTTGCATCATAAGTAGGTATTCAGAACAGGTCCCTGAGGGAAGGTGCCTGAAAACCCAATCTAGGGTTCCAATGAGGTCCTAGGGGTATGTCAGGTTCAATATTCTGACTCAGGACCATTGACTTGGCTGTCTGCCTGGATAGAGCTCTTCAGGTTGTTTCAGACTGCACATTTGCGTCCAGAGCAGCTGCTCATATTATGGTGGGCTCAGGTGCTTTTCAGTTTTCTCCATATCGGTAAGGTTTGGGAAACTCTGATGGGTACATTTTCCTTGGTGAGGGCAGGCACAGTCCTGTGATGTGCCTCGAGAGAGCCCATCCTGGAGGGCATGGGAGTCATGGTTTTGGGAGAGAAGTCTGCAAACACAAATTCGGGTTCAGGTTAGTTGCAGGGCGATCACAGGCTCAGTGCATAGACCTGGAGGGCAGCACATCAGGAACTGTAATTAGCATGACTGGAAGGTGGTAGCATAGGCTTTTCTATCTGGATTGTGTGTCCAGAATGGCATTGGAATTCAGGTGTAGTCTCATGGCTCCATGGGAGACTTTTCCTCTCTAAGGACCCTGGCAGCTCCCCATAGTTTGGTAGCTTTTTCAGGGTAGGTAATATTCCTGTTTTCCATCTTAGAGGTGCCCCAAAACAGGGATTCCAGAGACGGGTTCTGGGTCTGGGCGCCTGTAAAATTCAACTGAGGTTTAGAATTTGGGGCTAGGGGTGTACCAGGCCTGCAATGCGGGAACCTTGTGGTGGAACTGAAAGGACTTGTTTTAAAGCATACTCAGGCTGTGGGTCACAATGCCTGCTTGTTCCCGGGCAGCCCTCATGAGTGGGCGAGGTTAGTGGGGAGGTGAATAGTCCCAATGCATAGACCTAGAGAGCAGCACATCATGAACTGTAAATTGGGTGAATAGAAGGCAGTAGCATAGGCTTTTCTCTCTGGGTTGTGTGTCCAAGATGGCCTCGGAATGCAGATGTGGTCTCATGGGTCCATGGGAGAATTTTCCTCTAATTGTCCTGACGGCTCTCCATAGTTTGGTACCTTTTTAGGGAAAAGAAAGTGCTGTTTTACATCTTAGGGATGCCCAATACAGGGATTCTAGAGATGAGATCTGGTTCTGAGCGCCTCGAAAATCCCTCCAAATGTTAGGATTTGGGCCTAGGGGCATACCTGGCCTGCATGCAGGATCCTGGTGGTGCCACTATGAGGGCTTGTTTGAAAGCATGTTCAGGATGAGGGTCACAATGCCTTTTTGTGCCCAGGATGGATCTCAGAATTGGATGTGGTCTCATAGGCCATACAGCTGGCTCCCTCTTTGAGGGCTGGACAACCATCCCAATAGCCAGGTTTCCTGCCATGGGGAAGGAGGAGTTCTCTATTGTGCTTCAGGTTCCCCCATTGTCAGGGATTCCAGCAAATGTCTGGGGACAGGTGCCTGAATACCAAAAATGGGTAGAGATGAAAGACTTGGGCCATGGCTGGTCTGACATGCTGGATATGGGGCCCATATTCTGGGGGGTTGAAACTAAGTCTGGTCTCAGGCTCTGTCAGGCACAGAAATAGTAGCCAGGGCAGCCTATACATCGGAGTTCCCTCGAAGGCTGAGCAGATTGATCCTCATATGTGGTTGCTGGGCAGACTCACCAGGCACTTCTTCTTTCTATGCTGCATTGTGGCTTCAGAATTCCCTATCAAGAGGCTTTGGGAGACAGTAGGGTGAGGATGGAATTGTAAACACAAGCTACAGTTCAATTCAATGCCAAGCAAAATGCAGTTCCAATGTGCAGTGTTGGATTCAAGATATCTAGCACCCGAGTAAGGGAGGATATCAGATGTTTGCACACACTGGAGTTTGTGTCTATGATGGCCGACAAATGGAGCAGTTGCGTCAAGAAGCCTTGGAGGATTTCACATGCTGAGGTTTGTGAGATGCTCCATATAGCAAGGTTTCCTTCTACCAGACAGGGGGAGTCTGGTTTGTTTGATCCTGTGTCCCCCATGTGGAAAGTTTGGGTAGCAAAGCTCTCTCACATGGATGCCTGGAAGGCACACCTCCATTTACCATTGCAGCTGAGGAACATGGCATGTTCATTCTGGTTGTTCTGGGTGAAGTACCAAGGCCTTAAGTTGACAGGGAATCTATTATAGATGGGTCACAGTGCTGGTTTGTTACCAGGGAGATCTTAGAATGTGCTGATGGCTAAGGTGCCATGCAGTATTCTCCTACCCTGAGGGTTTGGCACAGGTCGAATGCACGGTTTCATTCTGGGGAAAGGACAAGTTCTGTTGTGTAGCTCCAGGACCAAAAGTTGTATTATAAGGTGGTAATCCAGAACAGGTCTTGGAGGACAGATGCCTGAAAATCTATTCTAGGGTTCCAATGAGGTCCTACGGGCATTTTGGTACAATCTTCTGCCTCAGGCCCATGGAGTTGGGTGTTTGCCTGCATTTTGGTGACCAGGGTGTTTCAGACTACGCATTTGCTTCCAGAACAGCCTCCAATATTGGACTTGGCTCAGGGTCCTTGCAGATTTCTCCTAACCTGGTGGGTTTGGGCAAATGTAACTGGCAAAGATTCCTTGGGGATGGCAGGCCCAGTCCTGTGGTGTGGCTCCAGAGACCCCATCCTAGAGGACATATGAGCCATGGTTTTGTGAGAGAAGTCTGCAAATGCAAACTCAGGTTAGGGTTAGTGGCAAGGTGATCTCATGCCCCATGCATAGACCTGGAGGCAGCTCACCAGGCACTGTAATTAGGGTGACTGAAAGGAGGTAGCACAGGCTTTTATATCTGGATTGTGTGACCAGGATGGCCTCGGAATGCAGGTGTGGTCTCATGCGTCCATGGGAGATTTTTCCTCTCTAAGGATCCCCTCTTCTCCCAATAATTTGGTGGCTTATTTGGGGAAGGAAAGAGTGCTGTTGTCCATGTTAGTCGTGCCCCAAAATGTTGGGGTGGTCAGGGGCCATGCAGGATTCTTCTACACTGAGACATGGACACAGATACCAAGAGCAAATTATCCTTCTGGGGACAGCAGGGGTTCTTTTGTGTGGCTCAGGGACCACATGTTGGAATTGAGGAACAGGCCTCTGCGGACAGGTGCCTAAACATCTAAACTAGGGTATCAATGAAGTCCTATAATCATGGCAGTTTCAAAACTCTGACTCAGAGCCTTGGATTTGGATGTCTGCCTGGAGGCAGGGGCTCATTGTTTGTCAGAATGCGCATTTGGGTCCAGAATCTTCTTTGAAATTGAGGTGGGCTCAGGGGCTTTATACTTTGCTCCTAATCTTCAGGGTTCAGGAAACCGTGAAGGGTAGAGTTTCCTTCAGGTGTATAGGTCAGTCGTCTGGTGAGGCAACAGAGGCCCCATCCTGGAGGGCATGTGAACCAGTGCTTTGGGGACAGAAATCTGCAAAAGCAAATTAGGGTTAGGGGAGAGCTGTGGTGACTAGAGCCCTGATCTTCTGGCCATGTGGGAAGCTCATACAGTACTGAAATTAAGGTGTCATGCAGGCGGTAGGGCAGGATTTTCTGTCTGGATTGTGTGTCCAGGACAGTTGCAAAAGGTAGGGGTGTCTTCATGCGGCCATGGGAGTTTCTTCATCTCTGGGGATTCTGCCCAGCTCCCAAGGGTTTGGTGTCCCTCAGAGAAGGGAAGACTGCTGTTTTCAGTCTCAGGGGACCCCCAAAAGTGGGATTCTGGAGACAGGGTCTTGGTCAGGGCTCCAGGAAAACACACATGATGGTGAACATTTGGCCCTAGGGAACTGGCATACATGCTCTGCGGGCTCCTGTACCAGCTACCGAGGGGGTTTGTTTGAAAGCAGGCTCACGCTGAGGATCACAATGCCTGTTTGTGCCCAGGCCGGCTCCCATGAGTGACCGTGTTCTCATGGGCCATGCAGTTGTTTCCCACTCTGAGGGTTGGATACCCATCTCAACAGCCAGGATTCCTGCCATCGGAATGAGGAGTACTCGTGTACTTCAGGTTCCCCCATAGGCAGGGATTTGAGCTGCAGTCTGGGAAAGATGCCTAAATACCCATGTTGGGTAGAGATGATGGTTTTGGGCTATGACAGGTCCCACCTGCAGGATATGGGGCACACTGTCTGTGTGGCTGTCTGGAGGTCATGGCTCAGGCTGTGTCAGACAGAGCCGGAGTGCCCATAGTGGCCTATGATATTAGGGTGCAGTTGAGGGTCAGGCAGGTGGATCCTCATGTGGGGTTTCAGGCAGACTCAACAGTCACGTCTTCTTTCTTTGTGATAGGCAGAATGCTGCATTGTGGCTCCAAAGTTCCCTATCAAGAGGGTTTGGGGACGAGGAGGGTGAAGATGGAATTGTAAACACTATCTATGGTTCAATTCAGTGCCAAGCGGAAGGCAGTTCCAATGTGCAGCGGCTGATGCAAGGTATCCAGGACCTGAGTAAGGGTGGATGTCAGATGCTTGCTCATACTGGAGTTTGTGTCTACATTGACCGCCAAATGGAGGGGTGGCGACACAAGGTCATGGAGGATTTTCCTCCCTCGGGCTTGTGAGATGCTCCAAATAGCAAGGTTTCCTTATACTGGAGAGGGGGAGTCTGGTTTGTTTGCTCCAGTGTCCCCCATGTGGAAGATTTGCGTGCAGAGCTCTCCTGCATGGATGCCTGAAAAGCACAACTCCATTAACCACTGCATCCGAGGAACATGGCAGGTTTGGTGGCTCTGAGGCAAAGTTCCAAGCGACCTGAGTTGACATGGAGTTTCATGCTGTCGGATCACAATGATGGTTTGTATCCAGGGATCGTTAGAATGTTGGGGAGGTCAGGGGCCATGCAGGATTCTCCTACACTGAGTCACGGACACAGCTACCAAGAACAAGGGATCCTTCTGGGGAGAGCAGGGGTTTTGTTGTGTGGCTCAAGGACCACTGTTGGAATGTAAATTGGTATTGGAGAACTTGCCTCTGGGGACAGGCCCCTAAACATCTAAACTAGGGTATCGATGAAGTCTTATAGTCATGGCAGGTTCAAACTTCTGACTCAGAGCCTTTGACTTGGATGTCTGCCTGGAGGCAGGGGCTCTTTGTGTGTCTGAATGTGCATTTGGGTCCAGAGCCTTCTTCGAAATTGAGGTGGGCTCAGGGGATGTTTACTTTGCTCCTAATCTTCAGGGTTTGGGCAACCGTGAAGGGCAGAGTTTCCTTCGGGAGCATAGGGACAGTAGTCTGGTGTGGCACCAGAGGCCCCATCCTGGAGGGCATATGAACCAGTGCTTTGGGGACAGAAATCTGCAAAAGCAAACTAGGGTTAGAGTGAGGGCCGAGGTGATCACAGGCCCCATGTGCAAGGCCTGAGGGCAGCTCATAGAGTACTGAAATTAAGGTGTCATGGAGGTGGTAGCACAGGCTTTTCTGTTGGGTGTGTGTCCAGGATGGTCGCAAAAGATAGGGGTAGCTTCATGAGGCCAAGGGAAATTCTTTGTCTCTGGGTATTCTGCTCAGCTCCCAAGAGTTTGGTATCTCTGGGGGAAGGGAAGACTGTTGTTTTCCGTCACAGAGGACACCCAAAGAGGGATTCCAGATACAGGTTCTGGGTCTGGGAGCCTGGAAAACACAAACAAGGGTGAGAATTTAGTCCTAGGAACCTGGCAGTCCCACTCTTTGTGCTCCTCATCCAGCTACCGATGGGTCTTGTTTGAAAGCAAGCTCACACTGAGGATCTCAATGCCTGTTTGTATCCAGGTAGTCTTCCATGTGTGACCGTGGTTTCATGGGCCATGCAGCTGGTTCCCACTCAGAGGTTTAGGAAGAAGGAATACTCTTGTCAGTTTTCTGCATAGGCATGGATTTGATCTACGGTCTGGGACAGAGTTCTGAATATCCAGTTTGAGAAGAGATGTTGGTTTCAGGCCACACGATGTCACACCTACAGGAAATGGGTTCCTCTCTCTGGATGGCTGACTGGAGGTCGTGGCTCAGGCTCTGTCAGACAGAGCCTTGGTGCCCATGGAAACCTATGATATTACGGTGTTGCCGAGGGCCATACAGGTAGATCCTCATGTGGGGTTTCTGGGAAGACTCACCAGGCACTTCTTCTTTCAATGGAGCAGGCAGAATGCTGCGTTATGTCTCCAAAATTACCTACTAAGAGGGCTTGTGGACCAGGAGGGTGAAGATAGAATTGTAAACACAAGCTACTGTTAAATTCAGTTCCAAGCATAAGGCAATTCCAGTGTGCTGCAGCTGATTCAAGTTATCCAGCGCCCGAGTAAGGGAGGATGTCAGATGTTTGCTCGCACTGCAATTTGTTTCTATGATGACGGACAAATGGTGGAGTGGCGTCTAGAGACCATGGAGGATTTCCCACTCTGTGGCTTGTGAGATGCTCCAAACAGCAAGGTTTCCTTCTACTGTACAGGGAGAGTCTGGTTTGTTTGCTTCCATATGTGTCCCCCATATGGAAAGTTTGGGTAGCAGAGCTCTCCTGTATTGATGCCTGGAAAGCACACCTCCATTGACCATTGCAGCTCAGGAACATAGCAAGTTCAATCTGGTAGCTCTGGGATGAAGTTCTAAGGGGGCTGAGTTGACATGGAGATTAACGCTGTTGGATCACAATGCTGGTTTGTATCCAGGGAGACATTAGAATGTTGGGGTGGTCAGGGGCCATTCAGGATTCTCCTACACTGAGTCTTGGACACAGCTACCAAGAGAAAGGTCTCTTTCTGGGGACAGCAGAATTTCTGTTGTGTGGCTCAAGGACCACATTTTGGAATATAAGTTAGTATTGGATAACAAGCCTCTGGGGACAGGCACCTAAAAATCTAAACTAGGGTATCGATTAAGGCCTATAGTCATGGCAGGTTCAAACTTCTGTCTCAGGGCCTTTGATTTGGATGTCAGCCTGGAGGCAGGGGCTCATTGTGTGTCAGAATGCATATTTGGGTCCAGAGCTTTCTTAGAAAATGAGGTGGGCTCAGAGGCTTTGTACTTTGTCCTAATCTTCAGGGTTTGGGCAACAGTGAAAGGCAGTTTCCTTCAGGAGTGTAGGCACACTCGTCCGGTGTGGCACCAGAGGCCCCATTCTGGATGGTGTATGGGCCAGGACTTTGGGAACAGAAATCGCAAACGCGAACTAGCATTAGGGTGAGGTCCGAGGTGTTCACAAGAAATATCAGCAATCCCTGAGGGCAGCTCATAGTGTACTGAAATTAAGGTGTCATGGAGGCAGTATCTCAGGATTTTCTGTCGCAGTTCTGTGTCCAGGATGGTCGAAAAGGTAGGGGTGGCTTCATGAGGCTATGGGAGATTCTTCATCTCTGGGGATTCTGCCCAGCTCTCAAGTGTTTGGTGTCTCTCTGAGAAGGGAAGACTGCTGTTTTCCGTCTCAGGGGACACCCAAAAGAGGGATTTGAGAGACAGGTTCTGGGTCTGGGTGCCTGGAAAGCACAAACGACCGTGAGGATTTGGCCCTAGGGACCTGGCCAGCCCATTGGGAGGACTCCTGGACAAGCTAACAAGGGTGTTTATTCAAAAGGAAGATCACGCTGAGGGTCACAATGCCTGTTTTTGCTCAGGGCGTCTCCCATGAGTGGCCCTGGTCTCATGGGCTGTGCAGCTGTTTCCCACTCTGAGGGTAAGACACCCATCTCAACAGCCAGGTTTCCTGCCATTGGAAAGGAGGAACAATCCTCAGCTTCAGGTTCCCCCATAGGCAGGGATATGATCTACAGTCTGGGGACAGATGTCTGAATATCCAGGTTGTGCAGAGATGATGGCTTCAGGCCATGGCAGGCCCACTTGCATGATATGGGGCTCACTCCTTGCATGGCTGTCTGGAGGTCATGGCTCTGGCTGTGTGAGACAGAGTCTTAGTGCCCATGGCGGCCTCTGATATTATGGTGCTGTCGAGGGCCATGCAGGTGGTTTCTCATGTGGGGTTTCTGGGCAGACTCACCAGGCACTTCTTCTTTCTATGGGGGAGGAAGAATGTTGTGTTTTGGCTCCAGAATTCCCTATCAAGAGGGCTTGGGGACCAGGAGGATGAGGATGGAATTGTTAACACAAGCTATCGTTAAATTCAGTGCCAAGTGCAAGGCACTTCCAGTGTGCAGTGGCTGATTCGAGACATCTACCACCTGAGTAAGGGCGATGTCAGATGTTTGCTCACACTGGAGTTTGTGTCAATTATGACCGACAAATGGATGGGAGGCGTCATGAAGCCATGGAGGATTTACCACCCTGGGGCTTGTGAGATGCTCCAAACATCAAGGTTTCCTTCTAATGGACTGGTGGAGTCTCGTTTGCATGCTCCAGGGTCCCCCATGTTGCAAGTTTGCGGAGCAGAGCACTCCTGCATGGATGCCGGGAAAGCCCACCTCCAGTGTCCATTGCAGATGAGGAAATGTCAGTTTCGTACAGGTGACACTGGGGCGAAGTTCAAAGTCACCGGTATTGACATGGAGCTTCATGCTGTTGGTTCACAATGCTGGTTTGTATCCAGGGAGACAGAATATTGGGGCGGTCAGGGGCCATGCAGGTTTCTCTTACACTGAGTCTTGGACACAGCTACCAAGAGCAAGACACCCTTAAGGGTGAGGAGGGGTTCTGTTGTGTGGCTCAGGGACCATATGTTGGGATATAAGTTGGTAATGAAGAACAGGCCTCTGGGGACAGGCACTTGAAAATCTAAGCTAGGGTATTGATAAAGTCCTAGAGGCATGTCAGGTTCAATCTTCTGGCTCAGGGCCTTTGACTTGGATGTCTGCCTGGAGGCAGGGGCTCATTGCGTGTCAGAATGTGTCCTTGTGTCCAGAGTTTTCATCAGAATTGAGGTGGGCTCATGGGCTTTGTACTTTGCTCCTAATCTCCACGGTTTGGTCAACAGTGAAGGACAGAGTTTCCTTCAGGTGTGTAGGCACAGTCGTCAGGGTTGGCTCCAGAGGCCCCATCCTGATGGGCATGTGGGTCAGGGCTTTGGGACAGAAATCTGCAAATGCGATCTAGGGTTTGGTTGATGGCTGAGGTGATCAAAGGCCCAATCTGCAGGCTCTGTGGAAAGCTCATATTGTACTGATGTTAACGTATCATGGAGGCAGTAGTGCAGGCTTTTCTGTCTGCTTTCTTTGTCCCGGACTTTTGCAAAATGTAGCGGTGGCTCCATGGGGCCATGGGAGATACTTCGGCACTGGGGATTCTGCTCAGCTCCCAAGAGTTTGTTGTCTCTGGGAGAAGAGAACACTGCTGTTTTCTGTCTCAGGGAACCCCCAAAAGAGGGATTCCAGAGACAGTTTCTGGGTGTGGGCACCTGGAAAACACCTATGAGGGAGAGTGTTTGGTCCTAGGGTGGTAGGCATGCTCTGAGGGCTCCTGGTCCAGCTACCGAAGGATTTTGTTTGAAAGCAGCCTCACGTTGAGGGTAACAATGCAAGTTTGTTCCCAGAGTGGCTCCCATGAGTGGCTGTCGTTTCATGGGCCATGCAGCTGGTTCCCACTCTGAGTGCTGGACACCTATCTCAACAGCCAGGCTTGTGCCTTCGGGAAGGAGGAGTACTCTTGTGCTTCAGTTTCCTCCATAGTCAGGGATTTGAGCTACAATCTGGGAAAGATGGTTGAATATCCTGGTTGAGTAGAGTTGACGGCTTTGGGCCATGACAAGTCCACACTGTAGGATATGGGGCACACTATCTGCATGGCTGACTCTAGGTCATGGCTCAGGCTGTGTTAGACAGAGTCTTAGTGCCCATCTCAACAACCAGGCTCCCTGCCATTGGGAATAAGGATACTCCCTTGCTTCAGGTTCCCCCTTAGGCAGGGTTTTCAGCTACAGTTTGGGAAAGATGCCTGAATACCCAGGTTGAATACAGAAGACGGCTTCTGGCCACAGCAGGCACCACCTGCAGGATACGGGGTCCACTGTCTGCATGGCTGCCTGAAGGTCGTGTCTCCTGCTGTGTCAGACAGAGCCTGAGAGCCCATGGTGGCCTAAGATATTAGGGTGCCATCGAGGGCCATGCAGGTGGATCCTAATGCGGGATTCCTGGGCAGACTCACCAGGCACTTCTTCTTTTTATGGGGAAGGCAGAATGGTGCATTGTGGCTACAAAATTCCCTATAAAGAGGGCTTGGGGATCAGGATGATGGAATTAAAAACACAGGCTATGGTTCAATTGAGTGACAAGTGGAAGGCACTTCCAGTGTGCAGTGGCTGATTCGAGACATCCAGCTCCTGAGTAAGGGCTGGTGTCAGATATTTGCACACACTGGTGTTTGTGTCTAGGATGATGGCCACTCTGCTGCTTGTGAGATGCTCTAAACACTAAGGTTTCCTTCTACTGGACAGGGGGAATCTGGTTTGTTTGCTCCAGGGTCCCCCATATGGAAAGGTTGGTAGCAGAGCTCTCCCTCATGGAAGCCTGGAAAGCACTACTCTATTGAACATTGCAGCTCAAGAACATGACAGGTTCTATCTGGTGGCTCCGGGGCAAAGTTCGAAGGGAGCTGAGTTGACATGGAGTTTGATGCTGTTCGATCACAATGCTGGTTTGTATCCAGGGAGACACTGGAATGTTGGGATGGTCAGGGGCAATGCAGGATTCTAATATACTGAGTCTTGGTCACAGCTACCAAGAGCATGGTGTCCTTCTGGGACAGGAGGGGTCTGTTGTGTGGCTCAGGACAACATGTTGGAATATAAGATGGTATGGGGTAACAGTCCTCTCAGGACAGGTGCCTGAAACCCTAAGTTAGGGCATTGATGAAGTCCTAGGGGCATGTCAGGTTCCATCTTCTGACTCAGGCCCTTTGACTTACATGTTTGCTTGGAAGCAGGTGCTCACTGTGTGTCACAATGTACACTTGAATCCAGACCATTCTTGTAAATTGAGGTGGTTTCAGGGGCTTTGTACTTTGTTCCTAAGCTTCAGGATTTGGGCAACAGTGAAGGGCAGAGTTTCCTTAGGGAGGGTAGGCACAGTCGTCCAGTGTGGCTCCAGAGGTCCCATCATGGAGGGCATGTGTGACAGGGTTTTGGAGACAGAAATCTTTAAACATGAACTATGGTTAGGGTGAGGCCCAAGGTGATCACAGCCCCGATCTGCAGGCTCTGAGGGCAGCTCATTGTGTAGTGAAATTAAGGTGTTATCGAGTCAGTTGGGCAGACTTTTCTGTCTGGATTGTGTGTCCAGAAAGGTCGCAAAATGTAGGGGTGGCTTCATGGGGCCATGGAACATTCTTCATCTCTGGGGATTCTGCCTATCTCCCAAGAATTTGCTGTCTCTGGGGGAAGGGAAGACTGCTGTTTTCCATCTCAAAGGACCCCCACATAAGGGATTCCAGGGACAGTTTCTGGGTCTAGGCCACTGAAAAACACCAACGAGGGTGAGGATTTGCTCCTAGGGGCCTGGATGTCCCACTCTGTGGGCTCCTGGTCCAGCTACTGTGGGATATTGTTTGGAATCACATTCATGGTGCAGGTCTCAATACCTGTTTGTGCCCAGGACGGCTCCCATGTGTGGCCGTGGTCTCATGTCCATGCAGCTGGTTTCCACTCTGAGGGTTGGACACCCATGCTAACAGCCAGATTTCCTGCCATCAGGAAGGAGGAGTACCCTTGTGCTTCAGGTACCCGATAGGAAGGGGTTTGAGCTACAGACTGTGCACAGAGGCTTGAATATCCAGGTTGAGTAGAGATGAGAGCTTTGGGTCACAACAAGTCCCACCTGCAGGAAATGGGTCCCACTGTCTGAGTGGCTGACTGGAGGTCGTGGCTCAGGCTCTGTCAGAGAGAGCCTTAGTTTCCATGATGGCCTAAGATATTAGGGTGTTGTCGAAGGCCCTGCAGGTGGATCCTCATGTGGAGTTTCTGGGAAGACTCACCAGGCAATTCTTCTTTCTTGGGGCAGGCAGAATGCTGCATTGTTGCTCCAGAATTCCCTATCAAGTGTACTTGTGGACAAGGAGGGTGAAGATGGAATGGTAAACACACCAACTGTTAAAGTCATTACCAAGCCAAAGGCAGTTCCAGTGTGCAGCAGCTGATTGGATATATCCAAGACCTGAGTAAGTGCGGATGTCAGCTGTTTGCTCACACAAGAGTTTGTGTCTAAGATGACCAACAAATGGAGGGTGGCATCAAGAGGTCATGGAGGATTTCCCACGCTGGGTTGTGAGATGCTCCAAACACCAAGGTTTCCTTCAACCGGATAGGAGGATTCTGGTTTGTTTGCTCCAGGGTCCCCCAGGAGGAATGTTTCTGTAGCAGAGCTCTCCAAAATGGATGCCTGGAAAGGACACCTCCCTTGACCATTGCAACAGAGAAACATGGCAGGTTCGTTCTGGTGTTTCTAAGGCGAAGTACCAAGGCCTTGAGCTGACATGGAGTCTCATGATGATGGGTCACAATGCTGGTTTGTTACCAAGGCGATCTTAGAATGTGCTGATGGCTAAGGGGCCATGCAGGATTCATCTACCCTGAGGATTTGACATAGGTCCAAGAGCACGGTTTCCTTCTGGGGACAGGAAATGTTCTGTTGTGTGGCTCAGGGACCACATGTTGAATCATAAGTTGGTATCCCAGAAGCGGCCTCTGAGGACAGGGCTCTGAAAACCTAATCTAGGCTTCCAATGAAGTACTAGGGGCATGTCATGTTCAAACATATGACTCAGGCCCATTGACTTGGGTGTCTGCCTAGATGGAGGTTATCAGGGTATTTCAGACTGCACATTTGAGTCCAGAGCGGCCTCCAAAATTGGGGTGGGCTCAAGGGCCTTGCAGATTTCTCCCATCTGGTGGGTTTGGCAACTTTGACGGCACAATTTCCTTGGGGATGGCAGGCACAGTCCTGTGCTGCGGCTACAGAGATCCCATCCTGGAAGGCATGTAAGTCATGGTTTTGGGAAAGAAGTCTGCAAACACAAACTCGGCTTAGGGTTAGTGGTAGGGTGATCGCAGGCCCAATGCATAGTCCTGGAGGGCAGCTCATCAGGAACCGTAAATCGGGTGACTCGAAGGTGGTAGCACAGGCTCTTGTATCTGGATTGTGTGTCCAGGATGGCCTCGGAATGCAGGTGTGGACTCAAGGGTCCATGTGATAATTTTCCGCTCTAAAAGTCCTGGAAGCTCCCATTGTTTGGTGGCTTTCTCAGGGAAGGGAAGAGTGCTGTTTTCCATCTTATGCATGCCCGAAAACAGGGATTCAAGAGATGGGCTATGGGTCAGAGTGCTTGGAAAATCCCACCAAGGCTTAGGATGTGGATTTGGGCCAAGGGGCATACCAGGCCTGAAATGTGGGATCCTGCTGGTGCAACTGAGAGGACTTGTTTAAAAACATGCTCAGGCTGAGGGTCACAATGCCTGTTTGTGCCCAGTGTGGCCCTCATGTGTGAGCATGGTTTCATTGGCCATGTAGCTGGCTCCCACTTTGAGGGTTGGACACCCATCCGAACAGCCAGGTTTCCTGCATTGGAATGAAGAGTACTCTATTGTGCTTCAGGTTCCCCCATTAGCAGGGATTCCAGCAAATGTCTGGGGATAGGTGCTTGAACACCAAGGATGGGTAGAGATGACAGACTTTGTCTATGACCAGTCTCACATGCTGGATATGGGGCCTGCTCTCTGTGTTGATAACAGTAGGCAAGGGCTCAGGTTCTGTCAGACAAAGCACTAGTGGCCAGGAAGCCTATAAATCAGGGTTCCTTCGAAGTCCAAGCAGATTGAATCTCATGTGGGGTTTCTGGGCAGACCCACCATGCACTTTTTCTTTCTATGGGAAAGGAAGAACACTAAGTGGTAGCTCCAGAATTCCCTATCAAGAGGGCTTGGGGACCAGTAGGGTGAGGATGGTACTGTAAACATAAGCTACGGATCAATTCAGTGTCAAGCAGAAGGCAGTTCCTCTGTGCAGCGGCTTATACGTGATATCTAGCACCTAAGGGTGGATGTCAGATGTTTTCTCACACTGGAGTTTGTATCTATGATGACCAACAAATGGAGGGGTGGTGTCAAGAGGCCACTCTGAGGCTTGTGCGATGCCCCAAACAGTAAGGTTTCCTTCAACTGGACAGGTGGAGTCTAGTTTGTTTGCTCCAGGGCCCCCATGTGGAAAGTTTGGGTAGCAGAGCTTTCCCGTATGGATGCCTGGAAAGTGCACCTCCATTGACCATTGCAGCTGAGGAACATGCAGGTCTGTCTGGTGGCTTTGGGGTGAAGTATCAAGGCCTTGAGTTGACAGGGAATCTCTTGCAGAGGGGTCACAATGGTGGCTTCTTATTAGGGAGAACTTAGAATGTGCTGTTGGTTAAGGTGCCATGCAGTATTCTCCTACTCTGAGGGTTTGGCAGAGGTTGAGGAGCACGGTTTCCTTCTGGGGACAGGATACCTTCTGTTGTGGCGCTCAGGGACCACATGTTGTATCATAAGTTGGTATTCCAGAAAGTTCACTGAGGACAGATGCCTGAAAACATAATCTAGGGTTCCAATGAGGTCCTAGGGGCATGTCATTTTCAAACATCTGACTCATGACCATTGACTTGGGTGTCTGCCTGGATTTGGTGATCAGGGTGTTTCAGACTGGGCATTGCGTGCAGAGGGGCCAACAGTAATGACGTGGGCTCTGGGGTCTTGCAGGTTTCTCCAAATTTAAAATGTTTGGGCAACTGAGATGGGCACAGTTTCCTTGGGGATGGCAGGCACAGTCCTGTGCTCTGGCTCCAGAGACACCATCCTGGAGGGCAAGTGAGCTATGGTTTTGGGAAAGAAGTCTGCAAGCACAAATTTGGGTTAGGGTTAGTAGAGAGGTGATTGCAGACCCAATGCGTACACCTGGAGGGTGGCTCATGAGGAACTGTAATTAGGGTGACTCAAAGGGGGTAGTACAGGCTTTTCTATCTGGATTGTGTTTGAAAGATTGCCTCGGAATGCAGGTGTGGTCTCATGGGTACATGGCAGATTTCTTCCCTCTTAGGATCCTGGCAGCTCCCCAAATTTGCTGCCTTTTTCAGGGAGAGGAAGTGTGCTGTTTTCCGTCATTGGGTTGCCCCAAAACAGGGATTCCAGAGACGGGCTCTCAGACTGGGTGCCTGGAAAATCACACCAAGGGTTATTATTTGGGTCTAGGGGCATACCAGGCCTGTAATGCGGGATTCTGGCTGTGCCACTGAGAGGGATTGTTTGAAATTAAGCTCAGGCTGAGGGTCACAAAATGCCTGTTTGTGCCCAGGGCGGTCCTCAGGAGTTGGAGTGATCTCATTGTCCATGAAGCTGGCTCCCACTGTGTGGTTTTGACAAACATCCCAAGTGCCAGGTTTCCTGTCATGGGGAAGGATGAGTTCTCTATTGTGCTTCATGTTCCGCTATTGGCAGGTATTCCAACAAAAGTCTAGGGAAAGGTGCCTGAATCCAGTGATGGATAGAGATGACATACTTGGGCAATGGCCGGTCTCACATGCTGGATATGGGGCCTGCTATCTTGGTGGCTGACAGTAGGTTGGGGCTTAGGCTCTGTCAGACACAGCACTAGTGTCCAGGACAGCCTATAAATCAGAATTCCTTTGAGTGCAAAGCAGATAGATTCTCATGTGGGGTTTCTGGGAAGACTGTCCAGGCAATACTTCTTTCTATGGGTAAGGCAGAATGCTGCGTTGTGGCTCCAGATTCCTCATCAAGAGGGCTTGGGGACAAGTAGGTTGAGGACGGAATTGTTAACACAAATTACGGTTCAATTCAGTGCCAAGTGGAAGGGAGTTCCAATGTGCAGAGGCTAATTCGAGATATCCAGCACCTGAGTAAGGGCGGAGTCAGATGTCTCCTCACATTGGAGTTTGTGTCTATGATGACTGACAAATAGAGTGGTGGCGTCAAGAGGCCATGGAGGATTTCCCACGCTGGGACTCATGAGATGCTCCAAACAGCAAAGTTTCCTTCTACCTGACAGGGGGAGTCTGGTTTGCTAATTCCAGGGTCCCACATGTGGAAAGATTGGGAGCAGAGCTCTTCTGCATGGATGCCTGGAAAGCACACCCCCAATGACCATTGCAGCTGAGGAACATGACAGGTTCCTTCTGGTGGCTCTGGGGCGAAGGACCAAGGCCTTGAGTTGATACTGAATCTTTTTCAGATGGGTCACAATATTGGTTTGTTACCTCGGAGATTTTAGAATATGGTGGTGGCTAAGGGGCCATGCAGGATTCTCCTACCCTGAGGGTTTGGCACAGGCCCAAGAGCACAGTTTCCTTTTGGGGACAGAAGATGTACTATTGTGAGGCTCAGGGACCACATGTTCTATCATAAGTTGATATTCCAGAAAAACCGTGCTCTTCAACCTGTGCCAAACACTCAGGGTAGGAGAATCCTGCTAAGCATGTTAGCCACCAGCACATTCTAAGATCACCCTGGTAACAATTCACCATTGTGACCCATTCCTGAGGACAGGTGCCTGGAAACCTAATCTAGGGTTCCAATGAGGTCCTAGGGGCATGTCAGGTTCAATCATCTGACTCAGGAACATTGACGTGGGTGTCTGCCTTGATGTATGAGATCAGATGTATAGACTGCACATTTGCTACCAGAGCAGCCTCCAATAAGGGGGTGGGCTCAGGGCCCTTGCAGGTTTCTCCTATTCTGCAAGGATTGGGAAACTGTGAAGAGAAAATTTTCCTTGGCGATGGCAGGCACAGTCTTCTGATGTGGCTCTAGAGAGCCCATCCAGCAGGGCATTTGAGCCATGGTTTTGGGAGAGAATTTTGTAAACACACACTCCGGTTAGGGTTAGTGGCGAGGTGATCGCATGCTCAATGCATAGACCTGGAGGGCAGTTCATCAGGAACTGTAATTAAGGTGACTCGAAGAAAGTAGCAAAGGATTTTCTATCTGGATTGTGTGTCCAGGAAGGCCTCGGAATGTAGGTATGGTCTAATGCGTCCATGGGAGACTTTACCTCTCTAAGGATCCTGGCAGCTCCCAATAGTTTAGTGGCTTTTTCAGGGAAGGGAAGAGTGCTGCTATCCATCTTAGGGGTCACCCAAAACAGAAATTACATACACAGGCACTGGGTCAGGGTGCCTGGAAAATCCCACAAAGGGTTAGGATTTGGGCCTACGGGCGTACCAGGCCTACAATGTGGGATCCTGGTGGTGAAACTGAAAGGGCTTATTTGAATTCATTCTCAGGCTGAGGGTCACAATGCCTGTTTGATCCCTGGAGGGCCTCAGGAGTGGGCGTGGTCTCATTGGCAATATCGCTGGCTCCCACTATGAGGGTTGCACAAACATCCCAACAGACAGGTTTCCTGCCATTGGGAAGGAGGAATTCTCTATTGTGCTTCAGGTTCCCCCATTGACCGGGAATCCAGCAAATGTCTAGGGACAGATGCTTGAAAACCAAGGATAGGTAGAGATGACAGACTTGAGCCATGGCTGATCTCACATGCTGGATATGGTCCCTGGTCTCTTGGTGGCTGACACAAAGTCGGAGCTCAGGCTCCATCAGACACAGCAGTAGTGGCCAGGGCAGCCTACAAATCGGGGTTTCCTCAAGTGTCGAGCAGATTGAGCCTCATGTGGGCTTTCTTGGAAGACTGACCGGCACTTCTTCCTTCTATGAGGAAGGCACAATGCTCTGATGTGGCTCGAGAATTACCTATTCAGAGTCCATGGAGACCTTGAGGGTGAGGATAGAATTGTAAATACAAGCTATGGTTAAATTCAGTTCCAAGCGGAAGGCTGCTCCAGTGTGGAGTGGCTGATTCAAGATATCCAGCAACTGAGTAAGGGTGGATGTCAGATGTCTGCTCTCACTGGAGTTTGTATCTATTATGACCGAGTAAAGAAAGGGTGGCATCAAAAAGCCATGGAGGATGTCCCACGCTGGGCTTGTGAGATTCTCCAAATAGCAAGGCTTTCTTCTACTGGAGTTGGGGAGTCTGGTTTGTTTGCTCTAGTGTCCTCCATGTGGATAGTTTGGGTACTACAGCTCTCCCACATGGCTGCCTTGAAAGCCCACCTCCATTCTCCATTGCAGCTGAGGAACATGACAGGTTCATTCTGGTGGCTCTGGGGCGAAATACCAAGGCCTTGAGTTGACATTGAATGTCTTGCATAAAGGCAACAATGATGGTTTATTACCAGGGAGATATTCGAATGTGCTGGTGGGTAAGGTGCTGTACAGGATTCTCCTACCCTGAGATATTGGCAGAGTTTGAAGAGCACTGTTTCTTTCTGGGGACAGGAGATGTTTTCTTGTGTGGCCCAGGGCCCAAATGTTGTATCATAACTTGGTATTCCAGAACAGGCCCCTGAGGACAGATTCCTGAAAACCTAATTGAGGGTTCCAATGTGGTCCTAGGGGCATGTCACGTTTAATCTTCTGACTGAGGACCATTGACTTGGTCAATGAGGACCAATGACTAGGTTAGGGTTAGTGGAGTGGTGGTCGCAGGCCCAATGCATAGACCTAGAGACAAACATGTCAGGAAAAGTAAATAGGGCAACTGGATCATGGTAGCACAGGGTTTTCTATCTGGATTGTGTGTCCAGATCGGTGTATGGACACCAATCTCCATAGATTGGTGTCTTTTTCAGAGAAGAGAAGAGTGCTCTTTTCCATCTTAGGGGTGCCGAAAAACAGGGATTCCCATGACGGGCTCTGGGTCTGGGATCCTGCAAAATCCCACCATATGTTAAGATCTGGGCCTAGGGCGTACCAGGCAAGAAAAGCAGGATCCTGGTAGTGCAACTGAGAGGGCTTGTTTGAAAGCATCCGCAAGCTGAGGGTCACAATGCCTGTTTGTGCTCAGGCCGGCCCTCAGGAGTGTGCATGGTCTTATTGTCCATGCAGCTTTCTCCCACTTTGAGAGTTGGACACCCATCCCAACAGCCAGGCTTCCTGCCATGGGAAAGAAGAGTTCTCTATTGTTCTTCAGGTACCCTCATTGGCAATGTTTCCAGCAAAGGTCTGGGGACAGGTGCCTAAATACCAAGGATGTGTAGAGATGACGGACTTTGGCCATGGCCTTTCTCACATACTGGTAATGGGACCCACTCTCTGTTTTGCTAACACTATTTCGGGGCTCATGCTCTGTCAGACACAGCACTGGTGGACAGGGCACCCTTTAAACTGTGGTTCCCTTGAAGGCCAAGAGGATGATTCTCATGTGGGTTTTCTGGGTAGATTCACCAGACACTTTTTTCTATAGGGCAGGCAGAATGTTACCTTGTTGCTCAAGAATTCCCTATCAAGAGGGATAGGGGACCAGTAGGGTGAGGATGGATGTGTAAACACAAGCTACAGTTGAATTCAGTGGCATGCAGAATCCACTTCCAATGTGCAGCACCTTATTTGAGATATCCAGCAGCTGAGTAAGGGCGGATGTCAGATGTTTGCTCACACTGGAGTTTGTGTCTATGATGATCGTCAAAAGGAGGGGTGGAATCATTATCCCATGGAGGATTTCCCACGCCAAGGCCTGTGATATGCTCCAAACTGCAAGGTCCTTCTCCTTGACAGGTGGAGTCAGGTTTGTTTGCTCCAGGGACCCGCATGTGGAAAGGATGGGTAGCCGAGTTCTCCCACATGGATGCCTGGAAAGCACACCTCCATTGAACTTTGAAGCTGAGGAACATGACAGGTTCATTCTGCTGGCGCTGGGGCGAAGTTCCAAGGCCTTGAGTTGACATGGAATATCTTGCAGATGGATCACAATGCTGGATTGTTAGCAGGGAGATCATAGAATGTGCTGGTGGCTAAGGTGCTGTGAAGGATTCTCCTATCCTGAGGGTTTGCAAAGGTTGAAGATCATGGTTTCCTTCTGGGGACAGGAGATGTTTTGGGGTGTGGCTCAGAGAAAACCCGTTGTATCATTAGTTGCTATTCCAGAACAGGCCTCTGAGGACAGATGCCTGAACACCTAATCTGGGGTTCAAATGAGGTCCTAGGGGTATGTCAGTTTCAATCTTCTGACTCAGGACCATTGATTTGGTTGTCTGCCTGCATGTAGGTAAGCAGGGTGATTCAAACAACACATTTGCATTCAGAGTGGCCAACAATATTCGGGAGGGTTCAGGCGCCTTGCAGGTTTCTCCTAATTTGGAATGTTTGGGCAACTGCGATGGACACAGTTTCCTTGGGGATGGCAGGGACAGTCCTGTGGTCTGGCTCCAGGGACCCTATCCTAGAGGGCATGTGACCCATGGTTTTGAGAGCGAAGTCTATAAACAAAAATTTGGTTTAGGGTTAGTGGTGAGGTGATCACAGACCCAATGCATAGACATGGAAGGCAGCTCGTCAGGAACTGTAAATTGGATGACTCGAAGGTGGTCGCACAGGCTTTTGTATATTGACTGTGTGTCCAGGATGGCCTCCAAATGCAGGTGTGGTCTCTTGGGTCCATGGCAGATTTTTCCTCTCTATGTTTCCTGGCGGTTCCCAATAGATTGGGAAGGGAAGAGTGTTGTTTTCCATCTTAGCGGTGCCCTAGAACAGGGATTCAAGGAAAGGCTCTGGGTTTGGCCCCTTGGAAAATCCCACCACCTGTTAGGATTTGGGCCAAGGAGCGTACCAGGCCTGCAATGTGGGATCCTGAAGGTGCAACAGAGAGCGCTTGTTTGAAAGGGTCACAATGCCTCTTTGTGCCCAGGGCGGCCCTCATCAGTGGGCGTGGTCTCATTGTCCATGCAGCAGCTCCCACTCGGAGGGTTGGACACCCTTCCCAACAGCTAGGATTCATGCCATGGGGAAGAAGGAGTTCTCTATTGGACTTCAGTTTCCCCCATTGGCAGTGATTCCAGCAAAGGTCTGATAACAGATGCCTGAATACCAAGGATGGGTAGAGGTGATGGTGTAGGGCCATCCCACATGCTAGATATGGGTCCCACTCTCTGGGTGGCTGAGATTAGGTCAGGGCTCAGGCTCTGTCAGACAAATGACTAGTGGCCAGGGAAGCCTATAAGATGGGGTTCCCTCTAGGTCTGTGCAGATTGATACTCATGTGGGGTTTTTGGGCAGACTCACCAGGCACTCCTTTCATGGGGAAGGCAGAATGCTGCGTTGTGGCTCTAGAATTACCTATCAAGAGCCCCTTGGTACCAGTAGAGTGAGGATGGAATTGTAAACACATGCTATGGTTCTACTCAGTGCTAAGCTGAAGGTAGTTCCAATGTGCAGCAGCTTCTTCAAGATATCCAGCACCTGAGTAAGGCTGGCTGTCAGATATTTGCTCACATTGGAGTTTGTGTCTATGATGACTGAGAAATGGAGGGGTGGTGTCAAGAGGTCATGGAGGATTTCCCAAGCCGAGGCTTGTGAGATGCTCCAAACAACAAGGTCCTTCTCCTGGACAGGTGGAGTCTTGTTTGTTTACTCCAGTATCCCCAGTGTGGAAAGTATGGGTCGGAGAGCTCTCCCAGATGGATGTCTGGGAAGCACACCCCCACTGTCCTTTGCATCTGAGGAACATGACAGGTATGTTATGATGGCTCTGGGGCAATGGACTAAGGACTTGATTTGACATAGAATCTCTTGCAGATGGGTCACAATTCTGGTTTGTTACCAGGGAGTTTTTAGAATGTGTTGATGGCTAAGGTGCCTTGCAGGATTCTCCTACAATTAGGGTTTGGTATAGGTCAAAGAGCACGGTGTCCTTCTGGGGAAAGGAGATGATCTGTTGTGTGGCCCAGGGACAGCATGTTGTATCCTAAATTGGTATTTCAGAAAAGACCACTGAGGACAGATGCCTTAAATCTTAATCTAGGGTTCCAGTGCATTCCTACGGGCATGTCAGTTTCAATCTTCTGACTCAGTACCATTGACATGGGTGTCTGTTTGGATGTAAGTGATCAGTTTGTTTCGGACTGTGCATTTGCTTCCAGAGCGGCTGCCAATATTGGGGTGGGCTCAGGGGACTTGAAGGTTACTCATAATCTGGAAGGTTTGGGCAACTGTGACGTGCACAGTGTCCTTGGGGATGGCAGCAGTCCTATGGTGTGGTTCCAGAGACCACATCCTGGAGGGCATATGAACCATGGTTTTTGGAGAGAAATCTGCAGACCCAAATTCAGGTTAAGATTAGTGGCATTGAGGTCACAAGCCCAATGCATAGACCTGGAGCGGACATCATTAGGATCTGTAATTAGGGTGATGGGAATGCGGTAGCACAGGATTTTCTATCTGGATTGTGTGTACAGGATGGTCTTGGTATGCAAGTGTGGTCTCATGGGTCCATGGGACACTTTTCCTCTCTAAGGATCCTGGAGGCTCCCCATAGTTTTGTGGCTTTTTCGGGGAAGGGAAGAATGTTGTTTTCCATCATAGGGGTGAGGCAAAACAGGGATTCCAGAGAACAGCTGTGGATATAACTCAGAATTCTGAATGCCCCACAGAAAGAAGAATTGTGTGGTAAGACTGCCCAGAAACCCCACATGGGGATCCACCTGCATGGCCCTCGACGGCACCCTAATATGATAGGCTGCCAAGAGCACTCAAGCTCTGTCTGACAGACCCTGAGCCACAACCTATAGTCTGGCATGCGGTCAGTGGGCCCCATAACCTGCTGATGGGACCTGCCTTGTCTTGATACCATCACATCTACTCAACCTGGATATTCAGGCATCTCTCCCCAGATGGTAGCTCAAATTCCTGAGTATGGGGGAACCTGATTCATAAGAGTACTCCTCATTCCAGATGGCAGGAAACCTGGTGGTGGAGATGGCTGTCCAACCCTCAGTGTGGGAAACAGCTGCATGGCCCTTCAGACAACGGCCACTCTTGGTAGCCTCCCTGGGCACAAACAGACATTGTGACCCTCAGTGTTTGCCTGTTTTCAAACAAACACCCTTGGTAGCTAGACCAGGAGCCCACCGAGCATTCCTGCAAGGTCCCTAGAGCAAAGTCCTAACCCTCATTCGTGTTTCATGGCACCCAGACCCCGAAATTGTCTCTGGAACCCCATATTTGGGTATTCCCTGAGACGGAAAACAGCAACCTTCCCTTCCACCAGAAACACCAAACTCTTAGGAGCTGGGCAGAATCCCCATAGATGAAGAATCTCCCATGGCGTCATGAAGCCACCGGTACAATTTGTGATCATCCTGGACATACAATCCCGACAGAAAAGCCAGCGCTACTGCCTCCAAGACACAGTAATTTCACTGCACTATGCACTGCCCTCAGGGCCTGCATATCGGGCCTGTGAGCACCTCGGACCTCACCCTAACCCTAGTTTGCATTTGCAGATTTCTGTCCCCAAAGGCCTGGCCCACATCCCCTCAGGAAGGAGACTCTGGAGCCACACCGGATGACTGTGCCTATCCTCCCAAAGGAAACTCTGCCCTTCACTGTTGCCCAAACCCTGAAGATTCGGAGCAAAGTACAAAGCCCCTGAGTCCACCTCCATATTGTAGAACGTTCTAGACCCAAGTGCGCATTCTGACCCACAATGAGCACCCGCCTCCAAGCAGACATTAAAGTCAAAGGCCCTGAGTCAGAAGATTGAACCTGACATTCCTCTACGACTTCATCAATATCCGAGCTTAGGTTTTCAGGTGCCTGTACACAGGTGCCTCTTCCCCAATACCAACTTATATTCCAACATGTGGTCCCTGAGCAACACTAAAGAACCCCTCCTGTAGCCAGTAGGGTAACTTGCTCTTGGTAGCTTTGTCCCAGATACAGTATAGGAGAATCCTACATGGCCCTCTGACCAACCAAAATTCTACTTTCTCCATGGATACCAACCAGCATTGTGATGGAACAACATGAAACTCCATGTCAGTTCAAGGCAGAAAGAACTTTTCCCCAGTGACAACAGATCGAACCTGCAATGTTTCTCAGCTGAAATAGACCATGGAGGTGTGCTTTCCAGGCATCCATACGGGAGAGCTCTGCTACACAAACTTTCCATATGGGGGACAGTGGAGGAAACAAACCAGACTGTCCAGTAGAAGGAAACATTGTTGTTTCGAGCATCACACAAGCCCCAGTGTGGCACATCCTCCATTACCTCCAGACCACAGCCCTCCATTTTTGGTCTTCATAACCACAAACTCCAGTATGAGCAAGCATCTGACATCTGCCCTTACTCAGGTGCTGGGTATCTCGAATCAGCCACTACACACTGGAACTGCCTTCTGCTTGGCACTGAATTTATATGTAGCTTGTGTTGACAATTCCACCCTCACGCTCCTGGTTCCCAAGTCCTCTTGATAGGGAATTATGGAGCCACAATGCAGCATTCTGCATGCCCCACTGAAAGAAGTGCCTGGTGAGTCTGCCCATAAACCCCACATGAGGATCCACCTGCATGGCCCTCGACAGCACCCTATATCATAGGCCGACATGGCACACAGCCTCTGTCTGACACAGCCTGAGCCAGGACCTCCAGTCAGGCATGCGGACAGTGGGCCCCATAACCTGCTGGTGGGAACTGTCTTGGCCCAAAGCCGTCACATCTTCTCAACCTGGATATTCAGGCATCTCTCCCCAGTCCTTAGCTCAAATCCCTGAGTATGTGGGAACCTGATGCTCAAGAGTACTTCTCCTTTACGATGGCAGGAAACCCGGCTATTGAGATGGGTGTCCAATCCTCGGAGTGTGAAGCAGCTGCATGGCCCATGAGACCACGGCCACTCATGGGAGCCGCCCTGCGCACAAACAGGCATTGTGACCCTCAGCATGATCCTGCGTTAAAACAAACCCCCTCATTAGCTGGGCCAGGAGCCTGCAGAGCGGGCTTGCCAGGTCCCTAGGGGCAAATCCTCACCCTCATTCTTGTTTGGCAGGCGCCCAGACCTAGAACCTATCTCTGGAATCTCTTTTTTGCAGCGTCCTCTTAGACGGAAAACCGCAGTCTTCCCTTCCCCCAGAGAAACCAAACTCTAGGAAGCTGGGCAGAATCCCCAGAGACAAAGAATCTCCCATGGCCCCATGAAGTCAACCCTGTTTTTTGCGACCATACTGGACACAGTCCAGAAAGAAAAGCCTGTACTATTGCTTCCATGACACCTTAATTTCAGTACACTATGAGCTGCTCTCAGGGCTTATAGTTCGGGCCTGTAATCACCTCAACCCTCACCCTAACCCTAATTAGATTAGCTGGGTCTTGGTGCCAGGTGCCAGGTGCTAACACCGGTTAGAGATTTTTGTCCCCAAAGCCCTGGCCCACATGCCCTCAAGAAAGGGACTCTGGAGACACACCGGACGACTATGCCTAATGTCCCGAAAGAAACTCTGCCCTTCACTGTTGCCCAAATCCTGAAGATTAGGAGCAATGTACAAAGCCCCTGAGATCAACTCAATTGCGAGGAAAACTCAGGACTGAAGTGCTCATTCTGGCACACCATGAGCACATGGCTCCAGGCACACATCCAAGTCAAAGGGCCTGAGTCATAAGATTGACTCTGAAATGCCCTGGGGACTTCATCAATACCCTAGCTTAGATTTTAAGGTGCCTGTCCCCGGAGGCCTTTTCTCCAATACTGACTTATATTCTAACATGTGGTCCATAAGCCACACAACAGACCCATTCTGTCCCCAGTAGGATACCTTTCTCTTGGTAGCTATGTCCAAGACTCAGTGTAGAAGAATCCTGCATGGCCCCTGACAACCCGAACATTCTAATGCCTCCCTGGATAAAAACCATCATTGTGATCCAATAGCATGAAACTCCTTGTCAACTCAGGCCACTTGGAACTTCGCCCCAGAGCCTCGAGGTCGAACCTGCCATATTCCTCAGCTGCAATGTTCAATGGAGGTGTGATTTCCAGGCATCCATTTTAGAGAGTTCTGCTACCCAAACTGTCCATACGGGGACCCTGGAGCAAACAAACCAGACTCACCCTGTCCAGTACAAAGAAACCTTGCTGTTTGGAGCATCTCACAAGCCCCAGCGTGGGAAATCCTCCATGGCATCATGACGCCACCCCTCCATTTGGTGGTCATCATAGACACAAAGTCCATTGTGAGCAAGCATCTGACATCCACTCTTACTCAGGTGCTGGTATCTCGAATCAGCCGGTGCACACTGGCTGCCTTCCGCTTGGCACTGAATTTAACCATAGCTTGTGATTACAATTCCATCCTCACCCTGCTGGTCACAAAGCACTCTTGACAGGGAATTCTGGACCCAAAACAAAGCATTCTGCTTACCCCAAAGACAGAAGACATGCCTGGTGAGTCTTCCCAGAAACCCCATATGAGCATCCACCTGCCTGGCCCTTGATGGCACCCTACTCGAATAGGCCGCCATGGGCACTCAGGCTCTGTCTGACACAACCTGAGCCATGACCTCCAGACAGCCACGCAGACAGTGGGCCCCATATCCTACAGGTGGTATCTAACGTTGCCTGAAGCTGTCAGCTCTACTCAACATGGGTATTCAGGCATCTGTTCCGAGACCGAAGATCAAATCCCTGCCTAAGGGGGAACCTAAAGCACAAGAGTACTCATTACCGAAAGCAGGAAACCTGGCTGTTGAGATGGGTGTCCAACCCTCAGAATGGGAACAAGTTGCATTGCCCATTAGACTACAGCCACTCATGGGAGCCGTCCTGGGTCCAAACAGGCATTGTGACCCTCAGGGTGAGCCTGCTTTCAAAAAATCCCCTCAGTAGCTGGACCAGGACGGGCCTGCCATGTCCCAAGGGCCAAATTCTCACCCTTGTTCATGATTTCTTGGCGCCAATACCAAGAACCTGTCTTTGGGTTCCCTTTTTTGGGGATCCCCTAAGACAGAAATCAGCAGTCTTCCCTTCCCCCAGAGACACCGAACTCTTGGGAGCTGGGCAGTATCCACAGAGACGAAGAATCTCCCATGGATCCATGAAGACTCCCCAGTGTTTTGTGGCCGTCCTGGACACACATTCAGAAAAAAAAAAGCCTGTGCTACCGCCTCCATGAAATCTTAATTTCAGTACACTATGAGCTGCAATCACGGCCTGCAGACCAGGCCTGTGATCACCTCGGCCCCCACCCTAACCCAGGTTCGCATTTGCAGATTTCTGTCCCCAAAGCCCTGGCCCAAATGCCCTCCAGGATGGGCCCTTTGGTGCCACAACAATGAGTGAGCCTACCCACCCAAAGGATACTCTGCCCTTCACTGTTGCCCAAACTGTGAACACTAGGAGCAAAGTACAAAGCCCTTGAGCCGACCTCTGTTTCAAAGAACGCTCTGGACCCAAATGCAAGCTCTAACACACAATGAGCACCTGCCTCCAGGCAGACATCTAAGTCAAAGGCCCTGAGTCAGAAGATTGGACCTGACATGCCTCTAGGACATCATCGATACTCTAGTTTATGTTTTCAGGCGCCTGTCCCCAGAAGCCCGTTCTCCAATACCAACTTATATTCCATCATGTGGTCTCTGAGCCACACATTAGAACCAAACCTGTCCCCAGAAGGATACCTTGCTCTTGGTAGCTGTGTCCAAGACATAGTGTAGGAGAATCCCACATGGACCCCTGACTACACCAACATTCTAACATGGATAGCAACATACATGCATGGTATTCATGCTTGTATCCATGGATACATGCGTGGATACCAACCAGCATTGCAATCCAAAAGCATGAAACTCCATGTCAATTCAAGCGGCTTGGAACTTCACTCCAGAGCCACCATATTGAACCTGCCATCAATCCTCATCAATCCTCTTGATATGGATTTCTGGAGCCACGACACAGAATTTGCCTGTCCAACAGAAGGAAGAAGTGCCCGGTGAGTCTGCCCAGATACCCTACATGAGGATGCACCAGCATGGCCCTCGATGGCACCCTAATATCATAGGCCGCCATGGGCACTGAGGCTCTGTCTGACACAGCCTGAGCCATGACTTCCAGTCAACCATGCAGACAGTGGGCCCCATATCCAGCAGGTGGGACCTGCTGTGGCCCTAAACCATCATATCTACTCAACTTGGATATTCAGGCATCTATCCCCAGACCGTAGCTCATGCCTGCTTATGGTAGAGCCTAAAGCATAAGAGTATTCCACCTTCCTGATGGCAGGAAACCTGGCTGGTGAGATAGGTGTCTAACCCTCAGAGTGGGAACCAGCTGCATGGCCCATGAGACTACTGTCATTTATGGGAGCATCTCTGGGCACAAACAAGCCTTGTGAACCTCAGCGTGAACCTGCTTTCAAACGAACCCCCTTGGTAGCTGGACCAGGAGCCTGCAGAATGGGACTGCCATGTCCCTAGGGCCATATCCTCACCCTCGTTCCTGTTTTCCAGGCTCCCAGAACCATAAACTGTCTCTGGAATCCCTCTTTTGGGGGTCTCCTGAGATGGAAAATAGCAGTCTTCCCTTCCCCCAGAGACACAAACTCTTGGGATCTGGGCAAAATCCCCAGAGACGAAGAATCTCCCATGGCACCATGAAGAGTACCCTACATTTTGTGACCATCCTAGACACACAGTCCATACCGAAAAGCCTGCCCTACTGCTTGCATGACACCTTAATTTCAGTACTCTATGAGCTGACCACAGGGCCTACAGATTCGACCTGTAATCACCATGGCCATTACCCTAACCCTAGTTTGCTTTTTCAAATTTCAGTACCCAAAGTGCTGGCCCACATGCCCTCCAGGATGCAGCCTCTGGTGCCACACCGGACGACTGTCTCTAAGTTCCCAATGGAAATTCTGCACTTCACGGTTACCCAAACCCTGAAGATTAGGAGCAAAGTACAAAGCCCCTCAGCTCAGCTCAATTTTGAAGAAGGCCCTGGCCCTAATGCACATTCTGACACACAATGAGCACCTGCCTCCAGGGACATCCAAGTCAAAGACCCTGAGTCAGATGATTGAAACCGACATGCCTTTAGGACTTCATAAATACCCTAGTTGAGATTTTCAGGCGCCTGTCCCCAGAGGCCTTTTCTCCAAAACCAACTTATATTCCAACATATGGTCCCTGCACCACACTACAGAAGCCCTCTGGTCCCCAGAAGCATTCCTTGCTCTAGGTAGCTGTATCCAAGACTCAGTGTAGGAGAAACCTGCATGGCCCTCTGACTACCCCAACACTCTAACGTCTCCCTGGATAACAACCAGCATTGTGATCCAACAGCATGAAACTCCGTGTCAACTCAGGCCGCTTGGAACTTAGCCCCAGAGGCACCAGATCAACCCTGTCATGTTCCTCAGCTACAATGGTCAATGGAGTTGTGCTTTCCAGACATCTATGAGGGAGAGCTCTGCTACACAAACTTTTCCTGGAGCAAACAAACCAGACTGCCCCTGTACAATAGAAGGAAATCTTGCTGTTTGAAGCATCTCACAAGCCCCAAGGTGGGAAATCCTCCATGGCCTCCTGACACCCCCCCTCCAATTGGCAGTCATCATAGAAACAGACTACAGTGTGATCAAACATATGACATACACCCTTACTCAGGTGCTGGATATCTCAAATCAGCCGCTGCACACTTGAACTGCCTGTCACTGAATTGAACCATAGCTTGTGTTTACAATTCCATCCTCACCCTCCTTGAACCCCAAGCCCTCTTGATAAGGAATTATTGAGCCACAATACAACATTCTGCCTGCCCCACAGAAGAAGAAGAAGTGCCTGGTGAGTCTGCACAGAAAACCCACATAAGGATCCACCTGCATGGCCCTCAATGGCACCCTAATATCAGAGGCCGCCATGGGCACTGGGGCTGTCTGACACAGCCTGGGCCACGGCCTCCAGACAGCCACTTAGACAGTGGACCCCATATCCTGCAGGAGGGACCTGCCATGGAATGAAGCCATCACATCTACCCAACTGGGATATTCACGCATCTCTCCCCAGACCGTAGCTCAAATCCCTGCCTATAGGGGAACCTGAAGCACAGGTGTACTCCTCCTTCCCAATGACAGGAAACCTGGCTGATGAGATGGGTGTCCAACCCTCAGAATGGAATCAGCTGCACGTGCCATAAGACCACGGTCACTCATGAGAGCCACCATGGGAACAAACAAGCTTTGTGACCTTCAGCATGAGCCTGCTTTCAAACAAACCTCCTCAATAGCTGAGCCAGGAGCCTGCAGAGCGGGCCTCCCACGTTCCTGGGGCCAAATCCTCACCATCTTTCGTTATTTCTAGACTCGCACCCAGAACCTGTCTCTGGAATCCCTCTTGTGGGGGTCCCCTGAAACCGAAAACAGCAGTCTTCCCTTCCCCCAGAGAAACCAAACTCTTGTGATCCTAGAAGAATCCCCTGAGATGAAGAATCTCCCATGGCCCCATGATCCACCCCTACATTTTGCGACCGTCCTGGACACACAATCCAGACAGAAAAGCCTGCGCTACTGCCTCCATGACACCTTAATTTCAGTACAATATGAGCTGCACTCAGGGACTGCAGAGCGGTACTGTGATCACCTCAGCCCTCACCGTAACCCTGGCTCACATTTGCAGTTTTCTGTCCCCAAAGCCCTGACCCACATGCACTCAGGAAGGGGACTCTGGAGCCACACCGGACAACTGTGCCTATCTTCCCGAAGGAAAGTCTGCCCTTCACTGTTGCCCAAACCCTGAAGATTAGGAGCAAAGTTCAAAGCCCCTGAGCCCACCTTCATATTGAAGAACGTTCTGGTCCCAAGTGCGCATTCTGACACACAATGAGCACCTGCCTCCAAACAGACATTAAAGTCAAAAGCCCTGAGTCAGAAGATTGAACCTGACATTCCTCTAGGACTTCATCAATACCCAAGCTTAGGTTTTCAGGAGCCGGTACACAGGGGCCTGTTCCCTAATACCAACTTATATATTCCAACATGTGGTCCCTGAGCCACACAAAGAACCCCTCCTTTCGCCAGTAGGATACCTTGGTCTTGGTAGCTGTGTCCCAGATACAGCGTAGGAGAATCCTGCATGGCCCTCTGACCAACCAACATTCTAATTTCTCCATGGATACCAACCAGCATTGTGATCCAACAGGATGAAACTCCATGTCAACTCAGGCTGCTTGGAACTTTTCCCCAGAGCCAACAGACCAAATCTGCCATGTTCCTCAGCTGAAATGGACCATGGAGGTGTGCTTTCCAGGCATCCATCTGGGGGAATTCTACTACCTAACTTATCACATGGAGGACACTGGAGCAAACAAACCATACTCCACCTGTCCAGTAGAAGGAAACCATGCTGTTTGGAGCCTCTCAAAAGCCCTAGTGTTGGAAATCCTCCATGGACTCTTGACGCTACCTCTCCATTTGTCAGTCATCATAGACACAGACTCAAGTGTGAGCAAACATCTGACATCCTCCCTTACTCAGGTGCTGGATATCTCACAGAATCCGCTGCAGATGGGGACAACCTTCCACCTTGCACTGAATTTAACCGTAGCTTGTGTTTACAATTCCATTCTCACCCTACTGGTCCCCAAGCCCTCTGGATACGGAATTTCAGAGTCACAACACGGTATTCTGCCTTCCCCATAGAAAGAAGAATTGCCTGGTGATTCTTCCCAGAAAACCCACATGAGGATCAATCTGAGAGGCCCCCGAGAGAACCCCGATATATAGGCTGCCCTGACCACTTGTATGGTGACTGTCAGAGCCTGAGCCTCTACCTAGTGTCAGCAACCCAGAGAGCAGGAACCGTATCTACCATGTGGGATTGAACATGGCCTTACTCCATCATCTCTACTCATCCTTGTTATTCAGGCATCTGTCCTCAGACCTTTGCTGGAATCTCTGCCAATGGGGGAACCTCAAGCATAACAGAGAACTCCACCTTTTCCATGGCAGTAATCCTAACTGTTGGGATGGGTGTCCAACTCTCAGAATTGGAGCCAGGTGCATGGCCAATGAGACCACAACCACACATGAGGGCCGCCTAGGGCCCAAACCGGCAATGTGACCCTCAGCCTGAGCATGCTTTCAAACAAGCCCTCTCAGTTGCACCACCAAGATCCCACTTTGTAGGCCAGGGATGCCCCTAGGCCCATATCCTAACCCTTGGTGGGATATTCCAAGCATTCAGACCCAGAGCCCGTGTCTGGAATCCCGGTTTTCGGGCACCCTTATGGTGGAAAACAGCACTCTTCCCTTCCCTGAAAAACCCACCAAACTATTGGGAGACGCCAGGACCTTAGAGAGTAAAATCTTCCATGGACTCATGGGACCACACCTGCATTCCGAGGCCATCCTGGAACAGAATCCAGATTTAAAAGAATGTGCTACCGCCTTTGTGTCACCCTAATTACAGTTCCTGATGAACTGCCCTCCAGGTCTACGCATTGGGACTGTGATCACCTCACCATTATCCGTAACCTGAGTTTGTGTTTGCAGTCTTCTCTCCATAACCATGGCTCACATGCCCTCCAGGGTGGGGTCTTGGAATCACACCACAGCACTGTGCCTGCCATCCCCTAGGAAACTGTATACATTACAGTTTCCCAAACCTCCAGATTAGGAGAAACCTGAAAATCCCCTGAGCACACTGCAAAATTGGAGGCCGCTCTCAACGCAAATGCACAGTCTGAAACACTCTGATCACCTACATCTAGGCAGACACCCAAGTCAACTGTCCTGAGTCTGAAGATTGAGGCTGACATTCCCTAGGACTTCATTGGAACCCTAGATTAGGTTTTCAGGCATCTGTCCTCAGAGGCCTGTTCTGGGATATGAATTTATGATACAACATGTGGTCCTTGAGCCACACAACACTACATCTCCTCGCCCCAGAAGGGGACACAGCTCTTTGACCTGTGTAAATCCCTCAATGTAGAAGAATCCTGCATGGCACCTTAGCTACCAGCACATTCTAAGATCTCCCTGGTAACCAACCCGCATTGTGACAGATCTGCAAGAGATTCATTGTCAACTCAAGGCCTTGGTGCTTCGCCCCAGAGCCACCAGAAGGAACCTGCCATGTTCCTCAGCTGCAATGATAATTGGAGTTGTACTTTCCAGGCATCTATGTGGAAGATCTCTGCTATCCATACTTTCCACGTGGGGGACTCTGGAGCAAACAAACTAGACTCCACGTGTAAGTAGAAAAAACAATCATGCTGGTTGGAGCATCTCACAAGAATCGTTGTGGGGAATCCTCCATGGCCTCTTGACACCACCTCTCCATTTGTCGGTCATCATAGACATATCCTCCAGTGTGAGCAAACATCATTCATCCGACCTTATTCAGGTGCTAGGTATCTTTCTGACAAAGCCCGAGCCCCAAACACCTGGCAGTCACACAGATAGTGGGACCCATATACTACAGGTGTGAGCTACCTTGACTTGAGTCTTTCATCTCGAACTAACCTGGGTATTCAGGTACCTGTTCCAGAACATAGCTCAAATTCTTGCCCATGGGGGGCCCTGAAGCACAAAAGAGTACTCCTCCTTCCTCATGGCAGGAAAACTAAATGTCGATATGGTTGTCCAACCCTCAGATTGGGATCCAGGTGCATGGAACAAGAAACAGCTCTCACTCAGGATGGGGAGCTGGGCACAAATAGGCATTGTGACCCTCACCCTGAGACCCATTTCCAACAAGCCCCTGAGGGAGCTGGACCAGGGCCCCACAGAACGGGCCTGTCTGGCCCCTTAGCCCAAATCCTAAGCCTTGGTGGGGTTACCCAGGCAGCGGGACCCAGAACCCATCTCTGGAATCCATGTTTTGACAGGAACCCTGACACAGTTAAACATGGTCTCCCCTTCCCCAGTAAGACACCAATCTCTTGGGTGCTGGGCAGAAACCCCGGATAGGAAGAAACTCCCATGGGCACATGAGGACACCCATCTATTCAGTGGTCATCCTAGACACAATCCAGACAGAAAAGCCTGTTCTCCTGCCTCCCAGCTGCCTGAATTTCAAATCTGAGGAGCTGCCCTCAGGGTCTGCAGATCGGGCCTACCTTCACCTTGCCCCTTACTTGTACCCGATTTTGTGTCTGAAGATTTTGGTCCCAGAGCCCTGAACCACATGCCCTCCAGGATGGGGCCTCCAGAACCACAGCACATCACTGGGCCTTCTCTCTGGAGGAAACTGCCCAACTCAGTTGCCCAAACCCTCCACATTAGGAGAAACCTGCAAACCCCTGGGCTCACCCCAATTTCATAGGCCACTCTGGAAAAAATGCACTGTCTGACACAGTCTCAGCACCCACCTCCAGGAAGACATGCAGGTCAATGGCATTGAGTCCAAAGATTGAATCTGCCATGCTTTTAGGGCCTCATCAGAACCCTAGCTTGGGTTTTCAGGCCTCTGTCCCTAGAGTCCTGTTCTGGAAACCCAATATATGATCCAACCTGTGGTCCGTGAGACATACAAGAGATCCCCACCTTTCTCGAGAAGGAAAACATTCTCCTTTGAACTGGGTCTAACCCTTAGCATAGGAGAATCCAGCATGGGCCCAGGGCCTCCACCACATTCTAAGGTATCCCAGGAAACGAAGCAGCATTGGGACCCCTTAGACTGAGAACTTCCGTCAACAAAGATCTCTTGGAACTTGGAACCAGAGACAGTGGATCAAGCCTGCCCTGTTCCTCGCTGTAATAGTAACATGAGGTGGGATTCCCAGACTTCCATTCAGAGACCTGTGCTCTCGTATCTTCCATATGGGGGAACCTGGAGCCCTCTAAGTGGACTTCCCCTGTCCCGCAGTAGGACACCTTGCTGTTTGGAGAAGCTCACAAGCTCCAGCGTGGGAAAACCTCCAAGGCTTCTTGAGAAAATCCCACCATTCATTGCGCATCATGGATACAAACTACAGCGTGACCAGACATCTGACCCTCAATCATACTCAGGTGCTTGAGATCTCAAAACAACCACTGTACATTGGAAAGGCCATGTGCTCGGCACCGAGCTTAACCATAGCTTGTGTTTTCAGGCTTCTGTCCTCACAGTCCTCGCCCGAAAGCCCTCCATATTGGGAATTCTGGAGCCACAATGCAGCCTACTGCCTGCCCACCAGAAAGAAGAAGTGCCCTATGGGTCTGCACAGAAACCCTACATGAGGATCCAGTTGCACAGTTCTCAATAGCACCCCAAAATCATAGGACACCCTCTGCCTGAATTCTCTGTCTGACACAGCTCGAGCCCCGACCTCTGGTCAGCCACCCAGACAGCGGGCCCTATATCCGGCAGATGGGTCCTGCCTTGGCCCGAGGCCGTGATCTTGAAACAACCTGGGTAATCAGGTACCTGTCCCAGAACTTAGCTCAAATTCCTGCCCATGGGGGACCCTGAAGCACAAATGAGTACTACTCCTTCCCCATGGCAGGGAAACTGAATGTTAAGATGACAGTCCCACCCTCAGAATGGGAGCCAGGTGCATGGCCCATGAGATCACACCCACTCAGAATGGGCAGCTGGGTACAAACAGGCATTGTGACCCTCACCCGAAGACCCTTTCCAACAACCACCTCGCGAGCTGGACCAGTAGCCCAAAGAGCTGGCCTGTCATGCTCCTAGGCCAAAATACTAAGCTTTGGTGGTGTTATCCAGGTTCCTGGACCCAGAACCAATCTCTGGAATGCCTGTTTGGATGGGACCCCTGAGATGGAAAACCGCACTCTCACCTTCCTCCTGAAAGACACCAAACTCTGGGGTGCTGGGCAGAATCCCCAGAGAGGTAGAATCTCCCATGGACCCATGAGGCCACCTCTCCATTCCATGGCCATCCTAGACACACAATCCAGACAGAAAAGCCTGTGGTTCTGCCTCCCAGCCGTCCGAATTTCAAATCTTGAGCAGCTGCCCTTAGGGTCTGCAGATCAGGTCTGCTATCACCTCCCCCCTAACTCTTACCCAAATTTGTGTCTGAAGACCTTGATCCCATACTCCTGACCCACATGCACTCCAGGATGGGGCCTCCAGAACCATATCACATTATAGGGCCTGCTCTTCCAAGGAAACTCTGCCTGTCTCAGTTTCCCAAGAACTCTAGATTAGCAGAAACCTGAAAGGCCCCTAAGCCCACCCCAATTCCATAGGCCATTCTGGGAAAATGCACAGTCTGACACAGGCTCAGGACATAACTCCAGGAAGACATGAAGGTCAATGGGAAAGGATGAATGCCCTAAGACCATGGTGGGTCCAAGGTGCTGGGTGTGCAGACAGCTGTCTTGGTGTCTGTTGTAAGGTCTGGGCTCAGGCTATGTAAGACAGAGCATTAGTGCTTAGGGTAGCCTATGCAATTGGTGTGTTGCCGAGGGTCGAGCAGGTTGATCCTCCTTTTGGGTTTCTGGGCAAGGCCATAGACAATGTATTTCTTCCAGTGGGCAGGCAGAGAGCTTCGTTTTGGCCCCAGTATTCCCAATCCGGAGGGCTTGTGGGCCAGGAGTGTAAAGACGGAAGTCTGAAAACTCAAGCTAAGGTGATGTTTGGGGCCAAGGACACAGCAGACGCACTCTGCAGAGGCTGAATTGAGATCTCCTGCATCTGAAGTCAGGGTGAGGATCAAACATTGGCTGAGGCTGAGGTTTGTATTGATGATGGCAACTTCATGAAGTGGGGGTCTCATGAGGCTAAGGAGGTTTTCCCACGCTGAGTTTGTGAGTTGCTCCAAACCACAAGGTTTCCTTCTGCAAGACAATGAGTCGTGTTGTATGTCTCTAGGATGTCCCATACGGAAGGATGGTTAGTAGGGTTCGAAGGATGGATGCCTGTACAGCATACCACACATTCGCCTGGGCTATTTGTGACAAGACATGTTTGAACTACTGGCTCTGGACCAAGCTACCCAGGGGGCTGTGTTGAAATGGACTCTCCTGACGATGGGTCATAATGTGGGTTTGTGTCCATGGAGACCTTGGAATGTGCTGGTGGCTCAGGGGCCCTGCAGAATTGGCCTACTGGAAGGTTTGATAGAGCTCCAATGAGAAAACTCCCCATGTGGGAACGAGAGAGGTTCTGTTTGGAGCCTCAGAAAAGCCCCGGATTCTGATCTTCGAAACCAGTCCTCTGAGGAGAGACACCTGGAAACAAAAGCTGGGGTTCAGATTAGGGACTAGGGGTCTGTCCGTTTCAATCTTCTGTCTCTGGGGACACTGTCTGAGTGTCTAAGTGGAGATAGTTGCTCAGCTGGTGTCAGAGTGCCCCTCTTAGTCCAGGGCAGCCTACATTATCGGGATAGCCTCTGGGGCCTTGGAGATTTCTCATAATCTGTAGGGTTATGCCCAATGGATTAGGTAGAGTTTCCTTGGAGAGGAGAGGCGCAGTCCTTTGGTGTGGCTCCATAGGCCCTAGACTGGAAGGTGTGTGGGTCCGTTCTGTGAGCACAGTAGTCTGAAAACAGAAACTCGGGTTTGGTGTGGCACTGAGGGTATGGTAGGCCAGATCTGCAGACCATGAGGGGAGCTCCTTGGCTTATGAAAGAAGGGCAAGTGGAAGGCGGTCCCTCAGGCTTTTGTCTCAGGATGTTGTGTCCAGGATAGCCATGAATTGTAGGGTGGCCTCAGGGCTATGGATGAGTCTCCCTCGGGGATTTGGCCCAGTTCCCAAGAGTTTGGGGTCATTTTGTGGGAAACGTGGAGTCCTGTTTTCTGACTCAGGTGTCTCTCCTTGAGAGGGATTCTAGAGCAGAGGCCCAGGTATAGGAGACTGGAAGACTCGAACTCTGGTGAGGATTGGGAACATAAGGACTTTGCAAGTCCCATATGTGGGCTTTTGGTCCAGGCTCTGAGAGGCCTTACTTTGACATGGGGCTCACACTGAGGGTCACAATGCGAATTTGTGTCCAAGGAGGCACTCAAGTTTGGGCATGGCCTCAGGAGCTTTGAAGGTTTCTCCTATGCTGTAGGTGTGACTCCATGCCAACAGCAAGCTTTACAGCCATGGGTAAGGAGGAGTTCTGATTGGTGCTTCAGGTACCCACCTGTGTGGGGATTTGATATAATGTCTAGGTTCAGATATCTGAAAACCGAGGTTGGGAATACATGACAGCCTAAGGCCATGGCGTGTCCGATGTGCTGGGTGTGAGGCCAGCTGTCTCCTTGTCTGTCAGGACGTCTGGCCTCAGGCTGTGTCAGACAGAGCATTAGTGCCCAGGGCAGGCTATCCAATTGTGGTGCAGTTGAGGCCCGAGCAGGTTGATCCTCATTTGGGGTTTCTGGAGAGCCCCATAGGGAAACGTTTTTCTTCTGGTGGGCAGGCAGAGGGCTGCATTGTGGAACCGGAGTTCCCAGACTAGAGGGGTTGTTTGCCAGGACTGTGAGGAAGGAAATCTGAAAAGACAAGCTAGCGTTAGGTTTGGGGCCGAGGGCACGGCAAGCCCACTCTACAGAGGCTGAATCAAGAGCTCCTGCATCTGAGGTCAGGGCGAGTATCAGACGTTGCCTCAGGCTGGAGTTTGTGTCCATGATGGCCCCTTCCTGAAGGGGGTGGGGCCGTCATGAAGCCAGATTATGTTTCCCTACGCTGGGAGTTGTGAGCTGCTCCAAACCTCAAGATTTCCTTCTGCAGGACAGTCGAGTTCTATTGGATGGTCCCAGGATGCCCCATAAAGAAAGACTCGAGCACAGGGGTCTAAGCATGGATGCCTGGAAACGCCACCTCACATCCCCATTGACTGATCGGGATAAGGCAGGCTCAATCTGCGGGCTCTTGGGCAACCTGCCCAGAGGGCTGAGTTGTAATGGACTCTCCTAAGGATGGGTCATAATGTGGTTGGTTGCCATGGAGACCTTGGAATGTGGTGGTGGCTCAGGTGCTTTGCAGTATTCTCCAACCCTAAGGGTTTGACTCAGCTCCAACAAGGAAGCTTCCCATGTGGAGACGAGAGGTATTCTGTTCAGTGCCTCGGGAAAGCCCCATATGCTGGTCTTCGAACCCAGGCCTCTGAGGAGTGACACCTGGAAACCAAAGCAAGAGTTCAGATTAGGATCTAGGGGCCTGTCTGGTTCAATCTTCTGTCTCTGTGGCCATCTGTCTGCCTGTCTGCGTGGAGATGGTTGCTCAGCTTGTGTCAAAATGCCCCTGTGTGTCCAGGGCGGCTTACAGTAGTGGGATGTCCTCGGGGACTTTGAGGTTTCTCCTGTTCTGTAGGGTTGTGGCCAATGGACTGGATACAGTTTCCTAGGAGATAGCAGGCACAGTCCTGTGGTGTGGCTCCAGAGGGCCCAGCCTGGAGGGTGTGTGTGTGCCAGGGCTGTGCGGATAGTCATCCGCAAACACAAACTCAGCTCAGGTTTGGGGCTGAGGTTATGGGAGCCCTTATCTACAGTTCGTTAGGCGATATCCTCGGCATATGAAATGAGTGTGAATGGGAGGCAGTTGCTCAGGTTTTTGTCTCTGGATGTGGTGTCTACGATGGCAGTTTAATATAGGGGTGGCCTCATGGGCCAAGGAAGAGTATTCCCTCTCTGGTGATTTGCCCAGCTCCCTAGAGTTTTGGGGCATTCTGTGGGAAGGGAGGAGTCCTGTATTCTGCCTCAGGCGTCCTCCCAATAGAGGGAATTTGGAGCGGAGCAGTGGGTACTGACAACTGCAATACCTGCCCTCTGGTAAGGCCTGGGGGCCTATGAACATGGCAAGCCCCATATGCAGGCTCTTGATCCAGCCATTGAGAGGCATTACTTGAATACGGAACTCAAGCTGAGGGTCACAATACGTTTCTGTGCCCAAGGCGGCCCTCAAGCACCGGCGTGGCCTCTCAGACCATGTAGGTTTTCCTACACTGAACGTTGGACAACATGCCAACCACAAAGTTTCTTGCCATGGAGAAGGAGGAATTCTGATTTTTGCATCACGTTCACCCCTGGGCAGTGATTGGAGATAATGTCTAGGTTCTGAAGCCTGTAAACCGAGGTTGGGAAGAGATAGTGACCTAAGGCCATGGCAGGTCTGATGTGTTCAGTTTGGGGCCAGCTGTCTGTGTGTCGTTTGGGATATCTGGTCTCAGGCTGTGTCAGAAAGGGCATTACTACACAGGGTAGGCTGTATAATTGCGTTATAGTCAAGTGGCATGCATTAGATAATACTTGGGTTTCTTATTAGCAGCATAGGACAAAGTTTTTCTTCTGGAGGACAGGCAGAGTGCTGCATTGTGACTCCTGAATTCCCAAACTGGAGGGCTTGTGGGTCAGGAGAATGATGAGGGAAGTATGAGAACACAAGCTAGGCTTATGTTTCGAGGCAAGAGCACGGCAGGCACACTCTGTAGAGCTCAATGAAGATCTCATGCATCTGAAGTCAGGGCGAGGATCAGACGTTGGCTCAGGTTGGAGTTTCTGTCCATGTTGGCCCCTTCATCAAGGGGTGGGGTTCATTACGAGGCCATGGATGTTTTCCCACGTTGGGAGTTGTGAGATTATCCAAACCTCAAGGATTCCTTCTGTGGGGCAATTAAGACCTGTTGGATGAGTCCAGGACATCCCATAAGGAAGTTCTCCAGAGCAGGGTTCTAAGGATGGATGCCTGGGCAGCTGGCCTCACATTCCAATTGTCTCCTAGCGACAAGACACGTTTCATCTGCTGGCTCTGGAGTAGCAACCGAGGGAGGTGAGTTGAAATGGGCTCTCTGGAGGATGGGTCATAATGTGGGTTTGAGTCTATGGAGACCTTGGAATGGGGCAGTGGCAACAGGGCCCTGAAGGATTCTCCTAACCAGATGTTTTGACACAGCTCCAACGAGCAAGTTTTCTATGGGGAGACGAAATTTGTTCTTCTTTGTGCCTCAGGAAACCACCCTATACTGGTATTGGAAACCTGGCCTCTGAGGAGAGTTGCCTGGAAACCAAAGCAATGGGTCGGATTAAGCCCTGGGGCCTGTCGGGTTCAATCTTCTTCTCTGGGGACATCTGTTGATGGATCTGAGTGGAGGTAGCTGCTCAGCTGGTGTTTGATCACCCCTGTTTGTCCTGGGTGCCTACACTATTGGGATGGCCTCGGTGACTTTGGAGGTTTCTCCTAATTTGCAAGGTTGTGGACAATGGAATATGAAGAATTCCCTTGGTGAGGGAAGGCACAGTCCTAAGGTGTGGCTCCAGGGACCCAAGCATGTCGGGTGTGTTATGCCAGGGCTGTTGGGACAGAAGTCTGAAAACACAAAATCCGCTTAGATTTTTGGGCCGTAGGTATGGCAGGGCCGATCTATAGACTGTGATGAGAACTCTTCTGGATATGAATAAATGGCGAGTGTGAGGCACTTGTTCAGGCTTTTTTCTCTGGATTTTGTGTCACAAATGGCCGTGGGAATGTCGGGGTGGCCTCATGGGCCATGGATGATTCTCCATCTCTGGGGATTTGGCATGATCCCAGGAGTTTTGGGTCATTCTGTGGGAAGCGAGGAGGCCTGTATGTTTTGTTTTTTGTTTTTTTTTACCTCAGGTATACCACCAAAAGAGGGATTTTAGAGCAGAGTCTGGGGAGGGTCTACGGGACAACCCGAACTCTGGTTAACATTGGGGACCTAGGGGCATGGAAAGCCCCATATGCGGGAACAGAAGTCTGAAAACTCCACTTAGGATTTGGGACGTAGGTAAGGCTCGCCCAATCTATAGACCATGAGGAGAACTCTTCGGGATATGAAAAAGAATGACTTTGAGGTGCTTGCTCAAGTTTTGTCTCTGGATTTGTGTCAACAATGTGGGTGGAATGTTGGCGTGGCCTCATGTGCCATGGACATTTTTCCCTCTCTGAGGATTTGGCCTGATCCCAAGAGTTTGGGTACATTCTGGGGAATGGGAGGAGTCCTTTTTTTTTTTTTTTTACCTCCTGTGTCCCACGAAAAGAGGTATTCCAGAGCAGAGCCCTTTGGAGGGGCAAATGGACAACCCCACCTCTGGTTATGTTTGGGGGCCTTAGGGGCGTATAAGTCCCATATGCAGGCTCTTGGTCCAGACACTGAGCCCTGTCCCTTGAGGACATTGCTCAGGCTGAGGGTCAAAATGCCTATTTGTGCCCAATAAGGCCCTCAAGCATGGGTGGGGCCTCATGGGCCATGCTGGATTCTCCTACACTGTACATTGCAGAACATGCCAACCACAAGGTTTCTGGCCATGGGGAAGGAGGAGTTCTGATTTCTGCATCACGTTCACCCCTGGACAGTGGTTGGAGTCTAGGTCTAGGTTCTGAAGCATGAAAACCGAGGCTGGGAAGAGATGAATTATTAAGGACCTGGCATGTCCGATGAGCTCAGGGTGCAGCCAGCTGTTGAGTGTAGGTCCAGAGGTGAGGGCTCAGGCTGTGTCAGACAGGGCATTAGACAAGGTAAACTGTATACTTGGGGTGCAGTTGAGTGGCGTTCAGGTTGATCCTCATTTGGGGTTTCTGGGTAGCTCCATAGGGCAAAGTTATTCTTCTGGAGGGCAGAGAGAGTGTGGCATTGTGTCTCCAAAATTCCCAAACTGGAGGGCTTGTGGGCCAGGAGTGTGAGGATGGTAGTCTGAGAAGACAAGCTAGGCTTAGGTTTCGGGGCGAGGCACAGCAGGCACACTCTGCAGAGCTGAATTCAGATCTCATGTACCTGAATCCAGGGCGAATATCGACGTTTGTTCAGGTGGAGTTTCTGTCCATAATGGCCCCTTTATAAAGTGGAGTGTCTCACGAGGTCATGGAGGTTTTCCCACAATGGGAGTTGTGAGATGCTCCAAACCACAAAGATTCCTACTGTGGACACTCGAGACCTGGTGGATGGCTACAGGATGTCCCATATGGAAAGACGCCAGAGTAGGGTTCTAAGGATGGATTCCTGGGAAGCCTGCCTCCCATTCCAGCTGTCTCCTAGCAACAAGGCAGGTTCAATCTGCTGACTCTGGGGGAGAAACCGAGGGGGTTGAGTTGAAATGGACTCTCCTGGGAATGGGTCATAATGTGGGTTTGTGTCCATGGAGACCTTGGAATGGTGCGCTTTATCTGGGGCCCTTAAATATTCTCCTACTTGGAGGTTTTGACAGAGCTCAAAAGTGTACGATTCCATGTGCTTTGGTGAGTGCTGTGAAGTGTGTAAACCGGGCAATTCACAGACCTGTACCCCTGGGGATAAAAATATATTATATGTTTATATAAAATAAAAAAAAATTAAAAGAGTGTGTTTCCTATGTGGAGACAGATTTTTCTGATGAATGCCTCAGTAATACCCCATATGCTGGTATTGGAAACCAGGCCTCTGAGGAGAGATGCCTGGAAACAAAAGCAATGGATCCAATTAGGGCCTAGGTGCCTGTCCGGTTCAATCTTCTTCTATGGGTATATCTCTCTCTGGGTCTGAGTGGAGGTAGTTGCTTAGCTTGTGACAGATCATCCCTGTTTGTCCTGGGCGGCCCACACTATTGGGATGGCCTCGGGAAGTTTGGAGGTGTCTCCTAATCTGTGTGTTGTGGCCAGTGGAATGGGCAGAATTCCCCTGGACAGGGCAGGCACAGTCCTGAGGTGCGGTTCCAGTGGCCCAAGCTTGGAGGTTGTGTGGGCCAGGACTGTGGGGACAGAAGTCTGAAAACACAAACTCAGCTTAGGTTTGGGGGCGTATGTATGAAAGGGCCGATCTACAGACCGTAAAAATTTTTCAGGCTATGAACAAAGGGTGAGTGTAGGCTCTTGCTCATGATTTTGTCTCTGAATTTTGTGTGAGGGGTGGCCCTGAAATATCAGGATGGCCTCAAGGCCATGGACAAGTCTTTCTCCCTGGGGATTTGGCCCGATCCCAAGTGGCTGGGGTCATTCTGTAGATGGGAGGAGTCCTTTCTGTATTTTTTTTAACCTCAGGTGTCCCACCAAAGAGGGATTCCAGAGCAAAGCCCTGAGTAGGGGTGACTAGATATCTCAAAATCTGGTTGAGATTGGGGGAACAGGGGCTTGGCAAGCCCCATATGTGGGTTCTTTTTCCAGTCACTGAAAGGATTTACTTGAGGATCAAGCTCACTCTGAGGGTCACAATTTGTGCTTGTACAAATTGCAGCCCTAAGGGATAGGCGGGACCACATGGACCACGCTGCTTTCTCCTACAATGTACTTTGGACAGCATGCCAACCACAAGGTTTCTGGCCATGGGAAAGGAGGAGTTCTGATATCTGCATCACGTTCACTCCTGGGCAGTCAGTGGAGATAACATCTAGGTTCTGAAGCCTGACAACCGAGGTTGGGTAGAGATCATGACTTAAAGTCATTGTGTGTGCGATGGGCTCAGTGTACGGCCAGCTGTCTGGATGTCTGACGGAAGGTCTAGGCTCAGGCTGTGTCAGACAGTGCTTTAGAGCACAGGCTAGACTGAATAATTGTGCTACGGTCGAGTGGCAAGCAGATTGTTCCTCATTTGGCGTTTCTGGTTAGCTCTATAGGGCAACGTTTTTCTTCTGGAGGGCAGGCAGAGTACTGCATTGTGTCTCCAGAATTGCCAAACTGTAGGGCTTGTGGCCAGGATTGTGAGAATGGAAGTCTGAGAACACAAGCTAGGCTTAGGTTTTGGGGTGAGGTCACAGCAGGCACACTCTGCAGAGCTGAATTGAGATCTCATACTTCTGAAGTCAGGGTGAGGATCAGACACTGGCTGAGGATGGAGTTTCTGTCCATGATTGCCCGTTCATGAAGGTGTGGGGGCATCACGAGGCCATAGAGGTTTTCCCATGGTGGGATTGTGTGATGCTCCAAACAGCAAGGAGTCATTCTGCGGGACAGTTGAGACATGTTGGATGGATTCAGGACGTCCCATAAGGAAGTTCTCCAGAGCAGGGCTCTAAGGATGGATGTCTGGGCAGCCCACCTCCCATTCCAATTGTCTCCTAGCGACCAGGCATGTTTGATCTGCTGGCTCTGGGGTAGCAACCGAGGGGACTGAGTTGAAATGGACTTTCCTGAGGATCGGTCATAATGTGGGTTTGTGTCCATGGAGACCTTGGAATTAGGCGGTGGTGTCGGCGCCCTGAAGGATTCTCTTAACTGAGGTTTTCACACTGCTCCAAAGGGCAAGATTCCCATGTGGAGACGAGATTTGTTCTGATTGGTGCCTCAGGAACCCCCATAAGCTGGTATTGGCAACCAGGCATCGAGGAGTGACGCCTGGAATCCAAAGCAATAGATCCGATTGGCACCTAGGGTCCTGTCTGCTTCAATCTTCTCTTGGAGCATCTGTCTATGGTTCTCAGGGCATTTCTCAGCTTGTGTCAGATAGTTCTTGTTTGTCCCGGGCGGCCTACACTACTATGGTGGTCTCAGGGACTTTGGAAGTTTCTCCTAATCTGTAGTGTTGTTTCCATTGGAATAGGCAGAATTCACATGGAGAGGGCAGTCACAGTCCTGAGGTGTGGCCCTAGCTGTCTGGGTGTCGGTCGGGAGGTCCGGGATCAGACTGTGGCAGACAGGGCTAGACTGTATAAAATATTTGGGGTAGAGTCGAGAGGCGTGCAGGTTGATCCTCATTTGGCATTTCTGGGTAGTCCCTTAGGGCAAAGTTTTTCTTCTGGAGGGCAGACAGAGTGCTGCATTGTGTCTCCGGAATTCCCAAATTGGAGAGCTTGTGGGCCAGGAGTATGAGGATGGAAGTCTGAGAACACAAGCTAGGCTTAGGTTTCGGGGCGAGGACACGGCAGGCACGCTCTGCAGAGCTGAGTCAAGATCTCGTGTATCTGAAGTCAGGGCGAGGATCAGACGTTGACCCAGGCTTGAGTTTCTGTCCATCATGGCCCATTCATGAAGGGGGTGGGGTATCACGAGGCCATGGAAGTTTTCCCATGATGGGAGTGTGTGTTGCTCCAAACTGCAAGGATTCGTTCTCCGAGACAGTCAAGACATCTTGGATGGATCCAGGACGTCCCCATAAGGAAGTTCTCCAGAGCAGGGTTCTAAGGATGGATGCCTGGGCAGCCCACTTCGCATTACAATTGTCTCCTAGCAACAAGGCAGGTTTGATCTGCTGTCTCTGGGGAAGCAACCAAGGGCGTTGAGTTGAAATGGACTCACCTGAGTGAGTTTATTGTGGGTTTATGTCCATTGAGACCTTGGAATGGGGCGGTGGCTCTTGGGACCTCAAGGTTTCTCCTAACTGGAGCTTTTCACAAAGCTTCAAATAGCACATTTCCCATGTGGAGACGAGATTTATTCTGATTGGTACCTCTGGAAACCCCCATATACTAATATTGGAAACCAGGACTCTGAGGAGAGATGCCTGGAAACAAATGCAATAGATTCAATAAGGGTCTAGATGCCTATCCATTTCAATCTTCTTCTCTGGGGATATCTGTGTACAGGTCTAAGTTGAAGTAGTTGCTCAGCTTGGGACAGATCGGCCCTGTTTGTCCTGGGAGGCCTACACTATTGGGACGGCGTCGGGTCCTTTGGAGTTTTCTCCTAATATCTAGGGTTGTCTGCAATGGAATGGGCAGAATTCCCTTGGAGAAGCAGGCACAGTTCTGAGATGTGGCTCCAGGGGACCCAACCTGGAGGGTGTGTGGAACAGGACTGTCGTACAGAAGGCTGAAACACAAACTTGCCTTATGTTTGTGGACGTAGGTATGGCAGGCCCAATCTACAGAACGTGGGAAGAATTATTCGGGCTATGAACAAAGGGCAAGTGTGAGGCGCTTGCTCAAAGTTATGTCTCTGGATTTTGTGTCAACAGTGGCCGTGGAGTGTTGGGGTGGCCTCATGGGCCATGGACGAGTCTTTCTTTCTGGGGATTTGACCCGATCCCAAGTGGTTGGGGTCATTCTGTGGGTGGGAGGAGTCCTTTGTGTATTTATTTACCTCAGGTGTCCCACCAAAGAGGGATTCTAAAGCAGAGCCCAGAGTAGGGATGACTAGATATTTCGAACTCTGGTTAAGATTGGGAGACTTGGGGCATGGAAAGCCCCATATTCGGATCTGGATCCAGCCACTGAGAGGCTTTACTTGAGGAAAGGGGTCACGCTGAGGGTCACAATGTGCGTTTGTGCCTACCGCGATCCTCAAGCATGGGTGGGCACTCATGGGCCATACTGGTTTCTCCTACAATGAAAGATGGACAGCATTCCAACCACAATGTTCTGGCCAGGGGGAAGGAGGAGTTACGATTTCTGCATCACGTTCACCCCTGGGAAGTGAGTGGAGATACCATTTAGGTTTCTGAAGCCTGAAGACCGAGGTTGGGAAGAGATGACGACCTAAGAGAATGGAGGGTCCGATGTGCTCAGTGTATGGCTATTTGTCTGCGTGTCGGTTGGGAGGTCTAGGCTCAGGCTGTGTCAGACAAGGCTTTAGGGCTCAGGCTAGACTGCATAATTGGGGTACAGTTGAGGGGCTTGCAAGTTGTTCCTCATTTGTCATTTCTGGGTAGCCCCATAGGGCAACATTTTTCTTCTGGAGGGCAGGCAGAGTGCTACATTGTGGCTCCAGAATTCCCAGACTGGAGGGTTTGGGGGCCAGGAGTGTGTGGACGGAAGTCTGAGAACACAAGTAGGCTTAGGTTTCTGGGTGAGGGGACGGCAGGCACACTCTGCAGAGTAGAAACGAGATCTCGTGTGATGAAGTTCTAGAACCTAGGTGAGGTTCGGTGGGCTGAGGTCCAGAGCCGATGACCAAGAAAGAATTCTTGAGACATCTTTGGTGCAAAATGGTGGTTTATTAAAGCACGGGGACAGGACCCGTGGGCAGGAAGAGCTGCTGCCCCGGGTTGTGAGAGTAGGCATGTTATATACCTTGCAGTTGGGGGAAGGTGAGGGGAAGGGAGTTTCAGAAGGGCTATTGGGGTAAAGAAGACTAACAGGATATTGAAGGCCTGGTTACTATCAAGCCAAGGCCACTTTCACTCTAATGAGGCATTAACATAAAGACAATTGGGAGTCTCCTGGTGGAATGTGACATTCCTGCTAACAAGCGTCCTTGTTAATGAGATTTAGGTTTAGGAGAAATTTAACTTTATTTACTTTTCCTTCTACCTCCGCCTCCTTCGGTTTTTTATGGAGGGTAGGGTGACGTTAGGGCTTGAGGAACTGAGTTATGTGTCTTTGGAAATTGGGTCATTGATAAGGTAACTTCTTTGTTGTAAATCTCAAGGACATTTGCAAGGACATTTGCAAACCAAGGGAGACTCCTGCCTTGCAGGACTGTGATCTCTGCAAGTTAACTATTTGTTTTCCTTCTAGGATAGTCAGGGGTGCCTGAGGAATATGACACATATTACTGAGGGGAGCCGGTGGAGAGGGGGTGCAAGGCGCCAGCCCCTGCTCCGTCCTCAGCCAGCCTCCTGCTCCCTCATCATTCCCCCCTGAACAATTTTTACCCTTAACTCTTTAATGTTGTTGAGGGTGGAAGGTCTCATCTTCTGTAACTTCTTCCTGCTGAATAGGGGCGTAGAGCTGTCCCTACCTACTCAGGTCAACATTGATCAGTGGGGGAATGTATAGGGGAGTTACGAAAGGTGGAGGCAGCTGAATCCAGTGCTGACAGTGAAGGAGTGTCTTTGCACGTGGTAAGGATCATCTGTCGTGGTGAAGTCATTGCAGCAATGGAGTCTCGGCAAAAAGTAGAGAAACATTGAACAAAGCAACATATTAAGATTAACAAGGCCATAAGAATGAGAAGCCCGAAAAGGAGATTTTTAATTGTTGGTCATAGTCCTCCTTCAAACCAGGAACCTAACCATTCACTGAGAGAGAGAGAGAGGATCTTGTAGAGCCTTAATCTGGGCATTCATATCTCTTATTAGTCCTGTGACATTTTTGTGATAGTCTGGGATGTACACACAACATTCTGTCTTGATAATTGCACATGTGCCACCCTGTGCTGCTGTCAGGACATCTAAGGCCATCCTATTTTGTAGGACTGCCTTGCATATCTGAGACTTTGGTATTAAGTAGGGAGAGGCTATTTAGTGAATCACTGAGTGCCTTTGTAGTATATTTACTGAGGGCTTCTACATGCCACATGGCATCCTCTAGTCCCGCAGATGGAACAAAAGTGGATGCTAAGTGATCATACCATTTAAAAACAGATCATGTCCATCTTTGCTTTAAATTGGGGAGATTAGCTGGAGTGGTGATGGTTTTAGTAACGCACCCATGAATCCAGGCAAATCCTAAAGTACAGCGACCTATCCACCCAGGAGGAAGCCAGGGCCACAGGTTAAGTTCCATATATCCAGTAGGTTCCGTTTGGAGCTGACCATCTAGTTCCAGGTCTTCTTACCCAATCAGTAACAAAACATTCAATAGCCTGGAGTACTATTATTTGGGAACACATTTCTAACGATAGCCATCCTTGATACCATGTGTTATTTGCCCAAGTATCATACGTATGTTTATTTTGTTCCCAGCAAAAAACTGCCTTTTGACTGAGCTGTCCAATGGGTGTGGGTATGAAATATGTATCCCAGATTTGATATACGCCATCCTTAGTATAGCCATAAGAAGGGTCTTTCCACTTAGGCCCATATTTGATTGGGGAGTTATGGCTTGATACCAATCCCCTTTCCTTCCAAAGAGCTCCATGGACATGTAGTACCAAGAAAGCATATTGGAGTCAGTGTTAATGTTTATTCTTAGGCTTTGGCAATTGAAAAGTGCTAGTGAGCACTACAGTATACCTAGCTTTTCTTACTTTTTTTCTATGAAAACTACTGTCATCAGTAAACTGTCATTCACATTTTTAACAGAGGCATCTTAAATCTGGCCAAATAGAGTAAGCAAGATCAATAACCTCTGAACAGTTTTGCTCTACAGAGAAAGAAGTACAGTGGTCAGGTTCAGGCATACAGGTAACTAGGTTTAAAGTTTGACAAGTTTTAAGTATTATTTCTGGCATATCTGTTAGTGTAGCCCAGTATTTAATTAGTCGGCCTCCATCATTCATTGGTGGCCTTTGAATTCTAAGACAAATCTGTACCTGATGTGAACTCATTAGTTAGGGGCTGTCCATAGTGAGCTCTGAGGCTCTTTTTATAGGAGAGCTGTTCTAGGTTTCGCTAAAGCATCTGTTTGCAATTGCACCTCAACAGAGGTGGCCTCTAGGATAAATATAACTAAGTAATGAAACCAATAAGAAGACCTTTGAGTGGTCCAGCCTTAACAATATTCTGATTACAGAGGATCACTGGCAAGTGAGAAAACTTGTCAAGAGATAAGGGGAGTCCCCCATGCATCATCCGATCCAATCAGAAAGAAAGTGAGGTCATCCATTATCTCCACAAGTCCATAGTTATTCCTATGGAGTGTGATAGGCTGGATTTTAGGCAATTTCATTATCGCATCGACAAACAAGGTGTTAGTTAAGTTATACAATTGTAGGGGAATCAATCCCCTTTTCCAGTTGTTTAATCATGTGCCGTGGGGTCTTACCCACAAAAATAAAAAAAGAAGCTATTGTGTAACTTCTCTGAAGTTTACCTCAAATTGTCTAGCTTAGGTAAACATTTAAAGACAATCAACTCTAGAATTTAACATCCATAAAAGTGTGTTACTAAAACAGAATTTTTCTCTCTAAAATAACCCTCATTTAAAGAGATAGCCAAATCAGGACTAATTAACTTGTGAAACAAGTCCAGTTTTAACAAACTTGGCCCATTATTTACATAAGCTCAGCAAGAACAGTTGAGTGTGATCATAAAGATCTTTTAGAATCTGCTTTGCTGGAACTTCTTATAAGATATCTCTAGGTTGAACTTTTAGTAGCCTCTCCGGGCCAGAAGTCAAGCCCTGTACTTGCCATCAGGCCTGCCTGCAATACCCTTGGGCAAATTCCTCTTCCTGAGGATGCACCTACTAAGGAGTGACATTCTTTACTCACCTGGTGAGGCTGCTAGGAACTCTGTAAGCAAGGTATCAGGCCAACAGTCCCAAGGGGCTTTATGGCTCCAGGTTTCAGAAAGTCAACCTTAGTTCCTTAAAGCTGTCTGGTCATAACTGAGTCTATGCATGTCTTTCTCAAATATGACATTCCAGTCAAAGCCTTGGTAAAATAACCAGTTTCCAATGCTGTCCTGTTACAAGGAGAACAGATTCTTATTGAACTTATGCAAATGACTGACTGCCATGGAAGAAAGAATACTTTCTGAGACCTTTTGGTTTCAGAGGGTTCAGATAGAGAGAAAAGTTGAATGATTTGATTTGTTTGCAAATATTTTACATCTCTGTAAGTTACAGATAACTTAAGAAAAAGTATCCCTAGTCTGGAAGAGCAAACATTAGAGAACCAGCAATGTTTAAAGACAAAACATTAAGACACACAACACTAGAATCTTTTAGTTCATTTAGTCCCATGTTACTAAATCTGGTGAATGCAGCTTTAGTTAGTTTTGTAAATTCTTACCCATTTGAGTTTTAGGATTTTCAAGTATATCAAATATCTGTATTTGTCCTGAAAGTCCTTTGTATGAATATCCTTGAAGATAAAACTCATTTTACAAAAGAATTAAAACAATTATAAATGACAAAACTCGGAATGTATATGGTTAGAGCTGAAGAGATGGGAGTTTACAATTCAGCTGCAAGGAAATCAGGTTACTTCTGTGACACATAACATTTCCATAATTACAATATCAAGCGATGATCTCTTACAACATTAAAACTTTAGGAAGTGCATAGAATCTCTACAACAGTTATAGCATTTTCCCAAATGTAATCCAATATTTTTCACTGGTTCAGTAGTACTTCATGAGCAGCTTCACATATCAAGGAAAAGCCGGAGTTAAAGAGATTTACAACTTAAATCTTGTCAACATTTGATAAATCTTTTAAAGTTTTAAAGCACATGCCTAAATATAATTAGGGATGTTAAACACGTGATAAAACAAAACATAGAAACTGGGTTTTCTGGGCTGGCAAAGAGAAAACCATTTACATTCTCTTAACAGATCAATTAATCTAAGAAAACTTTGACCTTTTGAACAGAGACAATTTCAGTCTTGTACCAATGTACCTTTAAAACCCATTCATTTCAATCTTAGTCCATCTTGACCATAGCTAAAATTCCTTTTCTGAAGATTTCCCTTCACAAACCTTCTACAACTTTCCTCTGCATTCAGGTTTTTTCCCAAGCCATTTCCTTCCAAACAACCATCTCATTTAGGACAAAATTACCTTTTATCTTTAATAAAGTGCATTTCCCTTCTTTAAATCTTTCTTACATATCATCTACTTTCCTACAGAGTTTCCCTTATTTCCATCAGTCTTAGTTACACTAAGCAGAATTTGATACTCTTAGAAACCCCTTAATCTCTAGTGAAGACTAAGTATTAACCAACTGTGAACTGTTACAACAGAATTCTTCAGATGCCAAATTTATGAAACAGTTAAGTGCAAAACACATTTACCAACAGATTTAAATACTCTTAGTTTCTTTGCAGTTAAGAAGTCAAAAGCACAAACCTACATCCAGTAATTAATGATTTAGCATTTTATCCTTTAAGACCTAGATGTCCACAATTTAATTCCATTTGTCACCCAAGCAAAACTTTAAAACTTTCAGGTTACCGAAGACTTTGAAAGCTACTTCAGCAATTACCCATTAAAACTTTGAGACAGACAATTAACCATCAGTTTAGTCATCTCTTTGCTAACAAATTTTAATAAATAACATGAGCTTATTTGACCTTCAGTAAACTTCGAAATTTCACATTTACTGCTGATAACTTAAAAGACATGTCTTATCTTAAACCAACAAACTTAACTTGAATCCAATACTGATTTACATTTCACCTGGACCCACTCCACTTTGAATGTTTACCTGAGACACAAGTGGGAAGATCTGGAGTGGAGTGTTAGGTCCAGGGGGTGCTCTTCTTGCTCCTTGACAGTGAAGAGAGAAGGAGCCATGGTGCATGATCTAGAGGCTAGTCATGCAGGCTGCACCCACGTTGTGCACAGAAACAGGATAAAAGGGGTAACAGAGGAAACAAAGTGTTGCCAGGAGGCAGAGAAAGGATTCCCGGTTTTGGAGCTCATAAACCCCAACAAAGGAACAGACGCCAAGCTTTCCCACGAGCAAGGGGGAGGGGTTAAGCAGTCCATTTCGGGCCAGAGAAGACAGGGAAACTTCCCCGAAACAAAGGGAGTTTCAGCAGCTGCTTGGGAATATTCCTTACGGTCTCTGTCTCGAGTTAGACTAACCCCAGTTGGCTCCATTTACAGCCATTAACACGGGAATTGAGTGAGGGAGAAGCCCCCACATCTATTAGGAGAAACAGAGAGACAGTCAGAGTCCCTTTTGCTAAGGATGGCCCAACAACCTGGGTTTACTAATTGACTCATTTTGACAAACACATTCCACAAAAGCCCCTTAGTTCAGGGTCCTTGTGCAGAGCAATTAAGGCCTGGGTATGAGCAATGAAGGTATCCTAGGTCAATTTGCCTGTTTCCTGCAGAGGAGATCTAACTGATAGATCCCACTGAGGCCATGCAGTGTTACAGGAGCTCAGTCCTTTCCTAAGTTTTGCAATCCAAATTATTTCCAGTGGGTTAAAAGGCACCCCAAGGTAGAGCCCTTGGGAACTAAAGAAGCCTACTGAGGCCATTCTCCCAGAAATGTAAAGAAGGTCCATTACCAAATCCCCACTGACTCCTGGGTGGTGTCCCACGCAGGATATGTCAGAGGTTCGTGTGTGTCAAAAGCGACCAGAGGCGTCCGTCAAGATATCGCTATTGATCACCATCCTGCCTTCCCTGGGAAGGCATCCCTGCCATAAAAGGCCCTGGAGGGGTGCCGGCCTCCTTCCACTTCCCCATCACATTCTAGGCTACAAATGGGTGCCTGGTGAATGGACTAGGAAGCTGTGCTATGCCATGACACTGTCTGTCCTGAAGACTGCATACTGTTTTGCCATTTTAACCCATGGGAATACTAGAAAAGTTTGGCAAAGGGGAAATTACCCAATTTCATAGCTATAAGTGGTCTGTAGAAGACATTGACAAGAAACAGTAAAGACTGAAATCCATCATGGTCTATGCGACATTCCAACGCATGTGGTCCTTGCAGCCAAATTCCCTAGGAAACGGTCCCAGTTGCATTTTAATTCAATTGGGTCCTGGTTTCGGCCGGCTCCCAGTGGAGGTCCCTCGGCCAGAAGTGGCTAGACCAGGGATGTGGAGGGGATCACATTAGATCAAACAGGAGGAAACCTCACACGGGAGTCTTAAGATTGGCAGCCGTCCTGGTGACTTAGGTGGCTGTCCCGTGCGAAAGAGAGACAACTCTACATAAGAACAGAAATAAAGAGAGGGTATCAAGTTTCTGGGTCTATTGCCATTCCCGCCAGGGTACTGACTTACAGTCAAGAGACAGACGTTCTCCTCCCCGTAGAGTAGCCACGGGCTAGAGGATTACAGCCTGAGCAACTGACATGCAAGTGTTCCAATAAGACCACAATCCTTGAAAAGCCCTGAAATCAGAGTAAAGGAAAAGGATAGAAAGTACTCACCAATTTTGCACCGAAGCTCAGAATCCAAATGTAGACTCACAGCCCAACGTTCGGGTGCCATATGATGAAGATCTAGAACCTAGGTGAGGTTCGGTGGGCAGAAGTCCGGAGCTGATGACCAAGAAAGAATTATTGAGACATCTTTGGTGCAAAATGGTGGTTTATTAAAGCACGGGGACAGGACCCGTGGGCAGGAAGAGCTGCTGCCCCGGGTTGTGAGGGTAGGCATGTTATATACCTTGCAGTTGGGGGAAGGTGAGGGGAAGGGAGTTTCAGAAGGGCTATTGGGGTAAAGAAGACTAACAGGATATTGAAGGCCTGGTTACTATCAAGCCAAGGCCACTTTCACTCTAATGAGGCATTAACATAAAGACAATTGGGAGTCTCCTGGTGGAATGTGACATTCCTGCTAACAAGCGTCCTTGTTAATGAGATTTAGGTTTAGGAGAAATTTAACTTTATTTACTTTTCCTTCTACCTCCGCCTCCTTCAGTTTTTTATGGATGGTAGGGTGACGTTAGGGCTTGAGGAACTGAGTTATGTGTCTTTGGAAATTGGGTCATTGATAAGGTAACTTCTTTGTTGTAAATCTCAAGGACATTTGCAAGGACATTTGCAAACCAAGGGAGACTCCTGCCTTGCAGGACTGTGATCTCTGCAAGTTAACTATTTGTTTTCCTTCTAGGATAGTCAGGGGTGCCTGAGGAATGTGACACGTATTACTGAGGGGAGCTGGTGGAGAGGGGGTGCAAGGAACCAGCCCCTGCTCCATCCTCAGCCAGCCTCCTGCTCCCTCATCATCGTGCATCAGAAGTCAGAGTGTGGATAAGACGTTGGCTCAGGATGGAGTTTCTGTCCAGGATGGCCCTTTCACGAAGGGAAGGGGGCATCATGAGGCCAGGGAGGTTTTCCCACGATGGCAGTTGTGAGATGCTCCAATCCGCAAGGATTTCTTCTGTTGGACAGTCGAGACCTGTTGGATGGCACTAGGACGACCCATATGGAATGATACCAGAGCAGGATTCTAAGGAAGGATGCCTTGGAGCCCGCCTCACATTCCAATTATATCCTAGCAACAAGGCAGGTTCCATCTTCTGGCTCTGGGATAGCAACCAAGGGAGCTGATTTGAAATGTACTCTCCTGCAGATGGTTCATAAAGTGGGTTTGTATCCTTGGAGACCTTGGAATGGGGCGGTTGCTCCAGCGACCTGAATATTTATTCGAACTGGAGGTTTTGACACAGCTCCAAAGGACAAGTTTCCCATGTGGAGAGGAGATTTCCTCTGATTGGTACCTCAGGAAACCTCCTTATGCTGGTATCGGAAACTAGACCTCTGTGGAGAGATGCCTGGAGACAAAATCAATGGAACCAATAAGGGCCTAGGTGCCTGACCAGTTCAATCTTCTTCTCTGGGCATATCTGTCTACGGGTCTGAGGGGAGGTAGTTGCTCAGCTTGGAACAGATCGCCCCTGTTTGTCCTGGGCGACCTACACTATTTGAATGGCCTCGGGAACTTTGGAGGTATCTCCTAATCTGTATAGTAGTGGCCAATGGAATGGGCAGAATTCCCTTGGAGAGGGCAGGCACTTTCCTGAGTTGTGGCTCCAGGGGACCCAGCCGGGAGAGTGTGTGGGCCAGGGCTGTTGGGACTGAAGTCTGAAAACAAAATCTCAGCTTAGGTTTGGGGACGTAGGATAAGATGTTGGCTCAGTTTGTAGTTTTTGTCAGAGATGGACGCATATGAAAGTGGGGGGGCATCACGAGGCCATGGAGGTTTTCCCCCGGTGAGAATATGTGATGCTCCAAACCAAAGGATTCATTCTGCGGGACAGTCAAGACCTGTTGGATGGATCCAGAACGTTCCATAAGGACATTTTCCAGAGCAGGGTTCTATCGATGGATGCCTGGGCGGCCCACCTCACATTCCAATTGTTCTCCTAGCAACAAGGCAGCTTCAATCTGCTGGCTCTGGGTAGCAACCAATGGGGCTGAGTTGAAATGGACTCTCCTGAGGATCGGTCATAATGTGGGACTGTGTCCATGGATAACTTGGAATGGGGTGGTGGCTCCGAAACCCTGAAGCATTCTCTTAACCGGAGGTTTTCACACAGCTCCAAAGAGAAAGATTCCCATGATAAGAAGAGATTTTTTCTGATTGGTGTCTTAGGAACCCCCATAAGCTGGTATTGGAAACCAGGCAGCTGAGGAGCGATGCCTAGAATCCAAAGCAATTGATCTGATTGGCGTCTAGGGGCCTGTCCAATTCAATCTTCTCTGGGCACATCTGTCTAAGGTTCTGAGTGGAGGTCGATGCTCAGCTTGTGTCAGATCGACCCTGTTTGTCCCGGGTGGCCTACACTAGTGGGATGGTCTCAGGGACTTTTGAGGTTTCTCCTAATCTGTAGGGTTGTGGCCAATAGAATAGGCAGAATTCCCTTAGAGAGTGCAGGCACAGTCCTGAGATGTGGCTCCAGCTGTCCGGGTGACGGTTGGGAGGTCCGGGCTCAGGCTGTGTCAGACAGGGCATTAGTGCCCAGGGTAGACTATATAATTGGGATATAGTCGAGTGGCGTGCAGGTTGATCCTCATTTGTCATTTCTGGTTAGACCCGTAGGGCAACTTTTTTTTCTTTTTTCTTTTTTTTTCTTTTTCCGGAGTGCAGGCAGAGTGCTGCATTGTGGCTCTGGAATTCCCAAACTGGAGGGCGTGTGGTCCAGGAGAGTAAGGATGGAAGTCTGAGAACATAAGCTACGCTTAGTTTTGGGGCAAAGACATGGCAGGCACACTCTGAAGAGCTGAATCGAGATCGCGTGCATTTTAAGTCAAGGCGAGGATCAGCCATTGGCTCAGTTTGGAGTTTCCATCCATGATCTGACTTCACGAAGTTTGGGGGCATCAAGTGCCCATAGAATTTTTCCCACGATGTGAGTTGTGAGATGCTCCAATCCGCAAGGACTCCTTCTGCGGGACAGTCGAGAGCTGTTGGATAACTTCAGGATGTCCCATAAGGAACGACACAAGAGCAGGGTTCTCAGGATGGATGCCTGAAGAGCTGCCTCTCATTTCAATTGTCTCCTTGTGACAAGGCAGGTTAGATCTGCTGGCTCTGGGGGAGCAACCGAGGGGGATGAGTTGAAATGGACTCTCCTGAGGAGGGGTCATAATGTGTTTTTGTGACCATGGAGAACTTGGAATGGGGCAGTGGCTCCAGTGACCTGAAAGTTTCTCCTAACTGGAGGTTTTGACACAGGTCCATAGCACAAGTTTCCATGTGGAGATGAGTTTTGTTCCGATAGGTACCTCCAGAAACCACCATATGCAGGTATTGGAATCTAGGCCTCTGAGGAGAGATTCCTGGAAACAAAAGCAATGGATCCAATTAGGGCCTAGGTGCTTATCCGGTTCAATCTTCTTCTCTGGGCATATCTGTCTACGGGTCTAAGTGGAGGTAGTGGCTCAGCTTGTGTCAGATCGCCCCTGTTTGTCCTGGACATCCTACACTATTGCGATAGCCTCAGGGACTTTGGAGCTTTCTCCTCATCTATAGGGTTGTGTCCAAAGGAATTAGCAGAATTCCCTTACAGAGGGCAAGCACAGTCTTGGGGTGTGGCTCCAGGGGCCCCAGCCTGGAGGGTGTGTGGGCCAGGACTGTGGGTATAGAATCTGAAAAAAAAATATTGCCTTGTGTTTGTGGACGTAGGTATGGCAGGCCCAATCTATGGACCGTGAGGAGAATTTTTTGGGCTGTGAACAAAGGGCGAGTATGAGGCACTTGCTCAGGGTTATTTCTCTGGATTTTGTGTCAACAGTGGCCGTGGAATGTCGGGGTGGCCTCATGGGCCATGAAAGAGTCTTTCTCTGTGGGATATGGCCCAATCCCAATTGGTTGGGGTCATTCTGTGGATGGGAGGAGTCCTTTCTGTATTTATTTACCTCAGGTGTCCCTCCAAAGAGGGATTCCAGAGCTGAGCACTGAGTAGGGGTGACTAGATATCTCGACTTCTGGTTAAGATTGAGAGACTTGGGGCATGGTAAGCCACATATGCGGGCTCTTGGTCCAGCTCCTGAGAGGCTTTACTTGAATACAGGGCTCACGCAGAGGGTCCCAGTGTCAGTTTGTGCCCATCGCGGCCCTCAAGCATGGACGGGGCCACATGGGCCAGCTGGTTTCTCCTACACTGAACACTGGACAACATTCCAACCACAAGGTTCTGGCGAGGGGGAAAGAGGAGTTCTGATTTCTGCATCACGTTCATTCGTGGGATGTGACTAGAGATAATGTCTAGGTTTCTGAAGCCTAAAAACCTATATTGGGAAGAGATAACGACTTAAGGCCATGGCGGTTCAGATGTTCTCAGTGTATGGCCAGCTGTCTGTGTGTTGGTCGGGAAGTCAGGCCTCAGGCTGTGTTAGATAGGGCTTTGGTGACCAGGCTAGACTGTATAATTGGGGTACAATCGAGTGGCATGCAGGTTGATCCTCTTTTGGGGTTTCTGGGTAGCCCCATAGGGCAACGTTTATCTTCTGGAGGGCAGGCAGAGTGCTGCATTTTGTCTCCAGAATTCCCAAACTGGAGGGCTTGTAGGACATGAGGCCTCCCCGACATTCCATGGTCATCCTTGACACAAAATCCAGAGACAAAAGCCTGAATAAGCGCCTCACACTAACTCTTTCTTCATATCCCAAAGAGTTCTCCTCGTGGTCTGTAGATCAAGCCTGCAATACCTAAGTCCCAAACCTAAGCCGAGTTTGTGTTTTCAGACTTCTGTCCACACAGTCCTGACCCACACACCCTCAGGACTGTGCCTACCCACTCCACGGGAATTCTGCCCATTCCATTGTCCACAGTCGTACAAATTAGGAGAAACCTCCAAAGTCCCCGAGGCCATCCCAATAGTGTAGGCTGCCTGGGACAAACAAGGGCGGTCTGACACCAGCTGAGCATCTACCACCACTCATACCGTAGATGGATGTTCCCAAGGAAGAAGATTGAAACGGACAGGCCCCTAGGCCCTAATCGGATCCATTACTTTGGTCTCCAGGCATGGCTCCTCAGAGGCCTGGGTTCCAATACCAGACTATGGGGGTTTCCTGAGGCACCCATCAGAACAAATCTCGTCTCCACATGGAAACTTGTGCTTGGAGCTATTTCAAAAGCTTAGGAGAATCCTTCAGGGTCCCGGTGCCACCGACCCATTCCTAGGTCCTCATGGACACAAACACACATTAGGACCCATCCTCAGGAGATTCCATTTCAACTCAACACCCCCGGTTGCTCCCTCAGAGCCATCAGATCAACCCTGTCTTATTGCTAGGAGACAATTGGAATGCAAGGCAGTCTGCCCGGGCATCCATCTTTAGAAAGTTGCTCTGGAGTCATTCCATATGGGATGTCCTAGAGTTGTCCAACAGGTCTCAATTGTCTCGCAGAAGGAATCCTTGCAGTTGGAGCATCCCACAACTCCCAACGTGGGAAAACCTCCATGGCCTCGAGATTTCGCCCCCTTCATGAAGATGCCATTATGGACAGAAACTCCAGCCTGAGCCAATGTCTGATTCTTGCCCTGACTTCAGATGCATGAGATCTCAATTCAGATCTACAGAGGGTTTGTTTTGTGCCCTCGCCCTGAAACCTATGTCTAGCTTGTGTTCTCAGACTTCCGTCCTCACACTCCTGGCCTCCAAGCCCTCAAGTCTGGCAATTCTGGGCCCACAACGCAGCACTCTGTCTGCCCTCCAGAAAAAAAAAAAATGTTGCCCTAATGAGTTTCCCAGACACCTTAAATGAGGACAAACCTGCACGGCACTCGATTGTACCCAAATTATATAGTCTAACCTGGACAGTAAAGCACTGTCTGACACAGCCTGGGTCCGGACCTCCTTAACAATACCCAGACAGGTGACCGCACACTGAGCACATCGGAACTGCCATGGCCTTAGGTCATCATCTCTTCGCCCTCGGTTTTCAGGCTTCAGAACGTAGAACTTATCTCCAATCGCTGCCCAGAGGTGAACGTGAAGAAGAAATCAGAATTCATCCTTCCCCATGGCAAGAAACCATTTGGTTGGCATGTTGTCCAAAGTTCAGTGTAGGATAAACCAGCTGGCCCATGTGGCCCCGTCCATGCTTGAGGGCTGCGTTGGGCACAAACAGGCATTGTGACCCTCAGTGTGAGCCCTGTCCTCAAGTAAGACCTCTCAGTGGCTGGACCAAGGTCCCGCATATGGGGCTGCCATGCCCCTAGGCACCCAATCTTAACCAGAGTTCAGGTTTTCCATTCGCCCCTCCCCAGGGCTCTATTCTGGAATGCCTCTTTTAGTGGCACACCTGAGGTAAAAAATCATAGCGGATTCCTCCCATCCCACAGAATGACCCCAAAATCTTGGGATCAGGTCAAATACCCAGAAAGGGAAAGGCCTTCATGGCCCATGAGGCCACCCCGACATTCCATGGCCATCGGTGACACAAAATCCAGAGAAAAAAGCCTGAGCAAGTGCCTCACACACATTTTGTTCATATCCTGAAGAGTTCTCAAGGTCTGTAGATTGGAACTCCCATACCTACGTCCCCAAACCTAAGCCCAGTTTCTGTTTTCAGACTTTTGTCCACACAGCTCTGATCCACAAACCCTCCATGCATGGGCCCCTGGAGCCATACCTCAGTACTGTGCCTTCCCTCCCCAAAGGAATACCTTCCATTTTATTGACCACAAACTTGCAAATTAAGAGAAACCAACAAAGTAACAGAGCCAATCCCAATAGTGTAGATGGTCTGGAATGAACAGGGGCGATCTGAGACCAGCTGAGGAAAACCTCCACTCAGACCCGTAGACTGATGACCCAAGAGAAGAAGATTAAACCGGACAGGCCCCTAGGCCCTAATCAGATCCACTGCTTTGGTTTCCAGGCATCTCTCCTCAGAGTTCTGGTTTCCAATACCAGCATATGGGGGGGTTACTGAAGCACCAATGAGAACAAATCTTGTCTACCCATGGGAAACTTACTCGTCGAAGCTGTGTCAAAACCTCCAGTTAGGAGAATCCTTCAAGGCGCTACTGCCACCGCCCCATTCCAAGGTCTCCATGGACACAACCCCACATTATGACCCATCCTCAGGAGAATCCATTTGAACTCAGCCCCATTGGTTGCTACGCCAGAGCCAGCAGAGCAAACATGTCCTGTCGTTAGAAGACAATTGGAATGCGAGGCGGGCTGCCCAGACATCCATCCTTAGAACCCTTCTCTGGAGTCGTTCCATATGGGATGTCATGGAGCCATCCAACAGGTTTCAATTAACCCAAGCCGCCGCCTTCGGCTCAGGTCATGATCTCAGGGTCCTGGGATCGAGTCCCGCATTGGGCTCTCTGCTCAGCAGGGAGCCTGCTTCCCTCTCTCTCTCTCTCTCTGCCTGCCTCTCCGTCTACTTGTGATCTCTCTCTGTCAAATAAATAAATAAAATCTTTAAAAAAAATCCTTGTGGTTTGGAGCATCACACTACTCCCATAATGGGAAAACCCCCATGGCCTCATGATGACCCCCCTTCATGAAGGGGCCATAATGGACAGAAACTCCAACCTAAGCCAACGTCTGAACCTCGCCCTGACTACAGATGTATGAAATCTCGATTCAGCTCTCCAGAGTGTGCCTGCATTGTCCTTGCCCCGAAACCAAAGCCAAGCTTGTGTTCTCAGACTTCTGTCCTCACTCTCCTGGGCCAAAAGCCCTCTAGTTTGGCAATTCTGGAGCCAGAATGCAGCATTCTGCCTGCCCTCCAGAAGAAAAACTTTGCCATATTTGGCTATCGAGAAACCCCAAATGATTATCTTCTGCACACCACTCGACTGTACCCCAATTAAACAGCCTATCTGGACAACAATGCCCTGTCTGGCACAACCTGAGCAAAGACCTCCTGAACGACACCTAGAAAGCTGGCCCCAAACTGAACGCATCGGACCCACCATGGCCTTAGGTCGTTATCTCTTCCCAACCTTGGTTTTCAGGCTTCAGAACCTAGATCTTATCTCCAATCACTGGCCAGAGGTGAACGTGATGTAGAAATAAGAACTCCCCCTTCCCTGTGGCAAGAAACCTTGAGGTTGGCATGTCCAAGGTTCAGTGTAGGAGAAACCTGCATCGTCAATGAGTCCCCGCCCATGACTGAGGGCCGCCTTGGGCACAAACACTCATTGAGACCCTCAGCGTGAGTCCACTCTTCAAGTAACACCTCTCAGTGGCTGGACCAAGAGCCTGCATATGGGGCTTGCCATGCCCATAGGCCCCCAGGGCTAACCAGAGGGTGTGTATTCCAGTTGTCTGTACCCAGTGTTCTGCTCTAGAATCCCTCTATTGGGGGGGGCACATGAGGCAGAAAACAGGATTCCTCCATTCCCATAGAACAATCCCAAACTTTTGGGAGCTTGGCAAATCACCAGAGAGGGAGACTCTTCCACGGCCCATGAGGCAACCCCTACATTAAATGATTATTGTGAATACAACATCCAGAGACATAAACCTGAATGACCGCCTTGCACTCGCCCTCCTTTCTAATTGTGAACAGCTCCCCTCACGGACTATAGATCACTCCTGCCATTGCCTCGGCCCCAAACCTCAGCCGAGTTTGTATTTTTGGACGTCTGTCCCCACAGCCCTGGCTCACACAGCCTCCAGGCTGGGGCCTCTGGAACCACACCACAGGACTTTCCTGCTCTCTCCTAGGAGACTGTGCCCATTCCATTGCCCACAACCACACAGAATAGGAGAACTATCAAGGTCCCTGAGGACACCCCACTACTGTAAGCCACCCTGGACAAACAGGGGCATTCTGACACAAGCTGAGCAACTACCTCCACACAGAAATGCACAATGATGTCCACAGAAACAGAAGATTAAACTGGACAGGCCCCTAGGCCCTACTCTGAACTCTTGCTTTGGTTTCCAGGTGTCACTCCTCATAGTCCTTGGTTTGAAGACCAGCGTATGGGGCTTTCCTTAGGGACCAAACAGAACACCTCTCGTCTCCACGTTGGAAACTTTCTTGTTGGAGCTGTGTCAAACCCTTGAGTTGGAGAATCCTGCAGAGTCCCTATGCCACCGCCACATTCTAAGATCTCCATGGCCACCAACCCACATTGTGACTCATCCTCAGGAGAGTCCATTTCAACTCTGCCATCTGGGTAGCTCGCCCAAGAGCCCGCAGATTGAGCCTGCCTTGCCCCGAGCAGCCAGTGTGCATGTGAGGTGGCGTTTCCAGGCATCCATGCTTAGAACCCTGCTCTCGAGTCTTTCCATATGGGGCGTCCTGGAACCATCTAATAGGACTAGACTGTCCTGCAGAAGGAAAATTTGAGGTTTGAAGCAGCTCACAACCCCCAATGTAGGAAAACTTCCCTGGCCTCATGAAGCCCCCACCCCCTTCAAGAAGGGGCCATCATGGACAAAAACTCCAGCCTGAGGCAACATTTGATACTCGCCCTGACCTCAGATTCAGGAGATCTTGATTCAGCCTCTACAGAGTGGGCCTGCTGTGCCCTCGGCCCCAAACCTAACGCTAGCTTGTGTTTTCAGACTTCCTTCCTCACACTCCTGGCGAACAAGCCCTCCAGACTGGAAATTCCGGAACCACAACACAGTCCTCTGCCTGCCCACCAGAAGAAAAACTTTTCCCTATGGGGCTCTCCAGAAACCCCAAATGAAGATCAACCTGCTCAGGTCTCAAATGCACCCCAATTGGATAGACTTCACTGGGCATTAATGCTCTGTCAGACACAGCCTGAGGCCAGATGTCCCGTCAGACAAGGAGACACCTGGCCTCACACCCAGCGCATCTGACATGCCATGGCCTTAGGCCGTCATCTCTTCCCAACCTGGGTTTTCAGACATCTGAACCTAGACATTATATCAAATCCCCACACAGGTGGGTACCTGAAACACAAATCAGAACTCCTCCTTCCCCATGGCTGTAAAGTTTGCTGTTGGCATGGAGTCATACCTTCAGAGTAGGAGAAACCTTCATGGACCCTGAGGCCAAGCACATACTTGAGTGCCTCCTTGGTCACAAACTCGCATTGTGACCCTCAGTGTGAGCCCCATGTCAAAGTAAGGTCCCTCAGGGCCTGGACCAAGAGACTGCATATGGGGCTTGCCAAGCCCCAGTGCTCCCATTCCTCACCAGATTTCGAGTTTTCCGGTCACTCGTACCCAGACCTGTGATCTGGAGTCCCTCTCCTGGAGGAACAGCTGAAGCAGACAACAGGACTCCACCCTTCCCCCAAAATGACCCCCAAATCTTGGGAGCTGGCCCAACTCATCAGAGAGGGAGACTCTCCCATAGCCCCTGAGGCCACCCCTACATTCCACGGCTATCCTAGACACAGCATCCAGAGACAAAAGCTTGCGTGACTGCCTCCAAGTCGCCCTTCTTTCATAAGCCGAGGAGCTCCCCTCATGGTCTGTGGATCCGGCCTGCCATACCCTCGGTGCCACACCTAATCCGAGTTAGTGTTTTCAGACTTCTGTGCCCACATCCAGGACCTACACACCCTCCAGGCTAGGGCCTATGGAGACACACCGAAGGACTGTGCCTGTCCTCTCCAAGAAAACTGCGCTTAATCCATTGGCCAGAACCCACAGATTATGAGAATCCTCCAAGGCCTCCAAGGCCATGCCAATAGTGTAGGCTGCCCTGGACTAAGAGAGGCACTTTGACAACAGCTGAGCAACTATGTCCACTTAGACACTCAGACAGTGTCCCCAGAGACAGAAGATCGAAACAGACAGGCACCTAGGCCCTAATCTGAGCCCTAGCTTTGGTTTCCAGGTGTCTCTCCTCAGAGAACTGGTTTGAAGACCAGAATCTGGGGCTATTCTGAGGCACCAAACAGAACCTTTCTCATCTCCACATGGGGAGATTTTTTTTTATTGGAGCCATATCAAACCGTTCGGTTAGGCGAATTCTGCAAGGCCCCTGAGCCAGAAGGACATTCCAAGGTCTCCATGGACACAAACCCACAATACGACCCATCCTCAGGAAAGTACGTTTCAATTCAGCTCCCTGGGTAGTTCACCCCAGAGCCAGTAGTTCAAACATATCTTTACGCAAAGAGCCATGGGTATGGGAGGTATGCAGTACAGGCATCCATCCTTTGAATCCTGCTCTCCAGTCCTTCCGTATGGGACGACCTGGAACTATTCAACAGGACTCGACTGTCCTGAAGATGGAAACCTTGTTGTTTGGAGCAACTAACAAACTAGCACATGTGCTGGTGTCTAAGGTACTGTGCAGGATTGTCCAACCCTGAGGGTTTGGCACAGATCAAAGGACACGTTTTTCATCTGGGGACAAAAGATATTCTGTTGTGTGGCTCAGGGACCAGCTGTTGTATTCTAAGTTGGTACTCTAGAACAGGACCCAAAGACAGATGCCTGAAAACCTAATCTAGGGTTCCAATGAGGTCCTAGGGGCATGTCAGGTTCAATCTTCTGACCCAGGAACATTGACTTGGCTGTCTGCTTGGATGTAGGTGATCAGGGTGTTTCAGACTGGCATTTCCATCCAGCGCTGCTGGCAATATTGGGGTGGGCTCGGGGCCTTGCATGTTTCTCCTAAACTGGAAGGTTTGGGCAGCTTTGACAGGCAGTGTTTCCTTGGGGATGGCAGGCACAGTCCTGTGGTGTGGATCCAGAGACTCTATCCTGGAGGGCTATGAGCCATGGCTTTGGGAGTGAAGTCTACAGACACAAATGTGGGTTAGGGTTAGTGGAAAGGTGATCGCAGGCCCAATGCATAGAACTGGAGTGCAGCTCGTCAGGAACTGTAATTAGGGTGACTGGAAGGCAATAACACAGGCTTTTCTATCTGGATTGTGTGTCCAGGATGGACTCTGAATTCAGGTGTGGTCTCTTGGGTCCATGGGAGACGTTACCTCACTTAGGATCCTGGTGGCTCTCCATAGTTTGGTGGCATTTTTGTGGAAGGGAAGAATGTTGATTTTCATCTTAGACGTGCCCCAAAACAGGGATTCCTGAGATTGGATCTAGATCTGGGTCCCTGGAAAATCCCACCAAGTTTTAGGATTTGGGCTTAAGTGTGTACCAGGCCTACAATGTGGAATCATGTTGGTGAAACTGAGAGGGCTTGTTTGAAAGCAGCTCAGGCTGAGGGCCACAATCCCTGGTTGGCCACAGGAGTGGCTGTGGTCTCATTGGCCATGTAGCTGGCTCCCACTTTGTGGGTTGGACACCCATCCCAACAACCAGGTCTCCTGCCATGGGGAAGGAGGAGTTCTCTCTTGTGCTTCAGGTTCCCCCATAGGCAGGGATTCCAACAAAGGTCTGGAGACAGGTGCCTGCATACAAAGGATAGGTAGAGATGACGTATTTGGGCAATGGCAATCCCAAATGCTAGATGTGGGGCTTGCTCACTGGTGACTGACAATAGGTCAGGGATTAAGCTCTTTCAGACACAGCACTAATGGCCAGGGCAACCTATAAATTGGGGTTCCCTCAAGGGCCAAACAGATTGATCCTCATGTGGGGTTTCTGGCCAGACTCACCAGGCACTTCTTTCTACAGGGAAGGCAGAATGCTGCCTTGTGACTCCACAATCACCTATCAAAAAGGCCTGGAGACCAGTCGCGAGAGGATGGAATTGTAAACACAAGCTACAGTTCAATTCAGTGACAAGCTGAAGGCAGTTCTAATGTGCAGGAGTTTATACGAGACATCCAGCACTGGAATAAGGATGCATGTCAGATGTTTGCTCACACTAGAGTTTGTGTCTATGATGACCGAAAAATGGAGTGGTGTCGCCAAGAGGCCATGGTGGAGTTCACACGCTGAGGCCTGTGAACTGATGCAAACAGTAATGTTTCCGTGTACTGCGCAGGTGAAGTCTGGTTTGTTTGCTCTAGGTTCTCCCATGTGGAAAGTTTGTGAAGCAGAGCTCCCCGGCATGGATGCCTGGAAGGCACACCTCCATTGACCATTGCAGCTGAGGAATATGGCAGGTTCGTTCTGGTGGCTCTGGGGAGAAGTACCAAGGCTTTGAGTTGACATAGGTTCTCTTGCAGATGGGTCACAATGCTGGTTTGTTACCAGGGAGATCCTAGAATGCTGGTTGCTACATTGTCATGCAGGATTCTCCTACCCTGAGGGTTTGGCACAGGTTGAAGTGCATGGTATCCTTCTGGGGACAGGTGATGTTCTGTCATGTGGCTCAGGGACCACATGATGTGTCATTATTTGGTATTCCAGAACAGACCCCTGAGGACAGATGGCTGAAAACCCAATGGAATTCCATTGAGGGCCTAGGGGCATTTCAGATTCAATCTTCTAACTCACGATCATTGACTTGGCTGTCTCCCTGGATGTAGGTGATCAGGGTGTTTCAGACTGCACATTTCTATCCAGAGTGGCCGGCAATATTGGGGTGGGCTCAGGGCCTTTGCAGGTTTCTCCTAATCTGGAAGGTTTGGGCAACTTTGAAATGCACAATGTCCTTGCGGTTGGGAGCCAGAGTTCTCTGGTTTGACTGCAGAGATCCCATTCTGATGGGCATGCTAGCCATGGTTTTTGGAGTAAAGTCGGGAAACAAAAATTCGGGTTAGCGGATTTGTGGTGATGTGATCGCAGGCCCAATGCATAGACCTGGAGGGCAGATCATCAAGAACTTTAATTACGGTGACTGGAAGGTAGTAGCACAGGCAGTTCTCTCTGGATTGTGTGTCCAGGATGGCCTCGGAATACAGGTGTGGTCTCATGGGTCCATGGGAGACTTTTCCTTTCAATGGATCCTGGCGGCTCTCCATAGTCTGGTGTCTTTTTAGGGGTAAGGAGGCATGTTATTTTCCTTCTTAGGCATGCCCCAAAACAGGGATTCCACAGACGGGCTCTGGTTCAAGGCGTTTGGGACATCCAACCAAGGGTTAGGTTTTGGGCCTAGGGAAGTACGAGACCTGCAATGGGGGATCATTGTGGTGCAATTGAGAGGGATTGTTTGAAAGCATGCTCGGGCTGAGGGTCACATGCCTGTTTGCGCCCAGGGCAGCCCTCAAGAGTGGATGTAGTCTCATTGGTCTTGTAACTTGCTCCCACTTTGAGGTTTGGACACCTATCCCAACAGCCAAATGTCCTGCCATGAGGAAGGAGGAGTTCTCTATTGTGCTTCAGGATCCCCCATTAGCAGGGATTCCAGCAAGGGTCTGGGGACAGGTGCCTGAATACCAAGGATGGGTAGAGGTGACGTACTTGGGCCATGGCAATCCCAAATGCTAGATGTGGGGTCCACTCTCTGGTGACTGACATTAGGACGGGGCTCAGGCTCTGTCAGACACAGCACTAGTGGCCAGGGCAACCTTTAAATCGGGGTTCCCTTGAGGGCCAAGCAGATTGATCCTCAGGTGGGTTTTCTGGCCAGACTCACCAGGCACTTCTTTCTATAGGGAAGGCAGAATGCTGCATTGTGGGTCCAGAATTCCCTATCAAGAGGGCTTGTGGACAAGTCGGGTGAGGATGGAAATGCAAACACAAGCTACGGTTCAATTTAGTGCCAAGCAGAAGACAGTTCCTATGTGCAGAGGCTTATTCGAGATATCCATTACCTGAGTAAGGTCGGATGTCAGATATTTGCTCACAATGGAGTTTGTGTCTATGATGACTGACAAATGGAGGGGTGGCATCCAGAATCCATGGAGGGGTTTTCACGTTGAGGCTTATGAGCTGCCCCAAAGAGCAAGGTTTCATTCTACTGAGCAAGTGGAGTCTAGTTTATTTGCTCCAGGGTCCCCATGTGGAAAGTTTAAGTAGCAGAGCTCTACCACCATATGGATGCCTGGAAAGCTCCACTCCATTAACCATTGCAACTGAGGAACATGGCAGGTTCGTTCTGCTGTCTCTGGTTCGAAGTACCATGTCTTTGAGTTGACATGGAATCTCTTGCAAATGGGCCACAATGCTGGTTTCTTACCAGGGAGATCTTAGAATGTGCTGGTGGCTAAGGTGCTGTGCAAGATTCTACTACTCTGGGCTTTGGCACAGATGGAATGGCACAGTTTCCTTCTGGCGACAGGAGATGTTCTGTTGTGTGGCCCAGGGAAATGTTGTATCATAAGTTCGCATTCTAGAGCAGACAGATGTCTGAAAACAGAATCTAGGGTTCCAATGAAGTCCTAGGGCATGTTAGGTTCACTATTCTGACTCGGGACCATTGATTCGGCTATCTGACTGTATGTAGGTGATCTGGGTGCTTCAGACTGTGCATTTGCATTCAGAGTGGCCGCCAATATTGGGGTAGACTCAGAGGCCTTCAGATTTCTTCTAATCTAGAAGGTTTGGGCAAGTGGACGGGAACAGTTTCCATGGGGATGGAAGGGACAGTGCTCTCATGTGGATCCAGAGACCCCATCCTGGAGGGCACGTGTGCCATGGTTCTGGTAGTGAAGTCTGCAAACACAAATTTGGATTAGAGTGAATGCCAATGTAATCGCAGGCCCAATGCATAGACCTGGAGGGCAGCTCGTCTGGAACTGTAATTAGGGTGACGGGAAGCGATAGCACAGGCTTTTGTCTCTGGATTGTGTGTCCAGGATTGCCTCAAAATGCAGGTGTGCTCTCATAGGTCCATGGAAGACTTTTCCTCTCTATGGATCCTGGTGGCTCCCCATAGTTTGTTGGCTTTTTCGGGGAAGGGAAGAGTGCTCTTTTCCATCTTAGCAGTACCCCAAAACAGGGAATCCAGAGATGGGCTCTGGGTCTGGGCACCTGGAAAATCCCACCAAGTTTTAGGATTTGTGCCTAGAGGCATATCAGGCCTGCATGTGGGATCATGGTTGTGCAACTTAGAGGGATTATTTGAAAACATGCTCAGACTGAGGGTCACAATGCCTGTTTGTGCCCAGGGTGGCCCTCAGGAGTGGGTGAGGTCTCATTGGTTTTGTAACTGGTTCCACATTGAGGTTTGGACATCTATCTCAATAGCCCGGTTTATTGCCGTGGGGAAAGAGGAGATCTCTGTTGTGCTTCAGGTTCCTCCATTATCAGGGATCCCAGCTAAGGTCTAGGGACAGGTCCCTGAATACCAAGGATGGGTACAGGTGACATATTTGGTCCATGACCATCCCAAATGCTGGATATGGGGCCCGCTCTCTGGTGGCTGAAACTCGGTTAGGGCTCAGTCTCTGTCAAACACAGCACTAGTGGCCAGAGCATCCTTTAACTCGGTGTTGACTCCAGGGCCGAGCAGATTGATTCTCATATGGGGTTTCTGGGCACACTCACCAGGCACTTCTTCCTTCGATGGGGAAGGCCAAATGCTGCATTGTGGCTCCAGATTTCCCTATCAAGAGGGCTTGGGGACCAGTCAGGTGATGATGGAATTGTAAACACAAGCTACGGTTCAATTCAGTGCCAAGTGGAAGGCAGTTCCAATGTGCAGCGGTTTATTCGAGACATCCAGCACTGGAATAAGGGTGCATATCAGATGTCTGCTCACCCTGGAGTTTGTCTCTATTATGGCCGACCAATGGAGGGGTGGCGTCAAGAGGCCATGGAGGAGTTCACACGCTGAGGCCTGTGAGCTGCTTCGAACAGTAAGGTTTCCTTCTACTGGGCAGGTGAAGTCTGGTTTGTTTGCTCTAGGTTTCCCCATGTGAAAAGTTTGTGAAGCAGAGCTCTTCAGCCTGGATGCCTGGAAAGCACACCTCCATTGGCCATTGCAGCTGAGGAACATGGCAGGTTCTATCTGTTGGCTCTGGGAAGAAGTACCAAGGCCTTGAGTTGACGTGGAATCTCTTGCATTTGGGCCACAATGCGGGTTTGTTACCAAGGAGCTCTTAGAATGTGCTGGTTGCCAAGGTGCCATGCAGGATTCTCCTACCCTGAGCATTTGGCACAGGTCAAAAAGCACAGTATCCTGCTGTGGACAGGAGATGTACTGTCGTGTTGCTCAGGGACCACATAATGTGTCATAAATTGGTATTCCAGAAAAGGCCCCTGAGGACAGATGCCTGAAAACCTAATGGGGTTCCATTGAGGGCCTAGGGGCATTTTAGGTTTAATCTTCTAACTCACGATCATTGAGATGGTTGTCTCCCTGGATGTAGGTGATCAGGGTGTTTCACACTCTGAATTTGTGTCCAGAGTGGCCAGCAATATTGGGGTTGGCTGAGGGGTCTTCTAGGCTCTGTCAGACACAGAACAAGTGGCCGGGCAACCTATAAATTTGGGTTCCCTCGAGGGCCAAGAAGACTGATCCTCATGTGGTGTTTCTGGCCAGACTCACCAGGCACTTCTTTCTATAGGGAAGGCAGAATGCTGCGTTGTGGCTCCAGAAATCCCTATCAGAGGGACTGGGGACAGATCAGGTGAGGATGTAATTGTAAACACAAGCTACAGTTCAATTCAGTGCCAAGCGGAAGGCAGTTTCTATGTGCAGCGGCTTATTTGAGATATCCAGCACATGATTAGGTGTGGATGTCAGATATTTGCTCACCCTGGAGTTTGTGTCTTTGATGACTGACAAATGGACAGGTGGCGTCCAGAGGCCACAGAGGGGTTTTCACGTTGAGGCTTATGAGCTGCTCCACACAGCAAGGTTTCGTTCTACTTGACAGGTGGAGTCTGGTTTACTTGCTCCAGGTTCTCCCATGTGGAAAGGTTGGGTAGCAGAGCTCTTCTGCATGGATGCCTGGAAAGCTCAACTCCATTGACCATTGCAGCTGAGGAACATGGCAGGTTCGTTCTGCTGTCTCTGGAGCAAAGTAGCAAGTAGCAAATCCTTGAGTTGACATGGAATCTCTTGCAGATGGGACACAATGCTGGTTTGTTACCGGGGAGATCTTAGAATGTGCTGGTTGCTAAGGTGCTGTGCAGGATTCTACTACCCTGGGCTTTGGCACATGTGGAAGGGCACGCTTTCCTTCTGGAGACAGGAAATGTTCTGTTGTGTGGCCCAAGGACCACATGTTGTAACATAAGTTCACATTCCAGAACAGGCCTCTGAGGACAGAGGTCTGAAAACCGAATCTATGGTTCCAATGACGTCCTACGGGTGGGTTATCTTCACTATTCTGACCCAGTACCATTGATTTGGCTGTCTGCCTGGATGTAGGAGATCAAGGTCTTTCAGACATCGCATTTGTGTTCAGAGCGGATGCCAATATTGGGGTAGGCTCAGGGGCCTTGCATGTTTCTCCTAATCTAGAAGGTTTGGGCAACTGGGACGGGCAGTTTCATTGGGGATTGCAGGGACAGTCCTGTGGTGTGGATCCAGAGACCCCATCCTGGAGGACATGTGTGCCATGGTTTTGGTAGAGAAGTCTGCAAACACAAATTTGGATTAGGGTAAGTAACGAGGTGATCGCAGGCATAATGCATAGACCTGGAGGGCAGCTCATCTGGAACTGTAATTAGGGTGACTGGAAGGCTGAAGCAGAGAATTTCTCTCTGGATAGTGTGTCCAGGATGGTCTCGGAATGCAGGGTGTTCTCATGGGTCCATGGGAGACTTTTCCTCTCTATGGATCCTGGTGGCTCCTCATAGTTTTGTGTCTTTTTGGGGGAAGGGAAGAGTGCTCTTTTCCATCTTTGGGGTGCACCAAAACAGGGTTTCCAGAGACGGGCTCTGGGTCTGGGCACCTGGAAAAACCCACCAAGTTTTAGGATTTGTGCCAAGAGTCGTACCAGGCCTGCAATGCGGGATCATGGTGGTGCAAATAAGACGGATTATTTGAAAGCATGCACAGGGTGAGGGTCACAATGTCTGTTTATGCCCAGGTCGATGCTCAGGAGTGGGCAAGGTCTCATTGGTCTTGTAATTGGCTCCCCTTTGAGGGTTGGACACCCATCCCAACAGCCAGGTTTATTGTCATGGGGAAAGAGGAGATCTCTATTGTTCTTCAGGTTTCCACATTGGCATGGATTCCAGCCAAGGTCTGGGGACAGGTGCCTGAATACCAAGGATGGGTAGAGATGACGTACCTGGGCCATGACCATCCAAAATGTTAGATATGGGGCCCGCTCTCAGGTGGCTGAAACTCGGTCAGGGATCAGTCTCTGTCAGACACAGCACTAGTGGCCAGGGCAGCTTATAAATCAGGGTTGACTCGAGGACCGAGCATGTTGATCCTCATGTGGGGTTTCTGGGCACCCTCACAAGGCTCTTCTTCATTCGATGCAGAAGGCAGGATGCTGCATTGTGGCTCCAGATTTCCCTATCAAGAGGGCTTGGGGACCAGTTGGGTGACGATGGAATTGTAAACACAAGCTACGGTTCAATTCAGTGCCAAGCGGAAGGCAGTTCCAATGTGCAGCGGTTTATTCGGGACATCCAGCACCAGAATAAGGGTGCATATCAGATGTTTGCTCACTCTGGAGTTTTTGTCTATGATGACCGACCAGTGGAGGGGTGGTGTCAAGAGGCCATGGAGGAGTTCACATGCTGAGGCCTGTGAGCTGCTCCAAACATAAGGTTTCCTTCTACTGGACAGGTAAAGTCTGGTTTGTTTGCTCTAGATTCCCGCATGTGGAAAGTTTGTGAAGCAGATCTCTCCGGCTTGAATGCCTGGAAAGCACACCTCGTTTGAATATTGCAGCTGAGGAACATGACAGTTTAGTTCTGGTGGCTCTGGGGAGAAGTACCAAGGTCTTGAGTTGACATGGAATCTCTTGCAGATGGGCCACAATGCTGGTTTGTTACCAAGGAGATCTTTGAATTTCTTGGTTGCTAAGGTGCCATGCAGGATTCTCCTACCCTGAGCGTTTGGCAAAGGTTGAAGAGCACAGGATCCTGCTGCGGACAGGAGATGTACTGTCGTGTGTCTCAGGGACCACATGATGTGTCATAAATTGGAATTCCAGAACAGACCTCTGATGACAGATGCCTGAAAACCTAATGGGGTTCTATTGAAGGCCCAGGGGTATTTCAGGTTCAATCTTATAACTCTTGATCATTCACTTGTCTGTCTCCCTGGATGTAGGTGATCAGGGTGTTTCAGACAGCGCATTTGCATTCAGAGCCGCTGCCATTATTTAAGAGGGCTCAGGGGCCTTTCAGGCTTCTCCTAATCTAGAAGGTTTGGGCAACTGTGACGGGCACAGTTTCCTTGGGAGTGGCATTGACAGTCCTGTGGTGTGGATCCAGAGACCCCATCCTAGAGGCATGTGTGCCATGGTTTAGGTAGAGATGACTGAAAACACAAATTTGGGTTAGGGTGAGTGGCGAGGACATCACAAGCCCAATGCATAGACCTGGAGGGCAGCTCGTCTGGAACTGTAATTAGTGAGATCTTAGAATCTGCTGGTGGCTATAGGCCGAGGAGGATTCATCAACCCTGAGGGTTTGACACAGGTCCAAGAGCACAGCTTCCATCTGGGGATAAGAGATACTCTGTTGTTGAACTCAGGGTCCATATGTTGTATTATAAGTTGGTACTCCAGAACAGTTCTCTGAGGACAGATGCCTGAAAACCTAATCTAGGATTCCAATGAGGTTGTAGGGGCATGTCAGGTTCAATCCTCTTACTCAGGACCATTGACTTGGGTGTCTGCCTGGATTCAGGTGATCAGGGTGTTTCAGACTGCGCAGTTGTGTCCAGAGAGGCCTCCAATATTGGGGTGGGCTTAGGGGTCTTGCAGATTTCTCCTTATCTCGAGGGTTTTGGAAACTCTGACGGACTCATTTTCCTTGGGGATGGCAGGCCCAGTCCTATGGTTTGGCTCCAGAGACCCCATCCTGGAGAACATATGAGCCACGGTTTTGGAAGAGAAATCTGAAAACACAAACTCAGGTTAAGGTGAGCGGCAAGGTGATTGCAGGCCCAATGCATAGACCTGGAAGGCAGCACGTCAGGAATTGTAAATCAGGTGCCTCGAAGGCGGTAGCACAGGCTTTTGTATCTGTCTTGTGTGTCCAGTATGGCCTTGGAATGCCAGTGTGATCTCATGGGTCCATGGGAGATTTTTCCTCTCTAAGGATCCTGGCGCTCACAATAGTTGGTGGCTTTCTCGGGGAAGAGAAGAGTGTTGTTTTCCATGATAGGGGTGCTGCAGAATAGGAATTCCAGAGATGGGCTCTGGGTCGGTGCCCTGGAAAATCCCACCAAGTGTTAGGATTTGGGCCTAGTGGCTTACCAGGCCTGCTTTCGGGATCCTGGAGGTTGAACTGAGAGGGCTTGTTTGAAATCATGCTCAGGCTGAGGGTCACAATGCCTGCTTGTGCACAAGGTGACCCTCATGAGTGGGCGTGGTTTCCTTGGCTATGCAACTGGTCCCACTTTGAGGGTTGGACACCTATCCCAACAGCCAGGATTCTTGCCATGGGGAAAGAGGAGTTCTGTATTGGGCTTCAGGTTACCCCATAGGCAGGGATTCCAGCAAAGGTCTGGGGACAGTTGCCTGAATACCAAGGATGGGTAGAGGTGATGGACATGGGCCATGGCCAGTCTCAAATCGTGGATATGGGCCCCGATCTCCGGGTGGCTGACAATATGTCTTGGTTCAGGATCTGTCAGACACAGCACTAGTGCCCAGGGCAGCCTATAAATTGGGGTTCCCTTGAGGACCGAGCAGACTGATCCTCATATAGGGTTTCTGGGCAGACTCACCAGGCCCTTCTTGTTTCTATGGGGAAGGCAGAATTCTGCGTTGTGGCTCTAGAACACCCTATCAAGAGGGCTTGCGGACCAGGAGACTGAGGATGGAATTATAAACCCAAGCTATGGTTACATTCTGTATCAAGCGAAAGGCACTTCCAGTGTGCAGCGGTTGAATTGAATATTCAGCACCTGAGTAAAAATGGATGTCAGATATTTGCACATGTTGGAGTTTGTGTCTATGATGACCCACAAATGGAGGGGCAGCATCAAGATGCCATGGAGGATTTCCCAGGCTGGGGCTTGTGAGATGCTTCAAACAGCAAGGTTTCCTTCTACTGGACTGGGGCAGTCTGGTTTGTTTGCTCCAGGGTCCCACATGTGGAAAGAATGGGTAGAAGAGCTCTCCAGCATGGATGCCTGGAAAGCACACTTGATTTGACCATTGCAGCAGAGGAACATGGCAGGTTCATTCTGGTGGCTCTGAGGCGAAGTACCAAGGACTGGATTGGAGATGGAATCTCATGAAGATAGGTCACAATGCTGGTTTGTTACGAGGGTGATCTAAGAATGTGCTGGTGGCTAAGGGGCTGTGCAGGATTCATCTAGCCTGAGAATTTGACATAGGTCCAAGAGCCCGGATTCCACCTGGGGACAGGAAATGTTCTGTTGTGTGGCTCAGGGACCATATGTTTTATCATAAATTGGTATTCCAGAACAGGCCTTTGATGACATATGACTGACAAACTAATATAGGGTTCCAATGAATTCCTAGGGGCATGTCAGGTTCAATCTTCTGACTCAGGACCATTGACTCTGGTGTCTGCCTGGATGGAGTTTATCAGGGTATTTCAGATTGCACATTTTCATCCAGAGTGGCATCCAATCTTGTCAGGGGTCATGGTCCTTGCAGTTTTCTCCTTATCTGGAGGGTTTTTGCAACTGTGATGGGCCCAGTTTCCGTGGGAATGGCAGGCAAAGTCCTTTGGTGTGGCTCCAGAGACCCCATCCTGGAGAGCATGTGAGCCAGGGTTTTGGGAGAAAAGTCTGCAAACACAAACTCGGGTTAGGGTTAGCGGCATTGTGATCACAGGCCCAATGCATAGACCTGGAGGGCAGCAAGTCTGGAACTGTAAATCTGGTGACTTGAAGGCAGTAGCACAGGCAATTGTATCGGGATTTAATTTCCAGGATGCCCTTGGAATGCAGGTGTGGTCTCATGGGTCCATGGTAGATTTTTCCTCTCAAGGATCCTGCCGGGTCCCAATAGTTTGGTGGCTTTCTCAGGGAAAGAAAGAGTGTTGTTTTCCATCTTAGGGGTGCCCTAGGACAGGGATTCCAGAGACAGGCTTTGGGTCTGGATGTATGGAAAATCCCACCAAGGGTTAGGATTTGAGCCTAGTGGTTACAAGGCCTGCTATGCAGGTCCTAGAGGTGCAACTGAGAGCATTTGTTTGAAATCATGCTCAAGTTGAGGGTCACAATGTCTGCTTGTTCCCAGGCAGCCCTCTGGAATGGGTGTGGTCTCATTGCCAATGCAGCTTGATCCCATTCTGAGGGTTAGAAACCCATTCCAAAGCCAGGACTCCTGTCGTGGGAAGGAGGAGTTCTCTATTGTGCTTGAGGTTCCCCCATTGGTAGGGATTCCAGCAAAGTTCTAGGGGACAGATTCCTGAATACCATGGATGGGTATAGATGACGGACATGGGCCATCGCTGGACTCACATGCTGGATATGGGCTCTGCCCTATGGGTGGCTGACACAAGGTCGAGGCTTAGGCTCTGTCAGCCACATCACTAGTGGCCAGGGAAAACTATAAATCAGGGTTCCCTTGTGGGCCGAGTGGATTGATCCTCATTTGCATTTTATAGGCAGACTCACCAGGTCCTTCTTCTTTCTATGGGGAAGGCAGAATGCTGTGTTGTGGCTCCAGAATTCCCTATCAAGAGGGCTTGCAGACCAGTAAGGTGAGGATGGATTTGTAATCCGAAGCTAGGGGTATATTCAGTGCCAATCTAAAGGCAGTTCCAGTATGCAGCAGCTGATTCCTATATCAGCACCTGAGTATGGGCAGATAGCAGATGTTTGCTCATGCTGGAGTTTGTGTCTATGATGACTGACAAATGGAGGGGTGCCGTCAAGAGGCCATGGAGGATTTCCCAGGCTGGGACTTGTTAGATGCTCCAAACATCAAGTTTCTTTCTACTGGACAGAAGGAGTCTGGTTTGTTTGCTCAGGCTTCTCCATGTGGAAAGTTTGTGTAGCAGAGCACTCCCACATGGATGCCTAGAAAGCACACCTCTATTGACCATTGCAGCTGAGGAACATGGCAGGTTCGTTCTGGTGGCTCTGGGGCGAAGTATCAAGCCCTTGAGTTAACATGGAGTCTCATGAAGATGGGTCACAATGCTGGTTTGTTACCAGGGAGGTCATAGAATGTGCTGGGTGCTAAGGAGCTGTGTAGGATTTATCTATCCTGAGGGTATGACACAGGTCCAAAAGCACGGAATCCTTCTGGGTCCAGGAGATGTTTTGTTCTGTGGCTCAGGGACCACATGTTCTATCATAAGTTGGTATTCCAGAAAAGAACTCTGAAGACAGATACCAGGAAACCTAATCTAGTGTGCCAATGAAGGCCTCGGGGCATTTCAGGTTCAATCTTCTTACTCAGGATCATTGACTTGGGTGTCTGCCTGGTTGGAGGTGATCAGGGTTTTTCAGACTACAAACTCGGGTTAGGGTTAGTGGCAAGGTGATCCCAGGCCCAATGCATAGACTTGGAAATCAACTCGTCAGGAATTGTAAATTAGATGACTTGAAGGGGGTAGCACAGGTTTTTGTATCTGCATTGTGTGTCCAGGATGGCCACAGAATGCAGGTGTGTTTTAATGGGTCCATGGAAGTTTTTTCTCTCTAAGTTACCTGGTGGCTTCCAATAGTTTGGTGACTTTATCAGGGAAGGGAAGAGTGCCGTTTTCCATCTTGGAGGTTCCCCAAAATAGGGAATTCCAGAGATTGGCTCTGGGTCTGGGCCCCTGGATAATCCCACTAAGTGTTAGGATTTGGGCCAAGGTGCATACCTGGCCTGCAATGCGGGATACTTTTGGGTCAACTAGAGGGCTTGTTTGAAAGCATGCTCAGGCTGAGGTACACATTGCCTGCTTGTGCCCAAGGCGGCCCTCATGAGTGGGTGTAATCTCCTTGGCCATGCAGCCAGAGCCCACGTTGAGATTGGACACCCATCCCAACAGCCAGGATTCCTGCCATGGGGAAGGAGGAGTTCTCTATTGTGCTTCAGGTTCCCCCATTGGAAGGGATTACAGCAAAGGTCTAGGGACAGATGCCTGAATACCAAGGATGGGTAGAGGTGAGAGACTTGGTGCATGGCCAGTCTTACATGCTGGATATGGCCACCGATCTCTGAGTGGTTGACACAAGGTATTTGCTCAGGCTCTGTATGACACAACACTAGTACCCAGGGAAGCCTATAAATCGGTGTTCCCTTGAGCACAGAGCAGATTGATTGTCATGTGGAGTTTCTGGACAGTCTCAGCAGGCCCTTTTTCTTTCTATTGTGAATACAGAATGCTGCCTTGTGACACCAGAATTCCCTATCAATAGGGCTTGAGGATCAGGAGACTGAGGATGGATTTGTAAACCCAAGCTATGGTTAAATTCAATGTCAAGTGAAAGGCACTTCCAGTGTGCAGCGGTTGAATCGAATATCCAGCACTTGATTAAGGACGGATGTCAGATGTTTGCTCATGCTGGAGTTTTTGTCTATGATGACTGACAAATTGAGGGGTTGTGTCAAGAGCCGTGGAAGATTTCCCAGGCTGAGGCTTGTGAGATGCTCCAAACAGCAAGGTTTCCTTCTACTGGACAGGGGCAGCCTGGTTTGTTTTCTCCAGGGTTCCCCATATGAGAAGATTGGATAGCATAACTCTCCCACATCGATGCCTGGAAAGCACACCTCCATTAACCATTGTAGCAGAGGAACATGACAAGTTCATTCTGGTGACTCTGAGGCGAAGAACCAAAGACTGAATTGGACATGGAACCCCAGGAAGATGGGTCAAAATGTTGGTTTGTTACCAGTGAAATCTTAGAATCTGCTGGTGGTTAAGGGGCCATGCAGGATTCATCTAGCCTGAGGATTTGACACAGGTCCAAGAGCCCGGATTACATCTGGGGACAGGAGATGTTCTCTTGTGGGGCTCAGGGACCGTATGTTGTATCATAAGTTGGTATTCCAGAACAGGCCTCTGAGGACAGAAGCCTGAATACCCAATCTAAGGTTCGAATGAGGTCCTAGGGTAATGTCAGGTTCAATCTTCTGACTCAGGACCATTGACTCTGATGTCTGACTGGATGCAGGTGATCAGCGTGTTTCAGACTGCACATTTGCATCGAGAGTGGCGTCCAATACTAGGGTGAGCTCTGGGTCCTTGCAGGTTTCTCCTTATCTGGAGGGTTTGGAAAACTGTGATGTGCAGTTTCCTTGGGGATTGCAGGCACAGTCCTGTGGTGTGACTCCAGAGACCCCATCCTCGAGGGTATGTGGGCCATGGTTTTGAGAAAGAAGTCTGCTAACACAAACTCGGGTTAGGGTCCCAATCCATAGACCTGGAGGGCGGCAAGTCTGGAACTGTAAATCTGGTGAATCAAATGCGGTAGCACAGGATATTTTATCTGGATTTAATTTCCATGGTGGCCTTGGAATGCAGGTGAGGTCTCATGGGTCCATGGGAGATTTTTCCTCTCAAGGATCCTGGCAGTTCCCAATAGTTTGGTGGATTTCTCGGGGAAGGGATGAGTGCTGTTTTCTAGCTTAGGCGTGCCCCAATACAGGGAATCCAGAGATGGTCTCTGGGTCTAAGCTCTTGGTAAATCCCAACAAGGGTTAGGATTTGGATCTAGGGCCATACCAGGCCTGCAATGCGGGATTCTGGAGGTGCAACTGAGAGCGTTTGTTTGAAAGCATGCTCAAGCTGAGGGTCACAATGCCTGCTTGTGCCCAGAACGCCATCAGGAGTGGACGTTGCCTACTTGGCCATGCAGCTGGTTCCCATTCTGAAGGTTGGACACCCACCTGAAAGCCAGGATTCCTGCCATGGGGAAGGAGGAGTTCTCTATTGTGCTTCAGGTTCCCCCATTGGTAGGAATTCCAGCTAAGGTCTAGGGGACAAATGTCTGAATACCAAGGGTGGGTAGTGATGACTGCCCTGGGCCATGGCTGGTCTCACATGCTCGATATGGGCCCCACCCTCTGGGTGGCTGACACGAGGTCGGGGCTCAGGCTCTGTCAGACACAGCTCTAGTGGCCAGGGCAAACTATAAATAGGGGTTCCCTCCTTGGCTGAGTATATTGATCCTCATGCGCAGTTTCTGGGCAGTCTCACTAGGTCCTTCTTTTGATGCGGAAGGCAGAATGTTGCGCTGTGGCTCCAGAATTCTTTATCAAGAGATAGGGCAGACCAGTAGGGTGAAGATGAAATTGTAATCTGAAGCTGGGGTTAAATTCTTGCCAAGCGAAAGGCAGTTCTATTGTGCAGCAGCTGATTCCAATATCAGCACCTGAGTATGGACAGTTATAAGATGTTTGCTCAGGCTGGAGTTTGTGTCTATGATGACCGACAAATTGAGGGGTGGTGTCAAGAGGCCATGGAGGATTTTCCACCCTGCGGCTTCTGAGATGCTCCAAACATCAATATTTCTTTCTACTGGACAGGAGTAGTCTGGTTTGTTTGCTCCAGTTTCTCATGTGGAAAATTTGTGTAGCAGAGCACTGCCATATGGAGGCCTGGAAAGCACACCTCCATTGATCATTGTTGCTTAGAAACATGACAGGTTTGTTCTGGTGGCTCTGAGGCGAAGTGTCAGAGCCTTGAGTTGACATGGAACCTCATGAAGATGGGTCACAATGCAGGTTTGTTATCAGGGAGGTCTTAGAATGTTTTGGTGGCTAAGGGGCTGTGCAGAATTAATATACCCTGAAGGTTGGACACAGGTCCAAGAGCACAGCCTCAGGCTGGGGCAGGAGATTTTTTGTTGTGGGGCTCAGGGACCATATGTTGTATCATAAGTTGGTATGCCAGAAGAGGCCTCTGAGGACAGATGCCTGAAAAGCCAATCTAGGCTTCCAATGAGGTCCTAGGGCCATGTCAGTTTCAATTATCTGACTCAGGACCATTGACTTGGGTGTCTGCGAGGATGGAGGTGATGAGGGTGTTTCAGATTGTGCATTTGCATCCAGAGCGGCTTCCAATATTGGGTGGGCTCTGGAGCCCTGCAGGATTCTCCTAATCAGGAGGTTTTGGGCAACAGTTTCCTTGGGCCCAGTTTCCTTGGGGATGGCAGGCACATTCCTGTGATGTGACTCCAGGGGACCCATCCTGGAGGTCATGTGAGCCATGGTTTTGGGAGAGAAATCTGCAAACAAAAACTTGGGATAGGGTTAGTGATGAGGTTTTCTCAGATCCAATGCATAGACCTGGAGGGCAGCATGTCAGGAAATGTAAATCAGGTGACTCAAAGACAGTAGCAGAGTCTCTTGTATCTGGATTGTGTATCCATGATGGCCTCGGAATGCAGGTGTGGACTCATGGGACCATGGGAGATTTTTCTTCTCAAGTTTCCTGGGGGCTCCCAATAGTCTGGTGGCTTTCTCAGGGAAGCGAAGAGTGCTGTTTTCCATCTAAGGGGTGCCCCAAAACAGGGATTCCAGTGACGGGCTCTGGGTATGGGCACATGGAAAATCCCACCAAGGTAGGATTTGGTCCTAGGGGCATACCAGGCCTGCAATGCAGGATCCTGGAGGTGCAACTGAGAGGGTTTGTTTGAAGGCATGCTCAAGCTGAGTGTCACAATGGCTGCTTGTGCCCAGGGTAGTCATCATGAGTGGGCGTTGTCTCCTTGGCCATGCAACTGGCTCCAACTTTGAGGTTTGGACACCCATATCAACAGCCAGGAATCCTGCCATGGGGAAGGAGGAGTTCTCTATTGTGCTTCAGGTTCCCCCATTGGCAGGGATTCCAGCAAATGTCTGGGGAAAGATACCTGAAGACCAAGGATGGATAGAGGTGACTGACATGGGCCCTGGTTGATCTCACATGCTGTATATGGACTCAGATCTCTGGGGGCTGAAACTAGGTCTTGGCTCAGGCTCTGTCAGACACAGAGCTAGTGCCCAGGACAGCTTATAAATCATGATTCCCTCGAGCGCCAAGCAGATTGACCCTCATGTGGAGTTTCTGGGCAGATTCACCAGGCCCTATTTCTTTCTATTGGGAATGTGAATGTTGCTATGTGGCTCTCTAATTCCCTCTCAAGAGAGCTTGTGGACCAGGAGGCTGAGGATGGAATTGCAAACCCAAGCTATGGTTAAATTCATTGTCAAGCAAAACACAGTTCCCGTGTGCAGCGGTGGAAATGAAAATCCAGAACCTAAATAAGGGAGGATGTCAGATGTTTGCTCATGCTGGAGTTTGTGTCTATGATGAACAACAAATGGAGGGGTTGTGTCAAGAGGCCATGGAGGATTTCTCACGCTGGTGCCTCTTCCAAACAGAAGGTTCCCTTCTACCAGTCAGTGGCAGTCTGGTTTGCTCACTCCAGGGTCCCACATGTGGAAAGACTGGGTAGCAGAGCACTCCCAAATGAATGCCTAGAAAGCACACCTCCACTGACCATTGCAGCTGAGGAAAATGGCAGGTTCATTCTGGTGGCTCTGGGGCAAATTATCAAGGACTTGATGTGACCTGGATTCTCATGATGATGGGTCACAATGTTGGTTTGTTACGAGGGAGATCTTAGAATGTGCTGGTGGCTTAGGGGATGTGCAGGATTCATCTACCCTGAGGGTTTGACACAGGTCCAAGAGCACGGTTTAATTCTGGGAACAGGAAATATTCTGTTGTGTGGCTCAGGGACCACATGTTGAATCATAAGTTGGTATTCCAGAACAGGCCTCTGAGGACAGGGGCCTGAAAACCTAATCTAGGCTTCCAAGGAAGTACTAGGGGCATGTCAGGTTCAAACATATGACTCAGGCCCATTGACTTGGGTGTCTGCCTAGATGTAGGTGATCAGGGTCTTTCAGACTGCACATTTGAGTCCAGAGTGGCCTCCAAAATTGGGGTGGGCTCAAGGGCTTGCAGATTTCTCCCATCTTGTGGGTTTGGGCAACTTTGATGGCACAGTTTCCTTGGGTATGGAAGGCACAGTCCTGTGGTGTGGCCACAGAGATCCCATCCTGGAGGGCATGTAAGTCATGGTTTTGGGAGAGAAGTCTGCAAACACAAACTCAGCTTAGGGTTAGTGGTGTGGTGATCACAGGCCCAATGCATAGACCTGGAGGGCAGCTCATCAGGAACCATAAATCGGGTGACTTGAAGGTGGTAGCAAAGGCTTTTGCATCTGGGTTGTGTGTCCAGGATGGCCTCGGAATCCAGGTGTGGACTCATGGATCCATGGGAGATTTTTCCGCTCTAAAGGTCTTGGTGGATCCCATTGTTTAGTGGCTTTCCCGGGGAAGGGAAGAGTGCCATTTTCCATCTTATGTGTGCCCCAAAACAAGGATTCAAGAGATGGGCTATGGGTCAGGGTGCTTGGAAAATACCACCAAGGCTTAGGATTTGGGCCAAGGGGCATACCAGGCCTGCAATGTGGGAAACTGGTGGTGCAACTGAGAGGGCTTGTTTGAAAACATGCTCAGGCTGAGGGTCACAATGCCTGTTTGTGCCCAGGGTGGCCCTCAGGAGTGGGCGTGGTTTCATTGGCCATGCAGCTGGCTCCCACTTTGAGGGTTGGGCCCCATCCCAACAGCCTGGTTACCTGCCATGGTAAGAGAGAGTTCTCTATTGTGCTTCAGGTTCCCCAATTGGCAGGGATTCCAGCCAAAGTCTGGGGACAGGTGCCTGAACACCAAGGATGGGTAGAGAACAGAGATTTTTTTTCTCTGAAGGATCTTGGTGGCTCCCCATAGTTTGATGGCATTTTTGGGGAAGGGAAGAATGCACTTTTCCAACTTAGGGGTGCCCCAAAACAGGGATTATAAAGATTGGCTCTGGGTCTGTGTGCCTGGAAAAGCCCACTAAATGTTAGGATTTGGGCCTAGGGGCGTAACAGAACTGCAATGCAGGATCCTGGTGGTGTAACTGAGAGGGCTTGTTTGAAAGCATGAAGAACGGCCTGGTGAGTTTGCCCAGAAACTCCCCATGAAAATCAATCTACTCGGCACTAGAGGGAACCAAGATTTATAATTTGCCTGGCTACTAGTGATGTGTCTGACAGTGCCTGAGCCCTTATGTCATGTCAGCGAACCACAGTGTGGGGTTCATATCCAGCATGTGAGACCAGTCGTGGCGCAGGGCTCTCATCTCTACCCATCCCTGTTGTTCATGCAACTGCCCCAGTCCTTTGCTGAAATCCCTACCAATGGGGGAACCTGAAGCACAATAGAGAACTCCTCGTTCCAAATGGCAGGAATCCTGACTGTTGGAATAAGTGTCAAACCCTGAGAATGGGAACCAGCTGTATGGCCAAGGAGACCACGCCCACTCCTGAGGGCTCCCCCGGAACACAAGCAGGCACTGTGACCCTCAGTCTGAGCATGCTTTCAAACAAACACTCTCAGTTGCAACTCCAAGATCCGGCATTGCATGACTGGTACGCACCTAGGCCCAAATCCTAACTCTTGGTGGGATTTTCCATGCGCCCATTCCCAGAGTCAGTCACTGGAATCTCTGTTTTGAGGCACCCCTAAGATGGAAAACAGCACTCTTCGCTCCCCTTAGAAAGCAACCATGCTATTGGGAGCCGCCGGGATCCTTCAGAGAAAAATATCTCCCATGGACCCATGAGACAACACCTGCCTTCCGAGGCCATCGTGGAAACAAAATCCAGATACAATAGCCTGTGCTACTGTCTTCGAGTCATCTGATTTACCGTTCCTGACGTGCTGCCCTCCAGGTCTATGCATTGGGCCTGCGATCACCTCACCACTAACCCTACCCCGAGTTTTTGTTTGCAGACTTCTCTCCCAAAACCATGGCTCACATGTCCTCCAGGATGGGGTCTCTGTAGTCACACCACAGGACTGTGCCTGCCATCCTCAAGGAAATTGTGCCCATCACAGTTGCCCAAACCCTACAGATTAGGATAAACCTGCAAGGCCCCTGAGCCCACCCCAATACTGGAGGCCGCTCGGGATGCAAATGCGCGGTCTGAAACATCCTGATCACCTCCATCCAGGCAGACACCCATGTCAATGGTCCTTAGTCAGATGATTGTACCTGACATGCACCTAAGACCTCATTGGAATCCTAGATTGGCTTTTCAGGCATCTGTCCACAGAGGCCTCTTCTGGAATACAAACTTATGATACAACATATGGTCTCTGAGCCCCACAAGAGAACATCTCCTGTCCCCAGATAAATGCCGCGCTCAGGACCTTTGTCAAATCCTCAGGATATATGAATCCTGCACAGCCCCTTAGCCACCAGAACATTCTAAGTTCTTCCTGGTAACAAACCAGCATTGTGACCCATTTTCATGAGACTCCATGTCAATTCATGGCCTTGATACTTTGACCCAGAGCCACAAGAACGAACCTGCCATGTTCCTTAAGGGCAATGGTCAATGCAGGTGTGCTTTCCAGGCATCCATGCCAAAGAGTTCTGCTCTCCAGACTTTCCACAAGGGGGAACCTCGAGCAAACAACTCAGACTCCACCTGTCCAATAGAAGGACACCTTACTGTTTGGAGCATCTCATGAGCCTCATCAGGGGAAATCCTCCATGGCCTCTTGACACCACCCCTCCATTCGTCAGTCATCATAGACACAAACCCCAGCATGAGCAAACATCTGACATCTGCCCTTACTCAGGTGCTGGATATCTCGAATAAGGCACTGCACATTGGAACTGCCTTCCACTTGGCCCTGAATTGAACCGTAGCTTGTGTTTAAAATGCCATCCTCACGATACTGGTCCACAAGCCCTCTTGATAGGGAATTCTGGAGCCATAACGCAACATTCTACCTTACACATAGAAAGAAGTAGGGCCTGGTGCGTCTGGCCCAGAAACTCTACATGAGGATAGATCTGCTCATCCCACGAGGGAACCCTGATTTATATGCTGCCTTGGTCACTAGTGCTGTGTGATAGAGCCTGAGACCTGACCTCGTATCAGCCACCAAGAATGCGGGGCCCATATCCAGCATGTGAGACCGGCCATGGACAAGGGCCATCATCTCTACCAATCCTTGGTATTCAGGCATCTGTCCCCAGACCTTTCATTGAATCCCTACCAATGGGGGATCCTAAAGCACAATAGAGAACTCCTTCCCCATTGCAGGATTCCTGGAAGTTGGGATGTTTATCCAACCTTCAGAGTGGGAGTCAGCTGCATGTACAATGAGACCACGCCCATGCAGGAGGGCTGCCCTGGGCACCAGAAGGCATTGTGACTCTCCGCCTGAGCATGCTTTCAAACAAACACTCTCAGTTGCACTTCCAGGACCCGCACTGCAGGCCTGGTAGGCCCCTATGCTCAAATTTTAAATCTTTTGGGAATTTCCAGGTGCCGAGACCAAGAACTCATCTCCGGAATCCTTGTTTTGGGATACCCCTATGATGGAAAACAGCACTCTTCCCTTCCTCGGTTAAGGCACCACACTATTGGGAGCCGCCAGGATCATTAGAGAGGAATAATCTCCCGTAGACCCATTAGACTACACTTGAATTCCGAGGTCATCCTGGACACAATATATAGACACAATAGCCAGTGCTTCTGCCTTCGAATCATCCGATTTGCAGTTCCAGACGAACTGCCCTCTAGGTCTACACAAGGGGCCTGAGATCACCTTGCCATTAACCCCAACCCGAATTTGAGTTTGAAGACTTCTCTCCCAAAACCATGGCTCACATGCCCTCCAGGATGGGGTCTCTGAAGCCACACCACAGGACTGTGCCTGCCATTCCCAAGGAAAAAGTGTCCATCACAGTTGTCCAATAATCTCCAGATTAGGAGAAACCTGCAAGGCCCCTGAGCCCAGCCCAATATTGGAGGCCACTCTGGATGCAAATGCACAGTCTGAAACACCCTGATCACCTTCTTCCACGAAGACACTGAGTCAATGGTCCTGAGTCAGATGATTGAACCTGATATGCCCCTACGACCTCATTAGAACCCTAGATTAGTTTTTCAGGCATCTAGCCTGAGACGCCTGTTTTGGAATATCAATATGATACAACATATGGTCCCTGAGCCCCACAATAGAACATCTCCTGACCCCAGACGGAATATGTGCTCTTGGACTTGTGTCAATCCCTCAAGGTAGATGAATCCTGCATGGCCCCTTAGCCACCAGCATTTCTAAGATCTCACTGGTAATCGTTACCCAAATTCATGAGATTCCATGTCAAAATATGTCCTTGGTACTTCACCCCAGATCCACCAGAATGAACCTGTCATGTTCCTAAGCTGCAATGGTCAGTGGAGGTGTGGTTTCCAGGCGTCCATATGGGAGTGCTCTGCTACACAAACTTTCCACATGGGGGACCCTTGAGACAACAAACCAGAATGCCACTGTCCGGTGGAAGGAAATCTTGCTGTTTGGAGCATCTCACAAGCCCCAGCGTGGGAAATCCTCCAAGGCCTCTTGACACAACCCCTCCATTTGTCGGTCATCATAGACGTAAACCCCAGCATGAACAAACATCTGACATCCGCCCTTACTCAGGTGCTGGATTTTCGATTCAATCGTTGCACACTGGAACTGCCTTTCACTTGACTAAATTTAACCATAGCTTGGGTTTAAAATTCCATCCTCAACCTCCTGGTCAGCAAGCCCTCTTGAGAGGGAATTCTGGAGACACAATGCAACATTCTGCCTTCCCCGTATAGAGGAAGGACCGGGTGAGTCTGCCCAGAAACTCCACATGAGGATGGATCAGCTCGGCACTCGATGGAACCCCGATTTATAGGCGGCCCTGGGCACTAGTGCTGTGTCTGACACAGCCTGAGCCAAGACCTAGTGTCAGCCACCCAGAGATCGGGGCTCGTATCCAGCATGTGAGACCGGCTATGGCACAAGTCCGTCATCTCTTCCTATCCTTGGTATTCATGCATCTGTCCCTAGACCTTTGCTGGAATCCCTGCCAATGGGGGTGCCTGAAGTTCAATAGAGAACTCCACCTTCCCCATGGAAGGAATCCTGGATGTTGGGATGGGTGTTCAAACCTCAATGTGGGAGCCAGCTGCATGGCCAAGGAGACCAAGCCCACTCATGAGGGCCACCCTGGAACAAGCAGGAATTGTGACCCTCAGCCTGAGCATGCTTTCAAACAAAGGCTCTCAGTTGCACCACCAGGATCCCACATTGCAGGTCTGGTACACACCTAATCCCAAATCCTAACCCTTGGTGGGTTTTACCAATGGCCCAGACACAGAGCCCGCCTCTGGAATCCCTATTTTGGGGCACAACTATGATGGAAAACTGCACTCTTCCCTTCCCTGTGAAAGCCACCAAACTATTGGTAGCCACCAGGATCCTTGAGAGGAAAAATGTGCCATGGACCCATGAGACAACACCTGCATTCCGAGGCCATCCTGGACATACAATCCAGATATCAATCGTGTGATACCACCTTCGAGTCATCCAATTTACAGTTCCTGACGAGCTGCCTTCCAGGTCTATGCATTGGGCCTGCAATCACCTCGCCACTAACCCTAACCCGAGTTTTTGTTTCAAGACTTCCCTCCTAAAACCATGGCTCACATGACCTCCAGGTTCTGGTATATGAAGCCACACCACAGGACTGTGCCTGTGATCCTCAAGGAAACTGTGTCCATCACTTTTGCCCAATACCTCTAGATTAGGAGAAACCTGAAAGGCCCCTGAGACCGACCCAATAATGGAGGCCGCTCTGGATGCAAATGCACAGTCTGAAACACCCTGATCACCTCCATTCAGGCAGACACCCAAGTCAATGGTCCTGAGTCAGAAGATTGAAACTGACATGGACCTAGGACCTCATGAGGCCAATGAGAAGCCTAGATTAGCTTTTCAGGTATCTGTCCTCAGAGGCCTGTTCTGGAATACCAACTTATGATACAACATATGGTCCTTGATCCCTACAACAGAAAATCTCCTGTCCCTAGAAGGAAACGGTGCACTTGGACCTGTGTCCAACTTTCAGGTTAGATGAATCCTGCATGGCCCATTATCCCAGCACATTCTATGATCTCCATGGTAACAAACCAGCATTGTGACCCATATTCCTGAGACTCCACGTCAACTCAAGGTGTTGGTACTTTGCCAAGAGCCATGAAACGAATCTGCCATATTCCTCGCTAAAATGGTCAATGGATGTGTGCTTTCCAGGCATCCATGAGGTAGTTCTCTGCTACCCAAAAACTCCACATGGGGCACCCTAGAGCAAACAAACCAGACTGCCCCTGTCAGGTAGAAGGAAACCTTGCTGTTTGGAGCATTTCACAAGCCCCAGCGTGGGAAGTCCTCCATATTCTCTTGACGGCAACCCTCCATTTGGCAGTCATCATAGACACAAATTCCAGCAAAGCAAACATCTGAAGTCTGCCCTTACTCCGGTGCTGGATATTCGAATTAGTCATTGCACACTGGAAATGCCTTTCACTTGACACTGTATTCATGCATAGATTGGGTTTACAATTCCATCCTCACCCTACTGGTCCACAAGCCTCTTTATAGGGAATTCTGGAGGCAAAATGAAACATTCTGCCTTCCCCATCAAAAGAAGAAGGTCCTTGTGAGTCTGCCCAGACACTCCACATAAAGATCAATCTACTCAGCCCTCAAGGGACCCCAATTTATACCTTGCCCTGGCCACTAGTGCTGTGTCTTACAGAGCCTGAACCCGACTTCATGTCAGCCACCCAGACTGTGGGGACCTCATCCAACATGTGAGACAGGCCATGGCCCATATCCGTCATTTCTACCCATACTTGGTTTTCTTGGCAACTATCCCAGACCTTTGCTGGAATCTCTACAAGTGGGGGAACCTGAGGCACAATTGAGAACTCCTCCTTTCCCATGGCAGGAAGCATGGCTGTTGCACTGGGTGCCCAATCCTCAGAATGGGAACAAGCTGCATGGACAATGAGACAATGCCCCCTCTTGAGGGCAGCCCTGGGCAAAAGCAGGAATTGTGTCCCTCAACTTTAGCATGCTTTCAAACAAACCCTCTCAGTTGCATCTCCAGGATCCCGCATTGCAGGCCTGGTATGCCCCTTGGACCATTTCTAACACATGGTGGGATTTTGCATGCCAACATACCCAGAGCCCGTCTCTGGAATCTCTGTTTTGGAGCACCCCTATGATGGAAAACAGCACTCTTCCCATCCCAGAGAAAGGTTCCAAACTATTGGGAGCTGGCAGGATGCTTAGAGAGGAAAAAACTCGCATGGACCCATGAGACCACACCTGCATTCCGAGGCCATCCTGGACACACAATCCAGATACAAAAGCCGGTGCTACAGCCATCACGTCACCTGATTTACAGTTCCAGACAAGCATCCCTACAGACCTATGCATTGGGCCTGTGATCACCTCGCCATTAACCCTAACCCAAGTTTGTGTTTGCAGACTTCTCTTCCAAAACCATGGCTCACATGCCTTCCAGGATGGAGTCTCTGGAGCACACCACAGGAAAGTTCCTGCCATCCCCAAGGAAACTGTGTCTGTCAAAGTTGCCCAAACCCTACAGATTAGGAGAAACCTTCAAGTCCCCTGATCCCAGTCCAATATTGGAAGCTGCTCTGGACGCAAATGCGCAGTCTGAAACACCCTGATCACCTCCATCCAGGCAGACACCAATGTCAATGGTCCTGAGTCAGATGATTGAAACTGACATGCCCGTAGGACTTCATTGGAAGCCTATATTAGCTTTTCAGGCATTTCGCCTCAGAGGCCTATTCTGTAATACCAATATGATACAACATATGGTCCTGAGCCCCACAATAGAATATCTCCTGTCCCCATACGGAATCCGTGCTCTTTGACTGATGTCAACCCTCAGGGTATATGAATTCTGCACAACCCCTTAACCACCAGCACATTCTAAGATCGCCCTGGTAACAAACCAGCATTGTGACCCATCTTCATGAGATTCCATGTCAAATCAAGGCCTTGGTACTTCGCCTTAGAGCCACCAGAATGAACCTGCCATGTTCCTCTGCTGCAATGGTTAATGGAGGTGTACATTCCAGGCATCCATATGAGAGTGCTCTGCTACACAAACTTTCCTCATAGGGGAACCTGGAGCAAACAAACCAGAATCCCCCTGTCCGGTTGAAGGAAACCTTGCTGTTTGGAGCATCTCACAAGCCCCAGCGTGGGAAATCCTCCATGACCTCTTGACGCCACCCTCCATTTGTTGGTCATCATAGACACAATCTCTTGTGTGAGCAAACAGCTGACATCCGCACTTACTCAGGTGTTGGATATATCCAATCAGCCGTTGCACACTGGAACTGTCTTAGGCTTGGTAATGACTTTAACAGTTGCGTATGTTTACCATTCCATCTTCACCATACTGGTCCACAAGCCCTCTTTATAGGGAATTCTGGAGCAACAACGCAGCATTCTGCCTGCCCCAAGAAAGAAGTATTGCCTGGTGAGTCTGCCCAGAAACCCCACAAGAGGATCCACCTGCAGGGCCCTCGACAACACCCTAATATCTCAGGCCACCATGGGAACTAAGGCTCTCTCTGACAAAGCCTGAGCCACTAACTCCACTCAGCCACTCAGACAGTGGGACCCATTTCCTACAGGTGGGACTTGTTGTGGCCCAAATCTGTCATCTCTACTCAACCTGGATATTCAAGATTCTGTGCCCAGTCCGTATCTCAAATCCATGCCTATGGGATATCTGAAGCAAAAGGGTACTCCTCCTTCCTGATGGCAGGAAATCCGGCTGTTAGGATGGGTGTCCAACCCTCAGAGTGAAAACTAGTTGCATGGACATGAGACCACGGCCACACATGGGAGCCGCCCTGGGCACAAACAGGCATTGAGACCGACAGCGTGAACCTGATTCCAAACAAACCCCCACAGTAGCTGGACCAGGAGCCCGCAGAGTGGGACATCCAGGACCTTAGGGGCAAATCCTCACCCTCGTTGGTGTTTTTCAGTCGCCTAGACCCAGAACCTGTCCCTGGAGTCCCTCTTGTGGGGTTCCATTGAGACAGAAAACAGCAGTCTTACCTTCCCCCAGAGACAGCAAATTCTTGGGAGATGGACAGAATCTCCAGAGATGAAGAATGTTCCATGGCCCAATGAAGCCACCCCTACATTTTGCGACCGTTCTGGACACACAATCCAGACAGAAATGTCTGCCCAACTGCCTCCATGACACCTTAATTTCACCACACAATAAGCTGCCCTCAGAGCCTGCAGATCAGGGCTGTGATCACCTCTGGCCTCACCCTAACCCTAGTTCAGGTTTGCATATTTCTGTCTCCAAAACCCTGTCGCACAAGCCCTCCATCATGGGGCCTCTGGAGCCACACCGGACGACTGTGTCTACCCGCCCAAAGGAAACTCTGCCCTTCACTGTTGCCCAAACCCTGAAGCTTAGGAGCAAATTACAAAACCCCTGATCCCACCTCAATTTCCAAGAATGGTCTAGACCCAAGTGTACATTGTGACACACAGTGAGCACCTGCCTCAAGACAAACATCTAAGTCAAAGGCCTTGAGTCAGATGATGGAACCTGACATGCCCCTAGGACTTCATCAATGCCCTAGCTTATGTTCTCAGGGACCTGTCCCGAGAGGACTCTTCCCCCATACCATCTTATATTCCAACATGTTGTCCTGAGCCACACAACAGACCCCTCCTGTCCCAGAAGGGTACCTTGTTCTTGGTAGCTGTGTCCAAGACTCATTGTATTCGAATCCTGCATTTCCCCTGACCATCCCAACATTCCAGTGTCTCCCTGGATACAAACCAGCATTGTGATCGAACAGCATCAAACTCCATGTCAACTCAGCCCCCTTGGAACTTCGCCCCAGAGCCACCAGACTGAAACTTCCATGTTCCTGAGCTGCAATGGTCAATGGAGTAGTGCTTTCCAGGATTCCATGAGGGAGAGCTCTGTTACCAACCTTTCCATATGGGGGACTCTGGAGCAAACAAACCAGACTCCCCCTGTCCAGTAGAAGGAAACCTTACTCTTTAGAGCATCTCACAAGCAGCAGAGTGGGAAATCCTCCATGGCCTCTTGACGCAAACCCACCATTTGTCCGTCATCCTAGACACAAACACCAGTGTTTGAGCAAATATCCGACATCCGCCCATATTCAGGGACTGGATGTCACGAATCAGTCGCTGCACACTGGAAGTGCCTTCCACTTGTCACTCAATTGAACCATAGCCTGTGTTTTTAATTCCATCATCACCCTCCTGATCCCCAAGCCCTCTTTATAGGGAATTTTGTAGCCACAACACAGCATTCTGCCTTCCCCATAGAAAGAAGAAGTGCCTGGTGAATCAGCCCAGAAACCCCACATTAGGATCCACCTGCATGGCCCTCGAAGGGACCCTAATATCTTAGGCCACCATGGGCTCTCAGGCTCTGTCTGACACAACCGGAGACACGACCTCCAGGCAGCCACGCAGACAGTGAGCTCCATATCCTGCAGGTGGGACCTGCCGTGGCCGTAAGCCATCATCTCTATTCAACCTGGGTATTCAGTCATCTTTCCCAAACTGTAGCTCAAATCCCTGCCTATGGGGGAACCTGAAGCACAGGAGTATCCTTATTCCCAATGGCAGGAACCTGGTTGTTGAGATGGGCACTAAGACTCTGTCTGACACAGCCTGAGCCATGACCTAGAATCAGCCATGCAGATAGTGGGCCCCATATCCTGCAGTTTGGACTTGTCGTGGCCCAAAGCCATCATCTCTATTCAACCTGGATATTCAACCATCTTTCCCAGATTGTAGCTCAAATCCCTGACTACAGAGGAACCTGAAGTCAAGAGTACTCCTCCTTCCCAAAGGCAGGAAGCCTGGCTGTTGAGATAGGTGTCCAACACTCAGAGTGGGAACTAGCTGCATGGCCCATAGGAACATAGCCACTCTGGAAACAAACTTGCATTGTTACTCTCAGCGTGAGGCTGCTTTCAAACAAAACCCTTTGGTAGATGGACCAAGAGCCCCCAGAGCGCGCCTACCACCCTAGGTCCAAACACTCACCCTCATAGGTGTTTTCCAGGTGCCCACACCCAGAAACTGTCTCTGGAATCCCTCTTTTGGGGGTTCCCTGAGACGGAATACAGCAGTGTTCTCTTCTCCAAAAGACAAAAAACTCTTGGGAACTGAGCAAAATCCCCAGAGCTGAAGTATCTCCCATGGCCCTATGAAACCACCGCTATATTTTGCAAAAGTCTGGGACAAAAAAAGGAGACAGAAAATCCTGCACTACCGCACTACCGCCTCCATGATACTTTAACTTCAGTACACTATGAGCTTACCACAGGGCCTTAAGATCGGGCCTGTGATCACCTCAGCCCTCAACCTAACCCTAGATCGTGTTTGCAGATTTCTGTCCCAAAGCCCTGGCCCACATGCCCATCAGGATGGGGCCTCTGGAGCCACCACACCCGAACGAAAATCTGCCCTTCACTGTTGACCAAACCCTGGAAATTAGGAGCAAAGTACAAAGCCCATGAGCCCACCTCAATTCCGATGAAAACTTTGGAGCCAAGGGCGCATTCTGACACACAATGAGCCCCTGCCTCCAGGCAGACATCCAAGTCAAAGGCCCTGAGTCAGAAGATTGAAGCTGACATGCCTCTAGGACTTTATCAATACCCTAGCTTAGATTTTCAAGTGCCTGTCCCCAGAGGCCTTTTCTTCAATAGCAACTTATATTCCAACATGTGGTCCCTGAGCCACACAACAGAACCACTTCTATCCCCAGAAGGATACATTGCTCTTGGTAGCTTTGTCCAAAACTCAGTGTAAGAGAATCCTGCATGGCCCCTGACCACCCAAACATTCTAACGTCTCCCTGGATACAAACCAGCATTGTGAACCAACAGCATGAAACTCCATGTCAACACCGGCGACTTTGAACTTTGCCCCAGTGTCACCAGTACAAAACTGTCATTTCCTCATCTGCAATGGACACTGGAGATGGGCTTTCCAGGCATTCATGTAGGAGTGCTCTGCTCCTCAAACTTTCCACATGGGGGACCCTGGAGCATATAAATGGGGCTCCACTAGTCCATTAAAAGAAACCATTGCTGTTTGGAGCAGCTGACAAGCCCCAGGGTGGGAAATCCTCCATGGCTTCATGATGCCTCCCCTCCATTTGTCAGTCATCATAGACACAAACTCCAGTGTGAGCAAACATCTGACATACACCTTTTCTCCGGTGCTGGATGTCTCGAATCAGACGCTGCACACTGGAAGTGCCTTCCACGTGGCACTGAATTTAACCATAGCTTGTGTTAACAATTCCATCCTCACTCTCCTGGTCCCCAAGTCCTCTTGATAGGGTTTTCTGGAGCCACAATGCAACATTATGCCTCCCCCATAGAAAGAAGAAGTGCCTGTTTAGTCAGTCCAGAAACCCCACATGAGTTACCACCTGCATGGCCCTCGACAACACCATAATATCATAGGCCAACATGGGCACTAAAACTCTGTCTCACACAGCCGGATCCACGACCTCCAGGCAGCCGTGCAGAGAGTGAGCCCCATATCTTTCAGTTGGACCTGCCATGGCCCGAAGCTATCATCTCTACATAACCTGGATATTCAGACATCTGTTCCCAGACCGTAGCTCAAATCCATGTCTATGGGGGAACCTGAATCACAGGATTATCCCTCCTTTCTGATGTCAGGAAACCTGGCTGTTGTGATGGGTGTCTTACCCTCAGAGTGGGAACCAGCTGCATGGCCCATGAGACCAGGGTCACTCATGGGAGACGCCCTGGGCACAAACAGGCATTGTGACCCTCAGTGTGATCCTCCTTTTGAACAAACACCCTTGGTAGCTAAACCAGGAATCCAACCAGTGGGTTGGCCAGGTCCCTAGGGCCAAATCCTCACCCTTGTTTGTGCTTTCCAGGCGCCCAGACCCAGAACCTGTCTCTCAAATCCATCTTTTGGAGATCCCCTGAGATGGAAAATAGCAGCCTTCCCTTCTTCGAGAGACATCAAACACTGGGATCTGGGTCAAATCCCCAGAGACGAAGAATCTCCCATGGCCTCATGAAACCACCCTTCCCTTTTGCAACCATCCTGGACACACAATCCCGACAGAAAAGCCTGCGCTTCCACCTCCCTGACACCTTAATTTCAGTACACTATGAGCTGCACTCAGGGCCTGCTGATCTTTCTTGTGAACACCTCGGGCTCACCCTAACGCTAGTTTTCCTTTGCAATTTCCGTTCCCAAAGTCCTGACCCACACGCCCTCCAGAATGGGGCCTCTGGTCCCACACTGGACAAGTGTGCCTACACTCCTGAAGGAAGTTGCCCAAACCCTGAAAATTAGGAGCAAAGTACAAAACCCCTGAGCCCACCTCATTTTCAAAGAACGATCTGGATCCAAATATGCATTCTGACACACAATGAGCCCATGCCTCCTGGCAGACATCCAAATCCAAGACCCTGAGTCAGAAGTTTAATCCTGCCATGACTATAGGCCTTCATCAATATCCTAGTTTAAATTAGTTTAGATTTTTAGGCACCTGTCCCCAGAGGCTTATTATCCAATACCAACTTATCTTCCAACATGTGGTCCTTGAGCCACACAACAGAACCCCTGCTGTCTCAGAAAGATACCTTTCTCTTGGTAGCTGTGTCCAGGTCTCAGTGTAGGAGAATCCTGCATGGCCCCTGACCACCCCAACATTCTAACATCTCCCTGGATACAAACCAGCATTGTGATCCAACAGCATGAATCTCCATGTCAACTCAGCCCCCTTAGAACTTCATGATAGAGCCACCAGATCGAACCTGCCATGTTACTCAGGTGAAATCGTCAATGGAGGTGTGCTTTCCAGGCATCCATGTGGGACAGCACTGCTACCCAAAATTTCCATATGGGAAACACTGGAGCAAACAAACCAGACTCCCCTTGTCCAGTAGAAGGAACCCTTGCTGTTTGGAGCATCTCACAAGTCACAGCGTGGGAAATCCTCCATGACAGATGACGCCACCCCACCATTGCCCGTTATCATGGGCACAAACTCCAGTGTGAGCAAACACTTGTCATCCACCTTACTCGGGTGCTGGATGTCTCAAATCAGTCGCTGTACACTGGAACAGCCTTCTGCTTGGCACTGAATTTAACCATAGCTTGTGTTTACAATTCCATCCTCACCCTCCTGGTCCCCAAGCCCTCTTGATAGGGAATTATGGAACCACAACGCAGCATTCTGCCTGCCCCATAGAAAGAAGAAGTGCCTGGTGAGTCTTCCCAGAATGCACACATGAGGATTCACCTGCATGACCCTCGACCACACCTTAATATCATAGGCCGCTATGGGCTCTTAGGCTCTGTCTTAGACCCAAATGTACATTCTGACACATAATGAGCACCTGCCTCCAGGTAGATATCCAAGTCAAAGGCCCTGAATCAGAAGTTTGAACATACAATGACTATAGGACTTCATCGATACCCTAGTTTAGATGTTTAGGCGCCTGTCCCCAGAGTCCTGTTCTCCAATACCAACTTATATTCCAACATGTGGTCTATGCATAGGGCCTGCGATCGCCTCAACACAAACTCTGACCCAAGTTTTTCTTTGCAGACGTCTCTCCCAAACCATATTTCACATGCCCTCGAGGATCTTGTCTTTGGAGCCACACCACAGGAATGTGCCTGCCATTCCCAAGGAAACTTTGCCCATCACAGTTTCCCAAAACCTCTAGATTATGAGAAACCTGCAAGGTCCCTGAGCCCACCACAATACTGGAGGACACTCTGAATGAAAATGCACACTCTGAAACACCCTGATTCCCTACGTCCAGGCAGACACCCAAGTCAATGGTCCTGAGTCAGAATATTGAACCAGACACGCCCCTAGGACCTCATTGGATCCCTCCATTAGTTTTTCAGGCATCTGTCCTCAGAGGCCTATTCTGGAATAACAACTTATGATACAACATGTGGTCCCTGAGCCACACAAAAGAACAAGTCCTGTCCCCAGAAGGACACCGTGCTCTTGGACCTGTGTCAAACGCTCAGGGTAGGAGAATCCTGCAAGACCCCTTTGCCAACAGTGCAATCTAAGATCTCCCTGGTAACAAACCAGCATTGTGACCCATGTGCAAGACATTCCATGTCAACTCAATGCCTTGGTACTTCGCCCCAGAGTCATCAGAACGAACCTGCCATGTTCCTCACCTGCAATGCTCAATGGAGGTTTGCTTTCCAGGCATCCATGCCAAAGAGCTCTGCTACCCAAACTTTCCACATGGGGTACCGTGGAGCAAACAAACCAGACTCCACCTGTCCAGTAGAAGGAAACCTTGCTGTTTGGAGCATCTCACAAGCCTCAGCATGGGAAATCCTCCATGGGCTCTTGATGCCACCCCTCCATTTGTTGGTCATCATAGACACAAACTCTAGTGTGAGCAAACATCTGAAATCCACCCTTACTCAGGTGCTGGATATATAGAAAAATACACTTCACATTGGAACTGCGTTCCGCTTGACACTGAATTGTACAATAGCTTGTGTTTACAATTCCATCCTCACTCTACTGCTCTTCAAAGCCTCTTGATATTGAATTCTGGAGCCACAATGCAGCATTCTGCCTCCCTCATAGAAAGAAGAAGTGGCTGCTGAGTCTGTCCAGAATCCCCACATTAGAATCAATCTTCTTGGCCCCAGATGGAACTCCGATTTATAGACTGCCCAGGCCACTAGTGTTGTGTCTGACAGAGCCTGAAACCCTACCTAGTGTCAGTCACCAAGAGAGCAGGCCCCATATCTAGCATGTGGGACTGGCCATAGCCCAAGTCCGTCATCTCTAGCCATACTTTGTATTCTGGCACCTTTTCCCAGACTTTACTGAAATCCTTCCAGTGGGGGAACCTGAAGCACTATAGAGTACTACTCCTTCCCCATGGAAGGAAACCTGGCTGTTGGGATGGGTGTCAAGTCCTCAATGTGGGAGCAAGGTACATGGTCAATGTGACCACGCCAACTCCTGAGGGCTGCCCAGTGTACAAACAGGCATTGGGACCCTCACCTGAGTATGCTTTCAAACAAACCCTTTCAGTTCCACCACAAGGTTCCCGTATTGCAGGCCTGGAATGCCCCTAGCCCCAAATCCTAACCCTTGGTGGGATTTTCCAGGAGCCCAGACCCAGAGCCTGTCTCTGGAATCCCTGTTTTGGGCCACCTCTAAGATGGAAAACAGCACTCATATCTTCTGGGAAAAAGCCACCAAACTAAGGGGAGCCGCCAGGATCCTTAGAGAGGAAAAGTCTCCCATGGACCCATAAGACCTCACCTACATTCCGAGGTCATTCTGGACACATAATCCAGATAGAAAAGTCTGTGATACCGTCTTCCAGTCACACTAAATATAGTTCCTGACGAGCTGACACCCAGGTCTATGCATTTGGCCTGCGATCACCTCGTGACTAACCTGAACCCGTATTTGTTTGCAGACTTCACTCCCCAAACCATGGCTCACATCCCCTCCAGAATGGGGTCACATGAGGTGAACCATAGGACTGTGGCTCAGTTCCCCAAGGAAACTGTACCCTACAGATTAAGAGAAACCTGCAAGGCCCCTGAACCCACCCCAATTTTGACAGCCGCTCTGGAAGCAAATGCACAGTCTGAAACACCCTGATCAGCTACATTCAGCTAGACAGACACGTTAATGGTCCTGAGTCAGAAGATTAAACCTGACATACCCTTCGACCTCATTGGAACCCTTGATTAGGTTTTCAGGCATCTGTCCTCAGGGGCAAGTTCTGGAAAACCAACTTAGGATACAACATGTGGTCCCTGAGCCACACAACAGAACATTTCCTGTCCCCAGAAGGAAACTCTGCTCTTCGACCTGTGCCAAACCCTCAGAAGAGGAGAATCCTGTACCGCACCTTAGGCACCAGCACATTCTAAGATCTCCCTGGTAACAAACCAGCAGTCTGACCCATCTGAAAGAGATTCCATGTTAACTCATCGCCCTTGGTACTTCACATCAGAGACACCAAAATGAACCTGCCTTGTTACTCAGCTTCAATGGAGATTGGATGTGTGCTTTCTAGGCATCCATGTCGGAGAGTTTTGCTACCCAGAATTTCCACATGGTGGACCCTGGAGCAAACAAATCAGATTCCACCTGTCCATCAGAAGGAAACCTTGCTGTTTGGAGCATCTCACAAGCCTCAGCGTGGGATATCCTCCATGGCCTCTTGACGCCACCCCTCCATTTGTCGGTCATCATAGACACAAACTCCAGTGTGAACAAATATTAGACAACCGCCCTGTCTCATTTGCTGGATCTCTTGAATCAGCGGCTGCATACTGGAACTGCCCTCAGCTTAGCACTGAATTTAACCGTAGCTTGTGTTTACAATTCCATCCTCACCCTACTTGTCCCCAAGCCCTCTTAATAGGGTATTCTGGGGGCACAATGAATTTTGCCTGCCCCATAGAAAGAAGAAGGGCCTGGTGAGTCTGCCCAAATCCCCCACATTAGGATCCACCTGCATGGCCCTCGACAATGCCCTAATATCATAAGCCACCATGGGCACTAAAGCTCTGTCTAACATAGCCTGATCCACGACCTCCAGGCAGCCACCTAGACATTGGCCCCATATCCTGCAGGTGGGACCTGCCGTGGCCCGAAACCGTCATCTCTGATCAACCTGGTTATTCAGGCATCTGTCCCCAGAACTTAGCTCAAATCCCTTCCTATGGGAGAACTTGAGAAATAAACATTCTCCTCCTTTCCGATGGCAGGAAATCTCAGAATGGGAATCAGCTTCATGGGTCTTGAGACCACAGTCACACATGGGAGATGCCCTGGGCACAAACAGGCATTGTGACCCTCAGCATGATCCTGCTTTCAAACAAACCCACTCAGTAGCCGCACCAGGAGTCGTCAGAGCAGGCCTAACAGGTTGCTACGGACAAATCCTCTCCCGCATTGGTGTTTTCCAGGCACCCAGACCCAGAAACTGTCTCTGGAATCTATCTTTTCCAGTTCCCCTGAGACTGAAAACAGCAGTCTTCCCTTCCCCCAGAGATACCAAGCTCTTGGGAGTTGGGTGGAATACCCAAAGACAAAGAATCTCCCATGGCCCCATGAAGCCACCCCTATATTTTGCGACCGTCCTGGACACAGAATCCACACAAAATAACCTGCACTACCGCCTCCATGACACCTTAATTTCAGTACACTATGAGCTGCCTTCAGGGCCTGCAGATCAGGCCTGTGATCACCCCGGCCCTCACCCTAACCCTAGTTCGTGTTTGCAGATCTGTCCCCAAATCCCTGTCCCACATGCCCTCTAGGATGGGGACTCTGGTGCAAAACCAGATGATTGTGCCAACGCTCCCGAAGGAGACTCTAGTCTTCACTGTTGCCCAAACCCTGAACATTAAGAGCAAAGTAAATGCCCCTGAGCCCACGTCAATTTCGAAGGAGGCACTGGACCGAAATGCACATTCTGAACACACAATGAGCACCTGCTTCCAGGCAGACATCTAAGTCAAAGGCCCTGAGTCAGAAGATTTGGCCTGACATACCTTAGGACTTCATCGATACCTTAAATTAGATTTTCAGGTGCCAGCCCCAGAGGTCTGTTCTTCAATAACAACTTATATACCAATATGTGGTCCCTGAGCTACACTACAGAACCCCTCCTGTCCCCAGAAGGATACCTTGCTCTTGGTAGCTTTGTCCAAGACTCAGTGTAGGAGAATCCTGCATGGCCCCTGACCACCCCAACATTCTAACATCTCCCTGGATACAAACCAGCATTGTGATCCAACAACATGAAACTCCATGTCAACTCAGGCCGGAAGGAACTTTAACCCAGAGCCACCAGATCAAACCTGCCATGATCCTCATCTTCAGTGGACAATGGAGGTGTGCTTTCCAGGCATCCACACGGGAGAGCTCTGCTACCCTAACTTTCCATATGGGGGACCCTGGAGCAAACAAACCCAAATCCCCATGTCCAGTAAAAGGAAACCTTGCGGTTCGGAGCATCTCACAAGTCACAGCATGGGAAATCCTCCATGGCCTCTTGTGCCACCCCTCCATTTGTCAATCATCATAGACACAAACTACAGTGTGAGCATACATCTGATATCCGCCCTTACTCAGGTGCTGGATAGCTCGAATCAGCCTTCTGATTCGCACTGGATTGAACTGTAGTTTGTGTTTACCTTTCCATCCTCACCCTCCTGGTCCCTAAGGCCTCTTGATAGGGAATTCTGGAGCCACGATGTAGCATTCTGCCTGTCCCACAGAAAGAAGTGCCTGGTGAGTTTACAAGAAAACCCACATGAGGATCCCCCTGCATGACCTTTGAAGGCACCTTAATATCATAGGCCACTGTGGGCACTTAGGCTCAGTCTGACACAGCCAGAGCCACAACCTCCATTCAGCCACACAGACAGCGGGCTCCGTATTCTGCAGGTGGGACCTGTTGTGGCCCGAAGCTCTCACATCTACTCAACATGAATATTCAGGCATCTCTCCCTAGACCAAAGTTCAAATCCCTGCCTATGGCGGAAACTGAAGCACAGGAGTACTCCTCCTTCCCGATGGCAGGAAACCTGGTTGTGGGCATGGGTGTTCACCATCCGAGTGTGAACTAGCTGTGTGGCCCATGAGGCCATGGTCACTCATGGGAGCTGCCCTGGGCACAAACTGGCATTGTGACCCTCAGCCTGAGCATGTTTTCAAACAAGACCTCTCAGTTGCACCACCAGGTTCTTGCATTGAAGGCCTGGTATGCCCGTAGTCACAAATACTAAACCTTGTTGGGATATTACAGGGACCTAGACCCAGAGCCTGTTTCTGGAATCCCTGTTTTGGGTCACCCCTAAATGGAAGACAGCACTCTTCACTTTCCCAAAAAAAAAAAAAAAAAACCCACCAAATTATTGTGAGCCGCTAGTATCCTAAGAGAGGAAAAATCTCCCATGTACCCATGAGACAACATCTGTATTCTGAGGCCATCTGGGACAAGAGTCCAGATATAAAAACTTGTGTTACTGCCTCGCATCACCTTAATCACAGTTCCTGATGAACTGTCCTCCAGGTCTACGCACTGGACCTGTGATCACTTAACCACTAACCCTAACCCTAGTTTGTGTTTGCAGACTTCTCTCTCAAACCATGGATCACATTCCCTCCAGGATGGTGTCTCTGGAGCCACACCACAGGACTTTGCCTGCCATACCCAAGGAAACTGCCCAACTCACTTGCCCAAACAATCCAGATTAGAAAAACCTGAAAGGACCCTGAGCCCACCCCAATATTGGAGGCTGCTCTAGACACAAATGCGTAGTCTGCAACACCCTTAGTCCCTACATCTAGCAGACAATCAAGTCAATGGTCCGGAGTCTGAAGATTGAAAGACACATGCCCCTAGGACCTCACTGGAACCCAATTAGGTTTTCATGCATCTGTCCTCAGAGGCCTGATCTGGAATGGTCCCTAAGCTACACAGCAGAAAAACTCCTGTCCCCAGAAGGAAAATGTGCTCCTGGACCTGTGTCAAACCCTGAAGTTAGGAGACTCCTGAATGGCACTTAAGCCACCAGCAAAGTCTAAGATCTCACTGGTAACAAACCAGCATTGTAACCCCTGTGGAAGACATTCTATGTCAATTCAAGGCCTTGGCACTTCACCCCACAACCACCAGAACAAAAGTGCCATGTTCCTCAGCTGGGTGGTCCATTGAGATAACGCTTTCTGGGCATCCATGCAGAAGAGCTCTGTTACCCAAAATTTCCATATGGGGGACCTTGGAGCTAACACGCAAAACTCCAACTTTCCAGTAGAAAGAAACCTTGCTGTTTGGAGCATCTCACAAGTCTCAGCGCGGGAAATCCTCCATGGCCTCTGGATGCCAACCTTCCATTTGTCAGTCGTCATAGACACAAAAACCAGTGTGAGCAAACATCTGACATCCACCCTTACTCACCTGCTGGATATCTCACATAAGAAGCAGCCCATTGGAACTGCCTTCTGCCTGGCACTGAATTTAACTGTAACTTGTTTTTTCAATTCCATCCTCATCCTACTGGTCCCCTAGCCCACTTCATAGGTAATTCTGGAGCCACAACACAGCCTTCTACCTTCCCCATAAAAAGAAGAATTGCCTGGTGAGTCTGCCAAGGAATCCCACATGAGGATCAATCTGCTCCTACTTTGAAGGAACCCTGATTTATAGACTGCCCTGGCCACTAGTGCTGTGTCTGACAGAGCCTGAGCCCCGACCTCATTTCAGCCTTCCAGAGAGCGGGGCCCAAATCCAGCATGTAAGACCGTCCATGGCCAAAGGTCATCATCTCTACACATCCTTGTTATTCAGGCATTTGTCCCCAGACCTTTGCTGGAACCCCTGCCAATGGGGGAACCTGAAGCACAATGGAGAACTCCTCCTTCCCCATGGCAGGAAACCTGGCTGTTGGGATGGGGGTTCAACCCTCAAAGTGGGAGCCAGCTGCATGGCCAATGAGACCACGCCCACTCTTGAGAGCCTCCCTGGGCACAAACCGGCATTGTGACCCTAAACCGGAGCATGCTTTCAAGCAAGCCCTCTCAGTTACACCACCAGGATACCACATTGAAGGCCTGGGGTGCCCCTAGGCTCAAATCCTAACCCTTGGTTGGATTATCCAGACACACAGACAAAGAACCCCCCCCTCTGGAATCCCTGTTTTGGGACACCCCTAAGATGGAAGTCAGCACTCTTCCCTTTCTGGAAAAAGCCACCAAACTATAGGGAACTGCCAGGATCCTTTGAGAGGAAATATCTCTCATGGATTCATTAGACAACACCTACATTCCGAGGCCTTTGTGGACACACCATCCAGATATAAAAGCCTGTGCTACTGCCTAGAGTCACCCCAATTACAATTCCTGACAATCTGTCCTCCAGGTCTACTCACTGGGCTTGTGATCACATCGCCACTAACCCTAACCCAATTTTGTGTGGGCAAACTTCTCTCTCAAAACCATGGCTCACATGCCCTCCAGGATCTGGTCTCTGGAGCCACACCACAGGACTGTGTCTCCATCCCCAAGGAAACTTTGGCCACCACAGTGGCCCAAACCCTCCAGATTAGGAGAAACCTGCAAAGCCCCTGAGCCCACCCCAATATTGGAGGCTGCTCTGGACACAAATGTGCAGTCTGAAACACCCTGATCCCCTACACCCAGACAGACATCCAAGTCAATGTTTCCGAGTCTGAAGATTGAACCTGACATGCCCCTAGTACCTCATTGGAACTCCAATTAGGTTTTCAGGCATCCGTCCTGAAAACCTGTTCTGGGATAAAAACTTATAATACAAATGTGGTCCCTGAGCCACACAACATAAAACCTCGTGCCCCTAGAGGGAAACCGTGCTCTTGGACCTGTGTCAAAGCCTCAGGGTAGGAGAATCCTGCATGGCATCTTTGCCACCAACACATTCTAAGATCTCCCTTGTAAAAAACCTGCATGGTGACCCCTTTGTTAGAGATTCCATGTCAACTCAAGTCCTTGGTACTTCGTCACAGAGCCACCATAATAACCCTGCTATGCTCCTAAGTTGCATGGTCCATGGAGATGTGCTTTCCAAGCATCCATGCGGGAGAGCTCTGCTACCCAAAATTTCCACATGGGGACCCTGGAGCAATCAAATCAGACTCCACCTGTCCAGTAGAGGGAAACCTTGCTGTTAGGAGCATCTCACAAGCCTCAGTGTAGGTAATCCTCCTGGGCCTCCTTACAACACCTTTCCATTTGTTGCTCATGATAGAGACAAACTCCAGTGCAAGCAAACATGTGACATCCGCCCTTTCTTGCATGCTGGATATCTTAAATAAGATTCTGCACATTAGAACTGTCTTCGGCCTGGCACTGAATTTAACCGTATCTTCCGTTTACAATTCCATTCTCACCCTACTCTTCACCATGCCCTCTTAATAGGGAATTCTGGAGCCAAAATGCAGCACTCAGCATTCCCCATAGAAAGAAGAAGTGTCTGAAAGATTGCCAGGAAATCTCACATGAGAATCTGTCTGCGTGGCCCTTGAGGGAACTCCGATTTATATTTTCACTGGCTACTAGAGCTGTGTCTGAGAGAGCCTGAGCCCCGACCTCGTTTCAGCCTCCCAGAGAGTTGGGCCCATATCCAGCATGTAAGACTGACCATGGCCAACGTCCATCCACCCCACCCATCCTTGGTATTCAGGCATCTGTTCCCAGACCTGTGCAGGAATCCCTGCCAATAAGGGAACCTTGAGCACAATACAGAACTCCTATTTCCCCAAGGCAGGAAACATGACTTTTGGGATGGGTTTCCAACCCTCAGAGTAGGAGCCAGCTGCATGGCCAATGAGACCACGTCCACTCGTGGGGGCTGCCCTGGGCACAAACAGGCATATAGACCCTCAGTCTGAGCATGCTTTCAAGCCAGCCCTCTTAGTTGCACCACCATGATCTAGTTTTGAAGACCTGGTATGCCCCTTGGCCCAAATCCTAACACTTCGTGGGATTTTGCATGCACCCAGCACTGAGTTCATCTCTGGAATCCCTGTTTTGGGACACCCCTAAGATGGAAAACAGCACTCTTCCTTTCCCTGAAAAAGCCAACAAAGTATTGGGAACCGCTGGGATCCTTAAAGAGGAAAAATCTCCCATGGATCCATGAGACCACACCTGCATTCCGAGGCATCCTGGGCCCACAATCCAGATAGAAAAGCCTGTGCTACCGCCTTCGAGTCATCATAATTACAGTTCCTGACGAGCTGCCCTCCAGGTCTATGCTTGGGCATGCGATCACCTCACCACTAACCGTAACCCGAGTTTTTGTTTGCAGAATTCTCTACCAAAACTAGGCCTCACATGCCCTCTAGGGTTGGGTCTCTGGATCCACACCACAGGACTGTGCCTGCCATTCCCAAGGAAAATGTGCCCATCACAGTTGCTCAAACCATCCAGATCAGGAGAAACCTGCAAGGCCACTGACCCCACCCCAATATTGGAGGCTGCTCAGGATGCAAATGCGCAGTCTGAAACACCCTGATCACCTCCATCCAGGCAGACACCATGGTCAATGGTCCTGAGTAAGAAGATTGAACCTGACATGCTCTGAGGAACTCATTGGAACCCTAGATTAGGTTTTCAGGCATGAGTCCTCAGAGGTCTGTTCTAGAATACCAACGTATGATACAACATGTGATTCCTGAGCCACACAACACAACATCTCTTATCCCCATAAGCAAACCATGCTATTAGACCTGTGTCAAACTCTGCGGGTGGGAGAATCCTGCACAGCCCCTTAGCCACCAGCACATTCTAAGATCTCCCCGGTAACAAACCAGCATTTTGACCCATCTGCAAGCGATTACCTCTCAGCTCAAGGCCTTGGTCCTCGCCCTAGAGCCATCAGAACGAACCTGCCATGTTCCTCTTCTGCAATGGTCAAGGGAGGTGTGCATTCAAGGCATCCATGCGGTAGAGCTCTGCTCCCCAAACTTTCCACATGGAGTACCGTGGAGCAAACAAACAAGTCTCCACCTGTCCAGTAGAAGGAAATGTTGCTCTTTGGAAGATCGCAGAAGTCTCAGCTTGGGAAATCCTTCATGGCCATTTGACACCACCCCTCCATTTGTTGGTCATCATAGACACAAACTTCAGTGTGAGCAATCATCTGACATCTGCCCTTACTCAGTTGCTGGATATCTCAGATCAACTGCTGCACATTGGAACTGCCTTTTTTGGCACTGAATTAAACATAGGGTATGTTTACAGTTCCACCCTCACCCTACTGGTCGCCAAGCCCTCTTGATCAGGAATTCTGGAGCCACAATGCAGCATACTACCTTCCTTCGTATTCAGGTATCTGTCCCCAGAACTTTGCTGGAATCCCTGCCAGTGGGGGAACCTGAAGCACAATAGAGAACTCCTATTTCCCCAAGGCAGAAAACATGGCTTTTGGGATGGGTTTCCAACCCTCAGAGGGGGAGCCAGCTGCATGGCCAATGAGACCACGCCCACTTCTGAGGGCTGCCATGGGCACAAACAGGCATTGTGACACTCAGCTTGAGCATGCTTTCAAGCCAGCCCTCTCAGTTCCAGCACCAGGATCGGGCTTTGAAGGTCTGGTATGCCCCTAGGTCCAAACCTTAAACCTTGGTGGGATTTTCCAAGCGCCCAGACCCAGAGTCCATCTCTGGAATCCCTATTTTGGGGCGCCCCTAAGTTGGATACCATCACTCTTCCATTTCACGAAAAAGCCACCAAAGTATTGGGAGCCCCTGGGATCCTTAGAGAAGAAAATCTCTCATGGACCCATGAGACCGCACCTGCATTCCGTGGCCATTCTGGACACACAATCCAGATATGAAAGCCTGTACTACCACTTTCGAGTCACCCTAATTACAGTTCCTGATCTGTTGTCTTCCAGTTCTATGCATTGGGCCTGCAATCACCTCGCCACTAACCCTAACCTGAGTTCGTATTTGCAGACTTCTCTCCCTAAACCATGGCTCACATGCCCTCCAGGATGGGGTCTCTGCAGCCACACCAGAGGGCTGTGCCAGCCAACCCCAAGGAAACTGTTGACGTCTCATATGCCCTGACCCTCCAGTTTAGGAGAAACTTGTAAGTCACCTGAGCCCATCCCAATATTGTAGGCCGTTATGGATACAAATGCACGTCTAAAACACCCTGATCACCTCCATTGAGGCAGAAACCCAAGTCAATGGTCCTGAGTCTGAAGATTGAACCTGACATGCCCCTAGGACCTCATTGGAACCCTAGATTATGTTTTCAGGCATCTGTCCTCAGACGCCTGTTCTGGAATACCAACTTAGGATACAACATGTGTTCCCTGAGCCACACAACAAAACATCTTCTGTCCCTAGAAGGAAACTGTGCCCTTCGACCTGTGTCAAACCCTCAAGGTGTGAGAATGCTGCATGGCATCTTAGCCACCAGCACATTCTAAGGTCTCACTGGTAACAAACTAGCATTGAGACCCTTCATCAAGAAATTCCATGTGAAGTCAAGTGAATTCTCCAGCCACATCACAGCATCCTGCCATCCCCATAGAAAGAAGAAGTGCCTGGTGAGTCTGTCCCAAAATCCCACTTGAGTATCAATCTGCTCTGCCCTCGAGGGAACCCCAATTTATAGGCTGCTTTGGCCACTAGTTCTTTGTCTGTCAGAGGCTGAGCCCCGACCTAGTGCCCTCCTCCCAGAGAGCGGGGCCCATACCCAGCATGTGAGACCAGTCATTGCTCAAGTCCATCATCTCTACCCATCCTTGTTATTCAGGCATCTCTCCCCAGTCCTTTCATAGAAAATTGGGGTTTTAGGGTCCATAATCAAAGAAGCAGGAGTGATACAAAGCAAAGGTCAAGCAAAACTGTATTTCATGCCAAGCATCGAGAATCAAACTGACCGGTCAGGGCTGTCTCTTGGCCCCTTTATGAAGGAAGGGGGAAATCACGAGGCCATGTAGGTTTTCCCATGGTGCAAGAGTGTGATGCTCCAAATCGCAGGGATTCCTTCTGCAGAACAGTCAAGATGGATCCATGACATCCCATAAGGAACTTCTACAGAGCAGGGTTCTAACGATGGGGGCCTGTGCAGCCCACCTCGCATTCCAAATGTCTCCTAGCGACAAGGCGGGATCAATCTGCAATTCTGGGGGATCAACAGAGGTTGCTGAGTTGAAATAGACTCTCCTGAGGATTGGTCATACTGTGGGTCTGTGTCCATGGAGACCTTGGAATGGTGCAGTGGCTCCGGAACCCTGAAGGATTCTCCTAACTGGAGGTTTTGACACAATTCCCAAGAGCAAGATTCCCATTTGGAGATGAGATTTGTTCTGACTGGTGCCTCAGGAACCCCCATAAGCTGGTATTAGAAACCAGGCATCTGAGGAGAGATGCCTGGAATCCAAAGCAACGTATCCAATTCATGCCTAGGGACCTGTATGCTTCAGTCTTCTCTGGGTGCATCTGTGCATAGTTCTGAGTGGAGGTCGTTGCTCAGCTTGTGTCAGACGCCCCTGTTAGTCTTGGGCAGCCTACACTACTGGGATGGTCTCAGGGAATTTGGAGGTTTCTCCTAGTCTTTAGGGTTGTGGCCATTGGAATAGGCAGAATTCCCTTGGAGAGGGCAGGCACAGTCCTGAGGTGTGGTCCCAGCTGTCTGGGGAGCGGTCTAGAGGTCCAGGCTCAGGCTGTGCCAGACAGGGCATTAGTGCCCAGGGTAGACTGTATAATTGGGGTACAGTCGAGTTTCATGCAGGTGGATCCTCATTTGGCATTTCTGGGTAGCCCCAGAAGTGTATGTTTTTCTTCCAGAGGGCAGGCAGAGTGCCACATTGTGGCTCCAGAATTCCCAAACTGGAGGGCGTGTGGTCCAGGAGAGTGAAGACGGAAGTCTGAGAACAGAAGCTAGGCTTATGTGTCGGGGCGAGGGCACGGCAGGCACACTCTGAAGAGCTGAATTGAGATCTCGTGCATTTGAAGTCAAGGTGAGGGGATCAGTCGTTGGCTCATGTTGGGAGTTTCTGTCCATGATCTGCCTTCATGAAGATGGGGGGCATTATGAGGCCATGGAAGTTTTCCCATGATGGGAGTTGTGAGATGATTCAATCCCCAAGGACTCTTTCTGCGGGACAGTTGAGACCTGTTGGATGGCTCCAGGATGTCTCATACAGAATGATGCCAGAACAGGGGTCTAAGGATGATGCCTGAAGAACCCGCCTCCCATTCCAATTGTCTCCTACAGACAAGCAGGTTCGATCTGCTGGCTTTGGGGGAGTAACCAAGGGGGTTGAGTTGAAATGGACTCTCCTGAGGATGGGTCATAATGTGGGATTGTCTCCATGGATAACTTGGAATGGGGCGGTGGCTCCAGGGACCTGAATATTTGTCCTATCTGGAGGTTTTGACACAGCTCCAAAGGACATGTTTCCCATGTGGAGACGAGATTTGTTCTGATTGGTACCTCAGGAATCCCCTATATGCTTGTATTGGAAACCAGGTCTCTGAGGAGAGATGTCGGGAAAGAAAAGCAATGGATCTGATTAGGGCCTTGGTGCCTGTCTGGTTCAATCTTCTTTGGGGATATCTGTCTACGGGTCTGAGTGGAGGTAGTTGTTCAGCTTGTCACATCGTCTCTGTCCTGCGTGGTCTACACTATTGGGATGGCCTCAGGGACTTTGGAGGTTTCTCCTAATCTGTAGGGTTGTGGTCAATGCAATTGGCAGGATTCCCTTGGAGAGGGCAGGCACAGTCCTGAGGTGTGGCTCCAGGGGCTCCTGGTGTGGCTCCTCACACCCAACCTGGAGGATGTGTAGAACAGGGCTGTCGGGACAGAAGTCTGAAAACACAAACTTGGCTTATGTTTGGAGATGTAGGTATGGCAGGCCCAATATACAGACCATGAGAACTTTTCGGGCTACAAACAAAGGGCGAGTGTGAGATGCTTGATCAGGCTTTTGTCTCTGAACTTTGTGTCAACGGTGGCCTTGGAATACCAGGGTGTCCTCATGGGCCATGTATGAGTCTTTCTTTCTGCAGATTTGGACCAATCCCAAGTGGTTGGGGTATTCTGTGGATGGGAGGAGTCCTTTCTGTTTTGTTTTGTTTTGTTTTGTTTTGTTTTGTTTTAACCTCAGGTGTCATCCAAAGACGGGTAACAGAGCAGAGCCCTGAGTAGAGTAGAGGTGTCTAGACATCTCGAACTCTGGTTATGATTGGGGGACTGGGGTCATCGCAAGCCCCATATGCCTGCTCTTGGTCCAGCAACTGATAGGTTTTACTTGAGGACAGGGCTCACACTGAGGGTCCCAATGTGTGTTTGTGCCCATCACGGCCCTCAAGTATGGGCGGGGCCCACTGGCCATGCTGGTATCTCCTACACTGAACATTGGACAACATGCCAACCACAAGGTTTCGTGCCATGGAGAAGGAAGAGTTCTGATTTCTGCATCACGTTCACCCCTGGGCAGTGAGGAGATAAAGTATAGGTTCTGAATCCCGAAAACTGAGAAGGGGAAGAGATGACGACCCAGGCCATGGCGGGTCCAATGTCCTCAGACAGCGGGGCCAGCTGTCTGGGTATCTGTCCTCAGGTCCGGGCTCAGGCTTTGTCAGACAGGGCATTAGTGCCCAGGGTAGACTGTTTAATTGGGGTACATTCAAGTGTTGTGCATGTTGATCCTCATTTGGGGTTTCTGGGTAGCCCCATAAGGCAAGGTTTTAGTTCTGGAAAGCAGGCAGAGTGCTGCATTGTTTCTCCAGAATTCCCAAACTGGAGAGCTTGTGGGCCATGAGTGTGAGGACAGAAGTCTGAGAACACAAGCTATGCTTATGTTTTGGGCAAGGGCACGGCAGGCTCACTCTGCAGAGCTGAATCGAGATCTCGTGCATCTAATGTCAGGGAGAGGATCAGATGTTGGCTCAGTTTGGAGTTTCTGCCCATGATGGTCCTTCATGAAGGTGTGTGTGGGGGCATCACGAGGCCCTGGAGGTTTTCCCAGGGTAGGAATGTGTGATGCTCCAAACCGCAAGGATTCCTTCTGTGGGACAGTTGAGACCTGTTTGAGGGACCCAGGAAGTCCATAAAGAACTTCTACAGAGCAGCGTTCTAAGGATGGATCACTGGAGAGCACGCCTCACATTCCTATTGACTCCTAATGACAAGGCAGGTGCGATCTGCTGGCTCTGGGGGAGCAACCGGGCCCTGAGTTGAAATGTACTCTCCTGCAGAATGGTCATAATCTGGGTTTGTGTCTATGGAGACCCTGGAATGGGGCAGTGGCTCCGGGACCCTGAAGGATTCTCCTAACTGGAGGTTTTGACACAGCTCAAAAGAGCAAGTTTCCCATGAGGAGACGACATTTGTTCTGATTGGTGCCTCAGGAACGCCCATAAGCTAGTATTAGAAAACAGACATCTGAGGAGACATGCATGGAAACCAAAACAATCGATCCGATTCAGGCCTAGGGGCCTGTCCACTTCAATCTTCTTCTCTGGTCACATCTGTCTACAGTTCTGAGTAGAGGTCATTGCTCAACTTGTGTCAGATTGCCCTTGTTGTTCTGGGCAGCCTACACTATTGGGATGGTTTTGGGGACTTTGGAGGTTTCTTCTAATCTGTAGGGTTGTGACCAATGGAATGGGCAGAATTCCCTTGGCGAGGGCAGGCACAGTCCTAAGGTGTGGCCTCAGCTGTCTGGTTGTCGTTCCGTGGGTCTGGGCTCAGGCTTTGTCAGACAGGGCATTAGTGCCCAGGCTGGACGGTATGATTGGGGTACAGTCGTGTTGTGTGCCATTTGATCCTCTTTTGGGGTTTCTGGGTAGCCCCATAGGGCAATGTTTTTCTTCTGGAGGGCAAGAAGATTGCTGCATTGTGTCTCCAGAATTCCCAAACTGGAGGGCTTGTGGGCCAGATATGTGAGGACGGAAATCTGAGAACACAAGCTCGGCTTAGGTTTCAGGGTGAAAACAGGTCAGGCACCATCTGCAGAGATTAATTGAGATCTCATGCATCTAAAATCAGGGCGAGGAGCAAACGTTGCCTCAACTTTTTTGATGGCCCCTTCATAAAGGTGGGGTGGCATCACGAGGTCATGGAGTTTTTCCCATGACAGGAGTTGTGAGATGCTCCAAATCACAAGGATTCCTTCTGTGGGACAGTCGAGATCTGTTGGATGGATCCAGGATGTCTCATAACGTGCTTCTCCAGAGCAGGGTTCTAACGTTGGATCCCTGGACAGCCCACCTCGCATTCTGATTTTCCTCTAGCGACAAGGCAGGTTTGATCTTCTGGCTCTGGGGGAGCAACCGAGGGGGCTGAGTTGAAATGGACTTTCCTGAGGATGGTTCACAATGTGGCTTTGTGTCCATGGAGACCTTGGAATGGTGCGGTGGCTCTGGGGCCTTGAAGGATTCTCCAAACCAGAAGCTTTAAAACAGCTCCAAGGAGCACGTTTCCCATGCGGAGACAAGATTTGTTATAAGTGGTGCCTCAGGAACCCCCATATCCCCATAAGCTGGTATTGGAAACCAGGCATCTGAGGAGAGATGTGTGGAAACCAAAGCAATGGATCCAATTAGGGCCTGGGCCCTGTCCCCTTCAATCTTCTTCTCTGGGAACTTCTGTCTATGATTCTGAGTGGAGGTCATTGCTCAGCTTGTGTCAGATCGCCCTGTTTGTCCCAGTAGGCCTACACTATTGGGATGTTCTCAGGGACTTTGGAGTTTTCTCCAAATCTGTAGGGTTGTGGCCAATGGGAATGGGTAGAATTCCATTGTAAAGGGCAGGCACAATGCTGAGGTGTGGCCCCAGCTGTCTGAGTGTCGGTTGGGAGGTCCGGACACAGGCTGTGTGGGATTGGGCTTACTGTGCAGGGTAGAGTGTGTAATTTGGGTACAGTCTAGTGGCGAGCAGATGGATCCTCATTTGGCATTTCTGGGTAGCCCCATAGGGCAACGTTTTTCTTCTGGAGGCCAAGCAGAGTTCTGAATTGTGGCTCTGGAATTCCCAAACTGGAGGGCTTGTGACCTAGGAGTATGAGGACCGAAGTCCGAGAACACAAGCTAGGATTAGTTTTCGGGGTGAGGGCATGGCAGACACCCTCTTTAAAGCTGAATCGAGATATAGTGCATCTGAAGTCAGGGTCAGGATCAGACGTTGCCTCGGGTTTTAGTTGCTGTCCATTATCCCCCTTCATGAAGGGCGAGGGGCATCATGAGGCCATGGAGGTTTTCCCACATTGGGAGTTGTGAGATGCTCCAATCCTCAAGGACTCCTTCTGCAGGACAATTGAAACCTGTTGGATGGCTCCAGGACTTCCCATGGGGAACGACTCCAGAGCAGGGTTGGAAGGATGGAAGCCTGGAGAGCCTGCCAGCATTCCAATTGTCTCCAAGCAACAAGGCAGATTCGATCTGCTGTCTCTGGGGGAGCAACAGAGGGGGCTGAGTTGAAACGGACTCTCCTGAGGATCAGCCAAAATGTGGGTTGGTGTCCACGGAGACTTTGTTATGGGGCATTATCTCCGGGGACCTGAAGGTTTCTTCTAACTGGAGGTTTTGACACAACACCAATGAGCAAGTTTCCCATGTGGAGACAAGATTTGTTCAGATTGGTACCTCCGGAAACCCCCATATACAGGTATTGGAAATCAGACCCCTGAGGAGAGATGCCTGGAAACCAAAGCAATGGATCCGATTAGGGCCTAGGGGCCTGTCTGGTTCAGTCTTCCTCTCTGGTGATATCTGTCTACGGGTCTGAGTTGAGGTAATTGCTTAGCTTGTGACAGATTGCCCCTGTTTGTCCTGGGAATCCTACACTATTGAGATGGCCTGGGGACTTTGCAGGTTTCTCCTAATCTGTAGAATTGTGGCCAAAGGAATGGGCCGAATTTCCTTGGAGAGGGCAGGGACAGTCCCGAGGTGTGGCTCCAGGGGTCCCAGCCTGGAGGGTGTGTGGGCCAGGACTGTGGGGACAGAAGTCTGAAAACACAAACTCGGCTTAGGTTTGGAGATGTAGGTATGGCAGGCCTGATCTACAGACCATGTGGAGAATTTTTCGGGCTATGAATAAAGGACGAGTGTGAGGCTATTACTCAGGTTTTCGTCTCTGGATTTTGTGTCAACGGTGGCTGTGGAATGTCGGGGTGTCCTCATGGGCTATGGAAGAGTCTTTCTTTTTGGATATCTGAACCAATCCCAAGTGGTTGGGGTATTCTGTGGATGGGAGGAGTCCTTTCTGTATTTTATATTTCCTCAGGTGTCCCACAAAAAACGGAAAACAGAGCAGAGCCCTGAGTAGGGGTGAATAGATATCCCGAACTCTGGTTACAATTGGGGGACTAGGGGCATGGCAAGCCCCATATTCATGCTCTTGGTCCAGCCACTGAGAGGCTTTACTTGAGGACAGGGCTCTAGCTAAGGGTCCCAATGTGTGCTTGTTCCCATCGTGGCCCTCAAGTGTGGGCAGGGCCTCATGAGCAATGCTGGTTTCTCCTACATTGAACGTTGGACAACATGCCAACCACAAACTTTCTTGCCATGGGAAAAAGGAGTTCTTATTTCTGCATCATGTTCACCCCTGAGCAGTGAATGGAGATAAGCTCGAGGTTCTGAAGCCTGAAAATCAAGGAGAAGCGATGATGACCTAGGCCATGGCAGGTCCGATATCCCCACTGTGCAGCCAGCTTTCTGGGTGTTTGTCCCCATAACGGGGCTCAGGCTGTGTCAGACAGGGCATTAGTGCCCAGGGTAGACTGTATAATTGGTGTACATTCGACTGGCGTGCATTTTAATCCTCATTTGGAGTTTCTCTTTAGCCCCATAAGGCAACATTTTTTTTTTCAGGAGGAAGACAGAGTGCTGCATTGTGGCTCCAGAATTCCCAAACTGGAGGGCTTGTAGAACAGGAATGTGAGGATGGAAGTCTGAGAACACAAGGTGGGCTTTGGTTTCGGGGCGAGGGCAAGGCAGGCAAACTCTGCAGAGCTGAATCGAGATCTCATGCATCTGAAGTCAGGCGAGGATCAGACGTTGGCTCAGGTTGGAGTTTCTGTCCCTGATGGCCCCTTCATGAAGGGGGGGCATCATGAAGCCATGTATGTTTTCCCATGTTGAGAGTGTGTGACTCTTCAAACCGCAAAGATTCCATCTGCAGAACATTCGAGACCTGTTGGATGGATCCATGACATCCCATAAGGAACTTCTACAGAGCAGGGTTCAAATGATGGGTGCCTGGGAAGCCCACCTCGCATTCCAATTGTCTCCTAGCGACAAGGCAGGATTGATCTGCAATTCTGGGGGAGCAACCGAGGGTGTTGAGTTGAAATGGACTCTCTTTGAGGATGAGTAATAATGTGGGTCTGTATCCATGGAGATCTGGAATGGTGTGGTGGCCCCTGAAGGATTCTCCTAACCGGAGGTTTTGACACAGCTCCAAAGAGCATGATTCCCATGTGGAGAAGAGAATTGTTCTGATTGGTGCCTCAGGAACCCCCATAAGCCGGTATTGGAAACCAGGCATCTGAGGAGAGATTCTAGGAATCCAATGCACGGATCCGATTCGTGCCTAGGAGCCTGTCTGCTTCATTCTTCTCTGGACACATCTGTCTATGGTTCTGAGTGGAGGTCATTGCTCAGCTTGTGTCAGATCACCCCCATTATTCCCGGGTGGCCTACACAACTGGGATGGTCTCGGGGACTTTGGAGGCTTCTCCTAATCTGTAGGGTTGTGGCCAATGGAATAGGCTGAATTCACTTAGAGAGTGCAGGCACGGTGCTGAGACATGGTCCCAGCTGTCTGGGGAGTTCTGGGCTCAGACTGTGTCACACAAGGCATTAGTGCCCAGGGTAGACTGCATAATTGGGGTACAGTCAAGATGTGTGCAGGTTGATCCTCATTTTGGATTTCTGGGTAGCCCCATAGGGCAAGGTTTTTCTTCTTGAGGGCGGGAAAAGTGCTGCATTGTGGCTCCGGAATTCCCAAACTGGAGGGCGTGTGATCCAGGGGAGTGAGGACGAAAGTCTGAGAATAGAAGCTAGGCTTAGATTTTGGGGCGAGGGCACAGCAGGCACACTCTGAAGAGCTGAATTGAGATCTCATGCATTTGAAGTCAAGGAGAGGATCAGACGTTGCTTCAGGTGGAGTTTCTGTCTATGATCCGCCTTCATGAAGACAGGGGGCATTATGTGGCCCTGGTAGTTTTCCCATGATGGGAGTTGTGAGATGCTCCAATCCACAATGAATCCTTTTGTGGGACAGTTGAGACCTGTTGGATGGCTCCAGGATGTCCCATACAGAACGATGCCAGAGCAGGGGTCTAAGGATGATGCCTGAAGAACCCGCCTCCCATTCCAATTGTTCGATCTGCTGGTTTTGGGGGAGTAACCGAGGGGGTTGAGTTGAAATGGACTCTCCTGAGGGTGGGTCATAATGTGGGATCGTGTCCGTGGAGACCTTGGAATTGGGCGGGGGCTCGGAGGACCTGAATATTTGTCCTAACTGGAGGTTTTGACACAGCCCCAAAGGACAAGTTTCCCATGTGGAGATGAGATTTTTTCTGACTGATACCTCAGAAAACCCCCATATGCTGATATAGGAAACCAGGCCTCTGAGGAGAGATGTCTGGAAACAAAAGCAATGGATCCGTTTAGGGCCTTGGTGCTTGTCCGGTTCAATCTTCCTCTCTGGGGATATCTGTCTATAGATCTGAGTGGAGGTAGTTGATCATCTTGTGACACATTACCCCTGTTTGTCCCGGGTGTCCTACAGTATTGGGTCTTTGGTGGTTTCTCCTAATCTGTAGGCTTGTGGTCAATGTAATGGACAGGATTTCTTTGGAGAGGACAGACACAATCCTGAGGTGTGGCTCCACGGGACCCAGCCTGGAAGTTGTGTGGTCACGAACTGTGGGGACAGAAGTCTGAAAACACAAACTCGGCTTAGGTTTGGGGATGTAGGTATGGCAGGCTCGAACTACAATCCAAGAGGAGAATTTTTCACGCTATGATGAAAGGACAAATGTGCGGTGATTGTTCAGGCTTTTGTCTCTTGATTTTGTGTCAACGGTGGCCGTGGAATGTTGGGGTGCTCGCATGGGCCATGGATGATTTTTTTTTCTCTCTGGAGATTTGGACCAATCCCAAGTGGTTGGGGTCATTCTGTGAATGGAAGGAGTCCATTCTGATTTTTTTTTCTCAGGTGTCTCACCAAAGATGGGTAATAGAGCAGAGCCCTGAGTAGGGGTGACTAGACATCTTGACGTCTGTTTAATATTGGGGGATTAGGGCCATGGCAAACCCCTTATGTGTGCTCTTGGTCCTGCCACTGAGAGGCTTTACTTGAGGACATGGCTCACGCTGAGGGTCCCAATGTGTGTTTGTGCCCATCGCGGCCCTCAAGTATGGGTGGGGCCTCATGGGCCACGCTGGTTTTTCCTACACTGAACGTTGGACAAGATGCGAACCACAAGCTTTCTTGCCATGGGGAAGGAGGAGTTCTGCTTTCTGCATCACGTTCACCCCTGGACAGTGAGTGGAGATAAGGTATAGGTTCTGAAGCCTGAAAACCGAGGAGGGGAAGAGATGACGACCCAGGAGGGTCTGATGTCCTCAATGCATGGCCAGCTGTCTGGGTGTCTGTCCCCAGGTCAGGGCTCAGGCTGTGTCAGATGGGGCATTAGTGCCCAGTACCCTGGGCACTGTATAATTGGGGTACAGTTGAGTGGCTTGCAGGTTGATCCTCATTTGGGTTTTCTGGGTAGCCCCATAAGGCAACGTTTTTCTTCTGGAGGGCAGGCAGAAAGCTGCATTGTGACTCCAGAATTCCCAAACTGGAGAGCTTGTGGGCCATGAGTGTGAGGACAGAAGTCTGAGAACACAAGCTAGGCTTAAGTTTCGGGGCAAGGTCAGCGTAGGCACAGGCTGCAGAGCTGAATCGAGTTCTCGTGCACCTAAATTCAGGGCGAAGATCAAATATTGGCTCAGTTTGGAGTTTCTGTCTGTGATGGTTCCTTCATGAAGGTGGGGGGGGCATCACGAGGCCATGTAGATTTTCCCACAGTGGGAGTGTGTGATGCTCCAAATCGCAAGGATTCCTTCTGCGGGACAGTCAAGTCCTGTTGGATGAATCCAGGACGTCCTTAAGGAACTTCTCCAGAGCAGGGTTCTAAGGATGGATCACTGGAAAGCCCGCCTCACATTCCAATTATCTCCTCGCGACAAGGCAAATTTGATCTGCTGTCTCTGGGGGAGCAACCGGGGCCTGAGTTGAAATGTACTCTCTTGAGGAATGGTCATAATTTGGGTTTGTGTCTATGGAGTCCTGGGAATGGGGCAGTGGCTCCGGGGCCCTGAAGGATTTTCTTAACTGGAGGTTTTGACACAGCTCCAAAGAGCAAGTTTCCCATGAGGAGAAGAGATTTGTTATGATTGGTCCCTCAGGCACCCCTATAAGCTGGTATTGGAATTCAGGCATCTGAGGAGACATGCCTAGAAACCAAAGCAATGGATCTAATTCAAGCCTAGGGGCCTGTCCACTTCAATATTCTTCTCTGGTCACATCTGTTTACAGTTAGAGTGGAGGTCATTTCTCAGCTTGTGTCAGATTGCCCCTCCTTGTCTCAGGCATCCTACACTATTGGGATGGTCTTGGGGACTTTGGAGATTTCTTCTAATCTGTATGGTTGGGCCCAAGGGAATGGGTAGAATTCCCTTGGCGAGGGCAGGCACAGTCCTGGGGTGTGGCCCCAGCTGTCTGGTTGTCGGTCCATAGGTCAGAGCTCAGTCTGTGTCAGACAGGGCATTAGTGCCCAGGGTAGACTGTATAATTTGGGTACAGTCGAGTAGCGTGCAGGGTGAGACTCATTTGGCGTTTCTGTGGAGCCCAATAGGCCAACGTTTTTCCTCTGGAGGGCAGGCAGAGTTCTGCATTGTGGCTCTGGAATTCCCAACCTGGAGGGCTTGTGGCCTAGGTGTATGAGGACTGAAGTCTGGGAACACAAGCTAGGATTAGTTTTCGAGGCGAGGGCACAGCAGGCACACTCTGAAGAGATGCATCGAGATCTCGTGCATCTGAAGTCAGGGCTAGGATCAGATGTTGGCTCGGGTTTTAGTTTCTGACCATGATACCTTTTCATGAAGGGCGAGGGGCATCATGAGACCATGGAGGTTTTCCCATGATGGGCGTTGTGAGATGCTCCAATCCTCAAGGACACCTTCTGCGAGATAGTCGAGACCTATTGGATGGCTCCAGGACTTACCATACAAAACAAAGCCTGTGCAGGGTTCGAAGGTTGGATGCCTGGAGAGCCTACCTCACATTCCAATTGTCTCCTAGCGACAATGCAGGTTCGATCTGCTCTCTCTGGGGGAGAAACCAAGAGGGTTGAGTTGAAATGGACTCTCCTGAGGATCGGCTATAAAGTGGGTTTTTGTCCATGGAGACCTTGGTATGGGGCGGTGACTCCAGCGACCTGAACTTTTCTCCTTAACTGGAGGGTTTGACACAGCACCAATGAGCAAGTTTCCCATGTGGAGACGACATTTGTTCTAAATGGTGCCTCAGGAATCCCCCAAAAGCTGGTATTGGAAACCAGGCCTCTAAGGAGAGATGCCTGGAAACCAAAGCAATGGATCTGATTAGGGCCTATGAGTCTATCCGGTTTAATCTGCTTCTCTGGGGACATCTGTCTATGGGTCTGTGTGGAGGTAGTTGCTCAGCTTGTGACAGATCGCCTCTTTGTCCCGGACGGCCTACACAATGGGATGGCTTCAGTGAGTTTGGAGGTTTCTCCTAACCTGTAGGAATGTGGCCAATGGAATGGGCAGAATCCCCTTGGAGAGGGAAGGCACATTCCTGAGGTGTGACTTCAGGGGCCCCAGCCTGGAGAGTGTGTGGGCCAGGGCTGTGGGGACCAAAGTCTGAAAACACAAACTCGGCTTAGGTTTGGGGATGTAGGTATGGCAGGCCAGATCTACAGTCCGTGAGGAGAACTCTTCGGGATAAGAACAAAGGGTGGGTGTGAGGTGCTTGCTCAGATTTTGTCTCTGGATTTTGTATCAACGATGGCCATGATATGTTGGGATGGCTTCATGAGCCATGGTGGAGTCTCACACTCTAGGGATTTGGCCCTTTCTTAAAGTTTGATGTCATCCCATGCCATGGGATAGGTAGAGTCCCTTCTTTTGTTTTACCTCAGGTCCCACCAAAAGAGAGATTAAAGAGCATAGCCCTGGGGAGGGGCGACTGGACAATCTGACCTCTGGTTAAGATTGGGGGCCTAGGTATCGTCTAGTGTCATGCAGGTTTATCCTCTTTTGGAGTTTCTGGTTAGCCCCATAAGGCAAAGTTTTTCTTCTGGAGGGAAGGCAGAGTGCTGCATTGTGGCTCCGGAATTCCCAAACTGGAGTGCTTGTGGGGCAGGGGTGTGAGGATGGAAGTCTGAGAACACAAGATAGGCTTAGGTTTCAGGGTCAGGGCATGGCGGGCACCCTCTTTAGAGTTGAATGGAGGTCTCGTGCATCTGAAGTCAGGGCGAAGATCAGACGTTGTGCTGGTTGGAGTTTCTGTATATAATGACCCTTTCATGAAGCGGGATGGTTTCACGAGGCCAGAGAGGGTTTCCCACGATGGGAGTGACAACCTCCAAAGCGAAAGGATTCCTTCTGCAGAACAGGCGAGACCTGTTGGATGGCTCCAGGACGTCCAATATGGAAGAACCTCAGAGCAGGGTTCTAAGGATGGACGCCTGGGAAACCTGCCTCCCATTACAGTTTTCTCCTAGTGACAAGGCAGGTTCGATCTGCTGGCTCTGGGGGAGCAACCGAGGGTACTGAGTTGAAATGGACTCTCCTGACGATGGGTTATAATGTGTATTTGAGTCAATGGGGACCTTGGAATGGGGCAGTTGCTATGGTGCCTTGAAGGATTCTCATAACTAGAGGTTTTTACACAGCTCCACAGGGCAAGTTTCCCATGTGGAGATGATATTTGTTTTGTTTGGTGTCTCAGGAAGCCCTCATATGCTGGTATAGGAAACCAGACCTCTGAGGAGAGATGCCTGGAAACCAAAGCAATAGATCCGTCTAGGGACTAGGGGCCCGTCCGCTTCAATCTTCTTCTCTGGGTACATCTGTCTTCGTGTCTGAGTGGAGGTAGTTGCTCAGCTCATATCAGATCACCCATTTGTTCAGGCGGCCTACACTGTTGGGATGGCCTCGGGGAATTTAAAGGTTTCTCTTATCCTGTAGGGTTGTGGTCAATGGAATGGGCAGAATTCCCTTGGCGAGGGCAGGCACAGTCCTGAGGTGTGGCTCCAGAGGCCGCAGCCTGGAGGCTGTGTGGGCCATGGCTTTGGGGACATAAGTCTGAAAACACAAACTCGACTTAGGTTTGGGGAACTAGGTATGGCAGGCCAGATCTACAGACCGTGAGGAGAAGTCTTCAGGATACGAACAAAGGGCGAGTGTGAGGTTCTTGCTCAGGCTTTTCTCTCTGGATTTTGTGTCAAGGATGCCGTGGAAAATCAGGGTGGCCTCATGGGCCATAGACGAGTCCCTCTTTCTGGGGATTTGGACCGACCCTAAGAGTTTGGGGATATTCTGTTAAATGGGAGGAGACCTTTCTGTTTTTATACCTCAGGTGTCCCACCAAAAGAGGGATTCAAGATCAGAGCCCTGGGGAGGGGCGACTTGACAACCAGAACTCTGGTTAATATTGAGGGACTAAGGGCTAGGCAAGCCCTATATGCTGGTTCTTACTCCAGCCACTGAGAGCCTTATTTGAGGGCAAGGCTCATGCTGAGGGTCACAACGCCTGTTTGTGCCCAATGCAGCCCTCAAGCATGGGCGGGGCCTCATGGGCCATGCTGGTTTCTCCTACACTGAACATTGGACACCATGCCAACCACAAGGTCTCTGGCCATGGGGAAGGAGGAGTTCTGATTTCTGCATCACGGTCACCCCTCAGTAGTGATTGTAGATAAGGTCTAGATTCTGAAGCCTGAAACCCGAGGTTGGGAAGAAATGTTGACCTAAGTCCATGGCGGGTCCGATATGCTCAGTGTGTGGCCAGCTGTCTGGGAATCGTTCGGGATGTCCAGGCTCAGGCAGTTTCAGAGAGGGCATTAGTGCCGAGGGTAGACTGTATAATTCGGGTACAGTTGAGTGATGTGCAGGTTTATCCTCATTTCGGGTTTCTGGGAAGCCCCATAAGGCAAGGCTTTTCTTCTGGAGGGCAGTCAGAGTGCTGCATTGTGGCTCCGGAATTTCTAAACTGGAGGGCATGTGACAAGGAGTGTGAGGAAGGAAGTCTGAGAATACAAGCTAGGCATAGGTTTCAGGGAGAGGGCATGGCAGGCAGCCTCTGTAGAGCTTATTGGAGATCTCGTGCATATGAAGTCAGGGTGAGGATCAGACCTTGTACTGGTTGGAGTTTCGGTCCATGTTGGCCCCTTCATGAAGGAGGAGGATCTCACGAGGCCATGGAGGTTTTCCCACGATGGGAGTTGTGAGATGCTCCAAACCGCAAGGATTCCTTCTGTGGGACAGTCAAGACATGTTGGATGGCTCCAGGATGTCCCATATGGAAGAACTCCAGAGCAGGTTTCTAAGGATAGATGCCTTGGCATCCCACCTCCCATTCCAGTTGTCTCTTAGTGACAAGGCAGATTCGATCTGCTGGCTCTAGGGGAACAACCGTGGGGCTGAGTTGAAATGGACTCTCCTGAGGATGGGTCATAATGTGGGTTTGTGGCATGGAGACCTTGGAATGGAGCAGTGGCTATGGGGCTTGAAGGATTCTCTTAACCAGAGGTTTTTACACAGCTACGAAGTGCAAGTTTCCCATATGGAGATGATATTTGTTCTGATTGGTGCCTCAAGAAACCCCCATATGTTGGTATTAGAATGCAGGCCTCTGAGGAGAGATGCCTAGAAACCAAAGCAATGGAACTGATCAGGGCCAAGGGTCCTGTCCAGTTCAATCTTCTCTGGGGACATCTGTCTACTGGTCTGAGTAGAGTTAATTGTTCAGCTGGCATCAGATCTCCCCTATTAGTCCCATGTGGCCTACACTATTGGGATGACCTTGGGGAATTTGGAGGTTTCTCCTAATTTGTAGTGTTGTGGCCAATGGAATGGGCAGAACTGCCTTGGAGAGGGCAGGCACAGTCCTGAGGTGTGGCTCCAGTGTCCACAGCCTGAAGGGGGTGTTCCAGGGCTATAGGGGCACAAGTCTGAAAACACAAACTCGGCTTCGTTTTGGGGATGTAGGTATGGCAGGCCCGATCTACAGACTGTGAGAACTCTTCAGAATATGAAGAAGGGGGTGAGTGTCAGGCTCTTGCTCAGGCTTTTCTCTCTGGATTTTGTGTCAAGAATGGCCCTGGTGTGTCGGTGTGGCCTCATGGGACATGGAGGGGTATCCCTCACTGCGGATTGGGCACAATCATAAGAGTCTGAGGTCATTCTGTGGAATGGGATGAGTCCTTTCACTTTTGTTACTTTAGGTGACCCACCCAAAATAGGGATTCCAGAACAGAGCCCTGGGGAGGAGTGACTGGACAACCTAACTCTGGTTCAGATTGGGAGTCAAGGAGTATGGCAAACCCCATATGAGGCTCTTGGTCCAGCCCCTGAGAGGCCTTACTTGAGGACAGGGCTCACGTGTGTTTGCGTGTTCATGGCCAACGTGGCCCTCAAGCAAGAGCAGGGCCTCAAGGGCCATGCTCGTTTCTCCTACACTGAACGTTGGACATGTCCACCACAAGTTTTCTTGCCAGGGGGAAGGAGGAGTTCTGATTTCTGCATCACGTTCAACCTTGGGCAGTGTTCGGAGATAATGTCTAGGTTCTGAAGCCTGAAAACCGAGGTTGGGAAGAGATGACGACCTAAGCCATGGCGGGTCCGGCCACCTTTCTGGATGTTGGTCGGGAAGTCCGGGCTCAGGCAGTGTCAGACAGGGAATTAGTGCCCAGGATAGACTGTATAATTGTGATACAGTCAAGTGGCATGCAAATTGATAATAATTTGGGGCCTCTGGGTATGCCCATAGGGCAATGTTTTTCTTCTGGAAGGCAGTTAGATTGCTGCATTGTGGCTACGGAATTTCCAAAATGGAGGGCTTGTGGGCCAGGAGTATGAGGACAAAAGTCTGAGAACACAAGCTAGGCTTAGTATTCGAGGCAATGGCAGGGCAGGCACACTGCAGAGCTGAAACAAATTCACGTACATCTGAAGTCAGGGCGAGGATCAGACGTTGGCTCATTTGGAGTTTCTGTCCATGATGTCTCCTTCATGAAGTGGGGGGCATCAGGAAGCCTTTGATGTTTTACCACAATGGGAGATGTGAAATGCTCCAAACCGCAAGGATTCCTTCTGTCCTACAATTGAGACCTGTTGGTTGGTTCCAGGACATCACGTAGGAATGGACTTCAAAGCAGGGTTCTAAGGATGGATGCCTAGGCAGCCCATCTCACATTCCAATTGTCTCCTAGCGATAAGACATGTTCAATTTGCTTGCTCAGGGGAGTAACAGAGGGGACTGAGTTGAATTGGACTCTCCTAAGGATGGGTCATAATGTGGGTTTGTGTCCATGGAGACCTTGGAATGGGGCGGCACCATGGCCCTGGAGGATTCTCCTAACTACAGATTTTGACACAGCCCCAAAGACCAAGTTTCCCATGTGGAGACGAGATTTGTTCTGATTGGTACCTCTGGAAACCCCCATATGCTGGTATTGGAAACCAGGCCTCTGAGGAGAGATGCCTGGAAACCAAAGCAATGAATCTGATTAGGGCCTAGGGTCCTGTCCAGTTCAATCTTCTCTGGAAACATCTGTCTATGGTATGAGTGGATGTAATTGTTCAGCTGGTGACAGACCGCCCCAGTTTGTCCAGGCGTCATACACTATTGGGATGGCCTCGGGAACTTTGGAGGTTTCTCCTAATTTGTTGCATTGTGGACAACGGAATGGCCAGAATTCCCATGGTGTGGGCAGGCACAGTCCTGATGTGTGGCTCCAGGGGCCCCAGCTTGGAGGCTGTGTAATCACGAACTGTGGGGACAGAAGTCTGAAAACACAAGCTCAGCTTAGGTTTGGGGATGTAGGTATGGGAGGCCCGATCTACAGATCATGGTGAGAACTCTTTGGGATATGAAGAAAGAGCGAGTGTGAGGCGATTGCTCAGGCTTTTGTCTCTGGATTTTGTGTCACCGATGGCCGTGGAATGTCGGAGAAGCCTCACTTGCCATGGTCGAATTTTCGTCTCTGTGGATTTGGCCTGATCCCAAGAGTTTTGTGTTAATCTGTTGGGTGGGAGGAGTTTTTTCTGTTTTGTTATCTCAGGTGTCCCTCCAAAAGAGGGATTACAGAGCAGATCCTTGGGGAAGGGTGACAGTACAACCAGAAATCTGGTGAAAAATTAGGGCCTAGGGGCATGGCAAGCCCATTATGACGTCTATGGTCCTGCCACTGAGAGGACTGACTAGGGGACAGGACTCACGCTGAGGGTCACAATGCGTGTTTATGCCCTTGCAACATTCAAGCATGGGTGGGGCCTCATGGTGAACGCTCATTTCTACTACACTGAACGTTAGACAACATGCCAACCACAAGGTTTCTTGCCATGGGGAAGGAGGAGTTCTGATTTCTGCATCACGTTCCACTCTGTCAGTGAATGGAGATAATGTCTAGGTTCTGAAGCCTGAAAACCGAGGTTGGGAAGGGATGAGGACCAAAGGCCATGGTGGGTCCGATGTGCTCAGTGTGCAGCTAACTCTCTGGGAGTCGGTCGGGAAGTCTGGGCTCAGGCTGTCAGATAGGGTATTAGTGCACAGGCTGGACTGTATAATTGGGGTACAGTCTAGAGGCATGCAGGTTGATCCTCATTTGAGGTTTTTGGGTAGACCCATAGGGCAACGTTTCCATCATGGAGAGACACACCGACATGAACCTACGTCTGATCATCGCTCTGACTCCAGATGCACGAGATCTCGATTCAGCTTTGCAGGGTGTGCCTGCCATGCCCTCGCCCTGAAACCTAAGTCTACCTCGTGTACTCAGACTTCTGTCCTCACACTCGTATCCTCCAAGCCCTCAAGTTTGGCAACTCCGGACCCACAATGCAGCACTCAGTCTGCCCTCCAGAAGAAAAATGTGGCCTTATGGAGCTTCCCAGACACCCCAAATGAGGATAGACCTATATGGCACATGACTGTACCCAAATTATATAGTCTAACCTGGGCACTAATGCACTGTCTGACACAGCCTGAGCCCGGACCTCCTGACCAACACCCAGACAGCTGACCACACACTGAGCACATCGGACCCGCCATGGCCTTAGCTCTTCATCTCTTCCCAAACTAGCTTTTCAGGCTTCAGAACATAGACCTTAACTCCAAACCCTGCCAAGGGGTGAACGTGATGCAGAAATCAGAACTCTTCCTTCCCCATGGCAAGAAACCTTGTGGTTGGCATGTTGTCCAATGTTCAGTGTAGGAGAAATGAGCCTTCACCATGAGGCCCCACCCATGCTTGAGTGCTGCAAGGGAATAAATACGTATTGTGACCCTCAGCGTGAGTCCTGTCCTCTAGTCAGTCCTCTCAGTGGCAGGACCATAGACTTTATAATGGGCTTGACATACCACTAGGCCCCAATTTTTAACCACATTTCTGGTTGTCCAGTGGCCCCTCCACAGGACTCTGCTCTGTAATCCCTCTTTTGGAGGGACACTTGAGATAACAAAACAGAAAGGACTCCTCCCACCCAACAGATTAACCCAAAACTCTTGGGATCAGGCCAAATCCACAGAGACGAAAACTCGACCATGGCCAATGAGGATTCCCCGACATTCCACAGCCATCGGTGACACAAAATCCAGAGACAAAAACCTGAGCAAGCGCCTCACACTTGCCCTTTCTTCATATCACAAAAAGTTCTCCCCACGGTCTGTAAATCGGGCCTGCCATACCTACATCCCCAAACCTAAGCTGAGTTTGTGTTTTCAGACTTCTGTTCCCAGAGATCATGACCACATAGCCTCCAGGCTGGGGCCCCTGGCTCCACACAACAGGACTGTGCCTGTCCACTCCATGGGAATTCTGCCCATTTCATTGTCCACAACTACAAATTAGGAGAAACCTCCAAAGTCCCCAAGACCATCCCAATAGTGTATGCCGCCTGGACAAACTGGGGCGGTCTGTTACCAGCTGAACAATTACATCCACTCATACCATAGACAGATGTTTCCAAAGAAGATTGAACCAGACAGGACCCTAGGCCCTAATCGGATCCATTGATTTGGTTTCCAGGCATCTCTCCTCAGAGACCTGGTTTCCAATACCAGCATATGGGGGTTTCCAGAGGTACCAATCAGAACAAATCTCGTCTCCACATGGGAAAATTGCTCTTTGGAGCTGTGTCAAAACTTCTAGTTAGGATAAACTTTCAGGTCCCTGGAGCCACTGCCCCATTCCAAGTTCTCCATGGTCACAAAAACACATTGTGACCCCTCCTCAGGAAATTCCATTTCAACTCAGCCCCCTCGGTTGCTCCCCCAGAGCCAGCAGATCGAATCTGCCGTGTAGCTAGGGTACAATTGGAATGCGAGTTGGGATGCCCAGGCATCCATAATGGGTACTCTGCACTGGAGAAGTTCCTTATGGGGTGACTTTGATCCATCTGACAGGTCTCGACTGTCCCGCAGAAGGAATCCTTGTGTTTTGCATCATCACACGCTCACAACGTGGGAACACCTCCATGGCTTCGTGATGCCCTCACCTTCATGTAGGGAACACCATGGACAGAAACTCCAATTGAGGCAACGTCTGATCCTCGCCCTGACTTCAAATGCACAAGATCTCGATTCAGCTCTCCAGAGTGTGCCTGCCGTGACCTTGCCTGGAATCCTAAGCCTCGCTTTTGTTCTCAGACTTCCGTCCTCAGTCTCCTGGACCAAAAGCACTCCAGCTTGGGAATTCTGGGCACACAATGCAGCACTCTGCCTGCCCTCCAGAAGAAAAACGTTGCCCTATGGGGCTACCCAGAAACCCCAAATGAGGATCAACCTGCACGCCACTCGACTGTACCCCAATTATACAGTCTAGCTTGGGCACTACTGCCCCAATTATACAGCCTGAGCCTGGACCTCCCGACCGACAGCCAGACCGTTGGCCGCACACTGAACACATCGGAGATGCCATGGCCTTAGGTTTTCATCTCTTCCCAACCTGAGTTTCCAGGCTTCAGAACGTAGACCTTATCTCCACTCACTGCCAAGCGGTGTACGTGATGCAGAAATTAGATATCCTCCTACCCCATTACCAGAAACCTTGTGGCTGGAATGTTGTCCAACGTTCAGTGTAGGAGAAACTAGAGTGGCTCCTGAGGCCCCGGCTATGCTTGAGAGCCGCAATGGGCAAAAACACACATTGGGACCCTCAGTATGAGCCCTGTCCTCAAGTAAAGCCTCTTGGGGCTGGACCAAGAGCCCACATATGGGGCTTGCCATTCCCCTAGTCCCCCAATCTTAACCAGAGCTCGAGAAGTCTAGTCACCCCTACTCAGAGCTCTTCTCTGGAATCCTTCTTTGGTGAAACGCATGAGGTAAAAAAAAAAAAAAATAGAGAAAGGACTCCTACCATCCAAAGAATGACCCCAAACCCTTGGAATTGGGCCAAATCCCCAGAGAGAAAAACTCGTCCATGGCCCATGAGGCCAACTCGATATCCCACGGCCACCGTTGATGCAAAACCAGGAGACAAAATCCGGAAAAAGTGCCTCACACTCGCCCGTTGATCATAGCCCGAAAAATTCTTTTCAAGGTCTGTAGATCATGCCTGCCATACCTACGACCCCAAAACTAAGACGAGTTTGTGTTTTCAGACTTCTATTCCCACAGCCTGTTCCACACACCCTCCAGGCTGGGGCCCCTGGAGCCACACCTCAGGACTGTGCCTGTCCTCTCCAGGGGAATTCTGCCCACTCCATTGGCCACATCCTTACAGATTAGGAGAAACCTAAAAAGTACCCAAGGCCATCCCAATAGTGTAGGCAGCCCAGGACAAACAGGAGTGATCTATCAGAAACTGAGCATCTACCTCCATTCAGACCCATAGACAGATATACCCAGATAAGAAAATTGAACCAGACAGGCACCTAGGCCCTAATAGGATCCATTGCTTTTGTTTCCAGGCATCTCTCCTCAGAGACCTGGTTTCCAATACCAGCATATAGGTTTTTCCAGAGCTAGCAATCAGAACAAACCTCGTCTCCACAGGGGAAACTTGCTCTTTGGAGCTGTGTCAAAACCTCCAGTTGAGAGAAACCTTCAGGTCCCCAGAACCACCGCCCCATTCCAAGGTCTCCAAGGACACAAATCCACATTTTGACCCATCCTCAAGAGAGTCCATTTCAACACAGCCCCCTCGGTTGCTCTCCCAGAGTAGACAGATCAAACCTGACTTGTTGTAAGGAGACCATAGGAATGCGAGGCGGGCTCTCCAAGCATCCATCCTTAGAACCCTGCTCTGGCGTCGTTCCGTATGGGACGTCCTGGAGCCATCTGAAAGGTCTCAACTCTCCCGCAGAAGGAATACTTGCCGATTGGAGCATCTCACAACTCCCATCATGGGCAAACCTCCATGGCCCCATGATGCCCCCCCCCACTTCATGAAGGGGCTGTCTTGAACAGAAAATCCAACCTCATCCTACGTCTGATCCTCGCCCTGACTTCAGATGCACGAGATCTCGATTTAGCTCTGCAGAGTGTGCCTTCTATGCCCTCGCCCTGAAACTTAAGCCTAGCATGTGTTCTCAGACTTCTTTCCTCACAGATCTGGCCCACAATCCCTCCAGTTTGGTAATTCCAGAGCCACAATGCAGCACTCTGCCTGCCTTCCAGAAGAAAAACGTTGCCCAATGGGGCTACCAAGAAACCACATATGAGGATCAATCTGCACGCCACTCGACTGTACCCCAATTATACAGTCCAGCCAAGGCAGTAATGCACTGACTGACACAGCCTGAACTAGGATCTCGTGACCAACACTCACACAGCTGACCGCACACTGAGCACAGTGGACCTGCCATGGCCTTAAGTCGTCATCTCTTCCTAACCTTGGTTTTCAGGCATCAGAACTTGGACCTTATCTCCAGTCACTGCTCAGGGGTGAACATGATACAGAAATCAGAACTTCTCCTTCCCCATGGCAAGAAACCTTGTGGTTGGCATGTTGTCCAACATTCAGTGTAGGAGAAACCAGAGTGGCCCATGAGGCCCCGCTCATGCTTGAGTGCCGCAATGGGCACAAACACATACTGGGATCCTCAGCGTGAACCCTGTCCTCAAGCAGTGCCTCTCAGTGGCTAGACCAAGAGCCCACATATGGGGCTTTCCATGCTCCTAGTACCCCAATCTTAACCAGATGTCGAGATGTCTTGTTATCCCTACTCAGGGCTTGGCTCAGAATCCCTCTTTGGTGGAACACATAAGGTAAAAAAATACAGAAAGGACTCCTCCCAAACACAGAATGACCCCAACCACTTGGGATCTGGCCAAATCTACAGAGAGAAAAACTCGTCCATGGCCCATGAGGCCAGCCCGACATTCCATGGCTACCGCTGACACAAAGTCCAGCGACAAAATCCTGAGTAATCGCCTCAAACTTGCCCTTTGTTCAGAGTCCAAAAACTTCTCCTCACGGTCTGTGGATCTGGCCTGCCATACCTACGTCCCCAAACCTAAGCCGAGTTTGTGCTTTCAGACATTTGTCCCCACATTCCTGGCCCACACACCCACCAGGATGGGGCCCCTGGTGCCACACCTCAGGACTGTGCCTGCCCTCTCCAAGGAAATTCTGTCCATTCCATTGCACACAACCCTACAGATTAGAAGAAACCTCCAAAGTCCCCGAGGCCATCCCAATAGTGTAGGATGCCCAGGACAAAGAGGGGCGATCTGCAACAAGCTGAGCAATGACCTCAACTCAGACCCTTAGACAGATACCCCAGTGAAGAAGATTGAACCGAAAAGGCCCCTAGACCGTAATCAGTTCCATTGTTTTTATTTCTAGACATCTCTCCTCAGAGGCCTGGTTTCCAATACCAGCATATGGGGGTTTCCAGAGGTACCAATCAGAACAAATCTCATCTCCACATGGGAAACTTATCCTTCAGAGCTGTTTAAAAACCTCCAGTTAGGAGAAACCTTCAGGTACCTGGAGGCACAGCCCTATTCCAAGGTCTCCATGGACACAAACCCACATTATGTCCATTCCGTAGGAGAGTACATTTCAACTGATCCTCCTCGATTGCTCCCCCAGAGCCAGCATATCAAACCTGCTTTGTCGCTAAGAGATAACTGGAATGCAAGGCGGGCTCTCCAGGCATCCATCCTTAGACCCCGTGCTCTGGTGTTGTTCCATATGGGACGTCCTGGAGCCTTCCAACATGTCTTGACTGTCCTGCAGAAGGAATCCTTGTGGGTTGGAGCATCTCACAACTCCCATCGTGGGAAAACCTCCATGGCTTTGAGATGCCCCCCTACCTTCATTAAGGGGCCATCATGGACAGAAACTCCAACCTGAGCCAAGGTCTGATGCTCGCCCTGACTTCAGATGCACGGGATCTCGATTCAGCTCTGCAGAGTGTGCCTGCCGTAACCTCGCCCCAAAACCTAAGCCTAGCTTGTGTTCTCAGACTTCTGTCCTCACTCTCCTGGACCAAATTCTGGAGCCACAATGCAGCACTCTGCTTGCCCTCCAGAAGAAAAACATTGCCCTATGGGGCTACCCAGAAACTCCAAATGGGGATCAATCTGCATGCCACTTGACTGTATCCCAATTAGACAGTCTACTCTGGGGAAAAATGCCCTGTTTGACACAGCCTGAGCCCGGACTTCCCGATTGACAGACAGCTAGGACCACACCTAAGGACTGTGCCTGCCGTCTCCAAGGGAATTCTGTCCATTCCATTGGCTAAAACCTACAGATTAGGAGAATCTCCAAAGTCCCCGACCTTCCCAATAGTGTAGGCCTCCCAGGACAAACAGGGACGTTCTGACACAAGCTGAGCAACAAACTCCACTCAGAAACCTAGACAGATGTTCCCAGAGAAGAAGATTGAAGCGGACAGGCCCCTAGGCTCTAATCGGATCCATTGCTTTGGGTTCCAGGCATCTCTCCTCAGATGCCTGGTTTCCAATACCAGCTTATGTGGGCTCCTAAGGCAACAATCAGAACAATCTTGTCTCCACATGAGAAACTTGCTCTTTGGAGCTGTGGAAATACCCCTGGTTAGGAGAATCTTTCAGGGCCCCGGCACCACGGCCTCATTCCAAGGTCTCCATGGTCACAAACCCACATTATGACTGATCCTCAGGAGTCTATTTCAACTCATCCCCCTCAGTTGCTCCCCAGAGCCAGCAGATCGAACCTGCCTTGTCACTAGGAGACAGTTGGAATGCGAGCTGGGCTCCCCAGGCAAACATCGTTAGAACCCTGATCTAGGGAACTTCCTTATGGGACGTCCTGAATCCATCCAACAGATCTCGACTGTCCCACAGAAGGAATCCTTGCAGTTTGGAGCATCACACAATCCGACGATGGGAAAACCTGCATTGCCTCATGATGCTCCCCCACCTTCATTAATGGGCCATCATGGACAGAAACTCCATACTGATCCAAAGTCTGATCCTCGCCCTGACTTCATAAGCACGGGATCTCGATTCAGTTCTGCAGAGTGTGCCTGCCGTGTCCTCACCCTGAAACCTAAGCCTAACTTGTGTTCTCAGACTTCCGTCCTCACAATCCTGGCCACAAGCCCTCCAGTTTGTCAATTCCGAGACACAATGCAGTACTCTGCCTGCCCTCCAGAAGAAAAACGTTGACCTATAGGGCTAAGCAGAAACGCCAAATGAAGAACAACCTGCATGTTCCTTGACCGTACCCCAATTACACAGTCTAGCCTGTGCACTAAAGCCCTGTCTTACACAGCCTGAGCCCAGACCTCCCGTCTGACACCCAGACAGCTGGCCATACACTGAGCACATTGCACCCACAATGGCCTTAGGTTGTCATCTCTACCCAATCTCGGTTTTCAGGCTTCAGAACCTTGACCTTATCTCCATTCACGGCCCAGTGGTGAACGTGATGCAGAAATCAGAACTCCTCCTTTCCCATGGCCAGAAACCTTGTGGTTGTCATGTTGTCCAACGTTCGTTGTAGGAGAAAGCAGCATGGCCCATGAGGCCCCACATATGCCTGAGGGCTGCAATTTGTATAAACACACATTGTGACCTTTAGCGTGAGCTTTATCCTCAAGTAAACCCTCTCAGTGACTGGAACAAGAGCCCACATATGGGGCTTGCCAAGCCCCTAGTCCCCCAATCTCAACCAGAGTTCTAGAAGTCTAGTCACCCCTACTCAGGGCTCTGGTCTGGAATCACAATTTGGTGGGACACATGAGGTAAAAAAAAATACAGAAAAGACTCCTCCCATCCACAGAATGACCCAAACACTTGGGATCGGGCCAAATCCCCAGAGAGAAATTCTTGTCCATGTTCCTTCAGGCCACCCCGACATTCCACGGCCAAAGTTGACACAAAATCCAGAGACTTGCCTGAGCAAGCGCCTCATACTCGCCCTTTGTTCATATCCCGAAGAGTTCTCCTCATAGTCTGTAGATCAGGCCTCCCATACATACGTCCACAAACCTAAGCAGAGTTTGTGTTTTCAGAATTGGGTCCCCACAGCCCTGGCCCACACACCCTCCAGGCTGGGGCCCCTGGAGCCACAACTCAGGACTGGACCTGCCTTCTCCAAGGGAATTCTGCCCATTCCATTGGCCTTGATTGTACAGATTAGGAGAAACCTCCAAAGTCGATGAGGCCATCCCAATAGTGTAGACCACCCGGCACTTACAGGTGCGATCTGACACAAGCTGAGCGTCTACCTCCACTCAGACCCATAGAGAGACATTCTCAAAGAATCAGATTGAAATGGATAGGCCCCTAGGCCCTAATCAGAACCATTGCTTTGGTATCCAGGCATCTCTCCTCAGAGGCCTGGTTTCTAATACCTGCATATGGGCATTTCCTGAGGCACCAGTCAGAAAAAATGTCATCTCCACATGGAAAACTTGTTCATCGAAGCTGTGTCAATACCTCCCGTTAGGAGAATCCTTCATGGCACCATAGCCACTGCCCCTTTCCTAGTTCTCCATGGACTTAAACCCACAGTATGACCCATTCTCAGGAGAGTCCATTTCGACTAAGCCCCCTTGGTTGCTCACCAGAACCAGCAGATTGAACCTGCATTGTCGCTAGGAGACAACTGGAATGGCAGGCAGACTGCCCAGGTGTCCATCCTAAGATACCTGCTCTGGAGTCATTCCATATGGGACTTCCTGGAGTCATCCAATAGGACTCAACTGTCACGCTGAAGGAATCTTTGCGGTTTGGAGCATCTCACAACTCCCATCATAGGAAATGCTCCATGGCCTCGTGAGACCATCTCCCTTCATCAAGGGGCCATCATGGACAGAAGCTCCAACCAGACCAACGCCTGATCCTCGCCTTGAATTCAGATGCACAAGATCTCGATTCAGCTCTGGAGAGTGTGCCTGCCATGCCCTTGCCTCAAAACCTAAGCCTAGCTTTTGTTCTCAGACTTCCGTCCTCACACTCCTGGCCCACAAGCCCTTCAGTTTCGGAATTCCAGAGCCACAATGCAGCATTGTGCCTGCCCTGCAGAAGAAAAACGTTGCCCTATGGGGCTACACAGAAATCCCAAATGAAGATCAACCTGCACGCCACTCCTCTGTTCCCCAATAATACAGTCTACCTTGGACACTAATGCCCTGTCTGACACAGCCTTAACCAGACGTCCTGGCTGACACCCAGACAGCTGGCCACACAATGAGCACATCAGAACCGCCAGGACCTTAAATCATTTTCTCTTCCCAACCTCGGTTTTCAGGCCTCAGAACCTAGACCTTATCTCCAATCACTGCCCAGGGGTGAACGTGATGCAGAAATCAGAATTCCGCCTGCCCCATTCCCAGAAACCTTGTGGTTCACATGTTGTCCAACATTCAGTGTAAGAGAAACCAGTGTGGCCCATGTGGCCCCACCCATGTTGAGGGCCACTTTGGGCACAAACACACTTTGTGACCCTCAGTGATTTGACACAAGCTGAGCAAATACCTCCACTCAGACCAATAGACAGATGTCCCCAGAGAAGTAGATTGAACCAGACAGGATACTAGGCCCTAATCGGATCCACTGTTTTGGTTTCCAGGCATTTCTCCCCAGAGGCCTGGTTTCCAGTTCCAACATATGGGAGTTTCCTGAGGCACCAATCAGAACAAATGTGGTCTCCACATGGGAAACTTGCTCTTCAGAGCTGTGTCAAAACTTCCGGTTAGGAGAATCCTTCAGAGCCACATAGCTACCGCCCATTCCATGGTCTCCATGGACTCAAACCCACATTATGACCCATTCTCAGGAGAGTCCATATGAACTCAGAACCCACGGTTGCTCCCACAGAGCCAGCAGATCTAACCTGCCTTGTCGTTAGGGGACAACCTGAATGGGACATGGGCTGCCCATTCATCCATTCTTAGAACAGTGCTCTGGAATCGTTCCATATGGGACATCCTAGAGCCAACCAACAGGTCTTGACTGTCCCGCAGAAGGAATTCCTGTGGATGAAAAAATCTCACAACTCCTATCATGGGTAAATCTCCATCGCCTTGAGAGATCTCCCTCCCCATTCATGAAGGGGCCATCCTGGACAGAAACTCCAACCAGCCCAATATATGATCCTCGCCTTGACTTCAGAAGCATGAAATATCTATTCAGCTCTGCAGAGTGTACCTGCCGTGCCCTCGCTCCAAAACCTAAGCCTAGCTTGAGTTCTTAGACTTCCATTCTCACACTTCTGGCCCACAAGCCCTCCAGTTTGGGAATTCTGGAGTGGCAATGCAGCACTCTGCCTGCCCTCCAGAAGTAAAACGTTGCACTATGGGGCTACACAGAAACCCCAAATGAGGATCAACCTGCAAGCCACTCACTGTACCCCAATAATACAGTCTACCCTGGACACTAATGCCCTGTCTGAAACAGCCAGAGCCCGCACCTCACAACCGACAGCCAGACAAATGGCTGCACACTGAGCACCTTGGACCCCCCAGGGCCTTAGTTTGTCATCTCTTCCCAACCTCACTTTTCAGCCTTCAGAACCTAGACCTTATCTCTAATCACTATCCAGGGGTGAACATGTTGCAGAAATCATAACTCCTCCTTCCCCATGCCCAGATAGCTTGTGGTTCGCATGTTGTCCAATGTTTAGTGTAGGAGAAACCAGCATGGCCCATGAGGCCCCGGGAATGTTGAGGGCTGCTTTGGGCACAAACATGCTTTGTGACCCTCAGCGTAAACCCTGTCCTCAATGAAGGCCTCTCAGTGGCTGGACCAATTGCCTGGATATGGGACTTGACATCCCCCTAGGTCCCCAGGGTTAACCAAATGTCAGGTTGTCCAGTCACCCCTCCCCAGGACTCTGCTCTGGAATCCCTTTTAGTGGTACACCTGAGGTAAAAAACAGAAGGCATCCTTGATTCCCACAGAATGACCCCAAACTCTTGGGGATCGATCCAAATCACCAGAGAGTGAGACTCATCCATGGCCCATGAGGCTACCCTGACATTCCACGGCCACTGGTGACACAAAATCCAGAGACAAAAGCCTGAGCAAGCACCTCACACTCGCCCATTGTTCATATCCGAAAGAGTTCTCCTCACAATCTATAGATCGGCCCTGCAATACCTATGTCCCCAAACCTAAGACGAGTTTGTGTTTTCAGACTTCTGTCCCGAAAGCCCTGGCCCACACACCTTCGTCACTTGGGTTCCTTGAGCTACACCTCAGGACTTTGCTTTCTCTCTCCAAGGGAATTTTTCCTATTCCATTGGCCACAAACTTGCAAATTAGGAGAAACCTCCAAGTCACTGAAGCCATCCCAATAGTGTAGGCCGCCTAGGACAAACAGGGGTGATCTGACACCAGCTGAGTAGCTACCTTCACTCAGACCTGTCGACAGATGTCCTCAGAGAAGAAGATTGAGCCGGACAGGCCCCTCGGACCTAATCGGATCCATTGCTTTGATTTCCAGGCATCTCTCCTCAGAGGCCTGGTTTCCAATACCACCATACGGTGGTTTCCTGAGGCACCAATAAGAACAAATCTCGTCTCCCCATGGACAACTTGCTCATTGGTGCTGTGTCAAAACTTCTGGTTAGGAGAATCATTCAGTGTCCTGGTGTCATTGCCCCATTACAAGGTCTCCCTGGACTCAAACCCACATTATGACCCATCCTCAGGAGAGTCCATTTCAACTTAGCCCCCTCAGAGCCATCAGATCAAACGTGTCTTGTTGCTAGGAGACAATTGGAATGTGAGGCTGGCTGCCCCGACATCCATCCTTAGAACCCTTCTTTGGAGAAGTACCTCATGGGACGTCCTGGAGCCATCTAACAGGTCTTAATTGTCCCACAGAAGGAATCTTTGCAGTTTGGAGCATCTCACAACTCCTTCTTCGGGACAATTGAGACCTGTTGGATGGCTCCAGGATATCCCATAGGGACGACTTAACAGCAGGGTTCTAAGGATGGTTGCCTGGGCTGCTCTCCTCGAATTCCAATTGTCTCCATGTGGTAAGACAGGTTTGATCTGCTCTCTTTTGAAGAGCAACCGTGGGTGCTGAGTTGAAAGGGACTCTCCTATGCATGTGTCATAATGTGGGTTTGTGTCCATGGGGACCTTGGAATGGGGTGGTTGCACCACGGTGCGAACCAGAGTTTTGACACAGTTCCCATGTGCAAGTTTCCCATATGGAGACGAGATTTGTTCTGATGGGTGCCTCAGGAAAGACCCACATGCTGCTATTGGAAACCAGGCCTCTGAGGAGAGATGGCTGGAAACCAAAACAAGGGACCTGATGAGGTCCTAGGGGCCTGTCCGGTTCAATCTTCTCTGGGGACATCTGTCTCCAGGTCAGAATGGAGGTAGTAGCTCAGCTGGTGGGAGATAGCCCCTGTTTGTCCCGGGTGGCCTACACACTTAGGATAGCCTTGGGGACATTGGAACTTTCTCCTAATTTGTTCTGATTGGTGCCAACCCGACATTCCACGGCCATTGTTGACACAAAATCCATACAAAAGCCTGAGCAAGTTCCTCACACTTGGCCTTTGTTCATATCCAGAAGAGTTCTCCTCATGATCTGTAGATCAGGTCTGCCATACCTATCTCCCCAAACATAAGCTGAGTTTCTGTTTTCAGACTTCTGTCCCCACAGCCCTGGCCCACACACCCTTCAGGCTGGGACGCCTGTAGCCACACCTCAGGACTGTGCCTACACTCTCAAAGGGAATTCTTCCCATTCCATTGGCATAAAACCGTACAAATTAGGAGAAATCTCCAACGTCTCCGGGGCCATCCCAATATTGTAGGCCGCCCGGGACAAACAGGGGTGATCTGTCACCAGCTGAGCAAGTAGCTCCACACAGACCTGGAGACAGATGTGCCCAGAGAAGAAGATTGAACTGGACAGGCCCCAAGGCCCTAATCAGATCCATTGCTTTGAATTCCAGGCATTTCTACTCAGAGGTCTGGTTTCCAATACCAGCCTATGGAGGTTTCCAGAGGCCCCTCTCAGAGCAAATCTCGTCTCCACATCAGAAACTTGCTCGTTGGAGCTGTGTCAGAACCTCAGAGACCTGGTTACCAATGCCAGCATATGGGGGTTTCCTGAGGCATCGATCAGAACAAATCTCTTCTCCACATGGGAAACTTGCTCTTTGGAGCTGTGGCAAAACTTCCAGTTAGGAGAATCCTTCAGGGCCCCAGTGCCACCGCCTCATTCCAAGGTCTCCATGGACACAAACCCACATTGAGACCCATCCACAGGGGGCGCCTGGGTGGCTCAGTGGTTTAAACCTCTGCCTTCAGCTCAGGTCATGATCTCAGGGTCCTGGGATCGAGCCCCACATCGGGCTCTCTGCTCAGCAGGGAGCCTGCTTCCCCCTCTCTCTCTGCCTGCCTCTCTGCCTACTTGTGATCTCTCTCTGTCTATCAAATAAATAAATAAAAATCTTAAAAAAAAGACCCATCCACAGGAGAATGTATTTCAACTCAGCATCCTCAGGTGCTCCCCTAGAGTCAGCAGATCTAACCTGTCCTGTCGCTAGGAGACAATTGGAATTCGAGGCAGGCTGCACAGGCATCCATCTGTAGAACCCTACTCTGGAGTAATTCAGTATGGGAGGTCCTGGAGACAGCTGTCCCTAAGAAGAAATAATTGCATTTTGGAGTACCTCAAAACTCTCATCATGGGAAAACCTCCATGGACTCATGATGCCCCCCCACCTTCATGAATGGGCCATCATGTAAAGAAACTCCAACCTGAGCCAACGTCTGATCCTTGCCCAGACTTCAGATGCATGAAATCTCAATTCAGATCTGAAGACTGTGCCTGCCATGGCTTCGCCCCGAAACCTAAGTCTAGCTTGTGTTCTCAGACTTCCATCCTCACACTCCTGGCCCATAAGCCCTCCATTTTGGCAATTCCAGAACAACAGTGCAGCACTCTGCCTGCCCTCTAGAAGAAAAACATTGCCCTATGGGCTACCCAGAAACCCCAAATGAGGATCAACCTGCAGGCAACTCGGCTGCACCCCAAATATACAGTCTACACTGGGCACTAATGCCCTGACACAGCCTGAGCCCAGAACTTCCAACAGAGATGGCCTCACACTGAGCAAATGGGACCCGCCATGGTCTTAGTTCGTCATCTATTCCTAACCTCCGTTTTCAGGCTTCAGAACCTACATCTTATCTCCAATCATTGCCCAGGGGTGAAAGTGATGCAGAAATCCGAACTCCTCCTTCTCCGTGGAAAGAAACCTTGTGGTTGGCTGGTTGTCCAATGTTCAGTGTAGGTGAAACCAGTGCGCCCACTTGGCCCCGCCCATGCTTGAGGGCCGCGTTGGGCACAAACACGCATTGTGACCCTCAGCGTGAGCCCTGTCCTCAAGTAAGACCTCTCAGTGGCTGGAACAAGAGCCAGCATATGGGGCGTTGCAAGCTTCTAGGCCCCAATTCTTAACCAGAGGTTGGGTTGTCCAATTGCCCCTCTCCATGGCTCTGCTCTGTAATCCCTCTTTTGGTGGAACACCAGAGGTAAAACAAACAAACAAACAAACGAACGAACAAACAAACAAAAAACAAGAAAGGACTCCTCCCATCCCACAGAATGAATGCATACTCTTGGGGTCGGGCCAAATCCATAATAGGGAAACTTGTCCATGGCCATGTGGCCACTCCGACATTCCACAGCCATGGTTGACACAAAATCCAGTGACAAAAGTTTGAGCAAGCCCCTCACACTCGCCCTTTGTTCATATCCCCGAGTTCTCCTCAAGGTATATAGACCGTGCCTGCCATAACTAAGTCCCCAAACCTAAGCCAAATTTGTGTTTTCAGATTTATGTCCTCACATCCCTGGCCAACACACCCTCCAGGCTGGAGCCCCTGGAGCCACACCTCAGGACTGTGCCTGCCCTCTCCAAGGGAATTATCCCCAATCCATTGGCCACAACCATACAGTTTAGGAGAAACCTCCAAAGACCCTGAGTCCATCCCAATAGTGTTGGCAGCCCGGGACAAACAAGGGCGATCTGACAAAAAGGGGCCATGTGACACATGCTGAGCAATTACCTCCAATATGACCTGTAGACTGATGGCCCCAGATAATCAGATTGAACCGGACAGGCCCCTATGCCATAATCAGATCCATTGCTTTGATTTCCAGACATCACTCCTCAGAGGCCTGGTTTCCAATACCAGCATATGGGGGATTCCTGAGGCATTCATCAGAACAAATCTCATCTCAACATTGGAAACGTAATCTTTGGAGCTCTGTCAAAACCTCCGGTTGGGAATGACTGGAAGGCGATAGCACAGGCTTTTCTCTCTGGACTGTGTGTCCAGGATAGCCTTGCAATGCAGGTGTGTTCTCATGGGTCCATGGGATACTTTTCCTCTTTATGGATCCTGGTGGCTCCCCATAATTTGGTGGCTTTCTCGGGGAAAGGATGAGTGCTGCTTTCCATCTTAGGGGTGCCCCAAAACAGGGATTCCAAAGACGGGCTCTAGTTCTGTGCCTCTGAGACATCCCACCAAGTTTAAAGATTTGTGCCTAAAGGCGTACCAGGCCTTCAATGCGGGATCATGGTGGTGAAACTTAGAGGGATTGTTTGAAAGCATGCTCAGGCTGAGGGTCACAATGCCTGTTTGTGCCCAGGGTGGCCCTCAGGAGTGGGTGTGGTCTCATTGGTCTTATAACTGGCTCCCCCTTTGAGGGTTGGACACCATCCCACCAGCCAGGTTTAGTGCCATGGGGAAAGAGAAGTTCTCTATTGAGCTTCAGGTTACTCCATTGGCAGGGATTCTAGCCAAAGCCTGGGGACAGGTGCCTGAACACCAAGGAGTGTAGAGAAGACGTACTTGGGCCATGACTATCCCAAATGCTAGATATGGGGCACACTCTCTGGTGACTTAAACTTGGTCGGGGTGCCCTGAGGACAAATGCCTGAAAACCTAATGGGGTTCCATTGAGGGACTTGGGTCTTTTCATGTTCAATCTTCTAACTCACAATCATTGACTTGGCTGTGTCCCTGGATATAGGTGATCAGGGTGTTTCAGTCTGTGCATTTCCATCCAGAGTGGCCGGCAATATTGGGGTGGGCTCAGGGGCCTTAGAGGTTTCCCCTAATCTGGAAGGTTTGGGCAAATCTGATATGCACAGTGTCCTTGGGGATGGCAGCAAGAGTTCTGTAGTGTGGCTCCAGAGATCCCATTCTGGTGGGCATGTGAGCCATTGTTTTGGGAGAGAAGTCTGGAAACACAATTCGGGATAGCGAATTTGTGGTGAAGTGATCTCAAACCCAATACATACAGCTGGAGGGCAGGTGGTCAGGAACTTTAATTAGGGTGACTGGAAGGCACTAGCACAGGCTTTTCTATCTGGATTGTGTGTCCAGGATGGCCTTGGAATGCAGGTGTGGTCTCATGGATCCATGGGAGACTTTTCCTCTCTATGGATCCTGGAGGCTCTCCATAGTTTGGTGGCTTTTTGGAGAAGGGAAGAGTGCTGTTTTCTAACTTAGGGGTGCCCCAAAACAGGAATTTCAAAGACGGGCTCAGGTACTGGGCATATGGACATCCAACCAAGGGTAAGGATTTGGGCCTAGGGGCTCACGAGGCCTGCAATGCAGCATTATGTGGTGCAACAGAGAGGGATTATTTGAAAGCATGCTCAGGCTGAGGGTCACAATGCCTGTTTGCGCCCTGGGTGGCCCTCAGGAGTGGGCGTGGCCTCATTGGTCTTGTAACTGACTCCCCCTTTGAGGGTTTGACACCCATCCCAACATCCAAATATCCTGCAATGAGGAAGTAGTTCTCTATTGTGCTTCACGTTCCCCCATTGGCAGGGATTCCAGCCAAGGTCTGGGCACAGGTGCCTGAATACCAAGGATGTGTAGAGATGACCTACCTGGGCCTTGGCAATCCCAAATGGTAGATGCGGGGCCTACTCTCTGGTTACAGACACTAGGCCGGAGCTCAGGCTCTGTCAGACACAGCACTAGTGGCCAGGGCAACGTATAAATCGGGTTTGAATCGAGGGCCGAGCAGATTGATCCTCATGTGGGGTTTCTGGGCAGACTCACCAATCTCTTCTTCATTCGATCAAGAGGGAAGAATGCTGTGTTGTGGCTCCAGATTTCCCTATCAAGAGGGCTTGGGGACAAGTCAGGTGAGGATGGAACTGTATAAACAAAAGCTACGGTTAAAATCAGCGCAAAGAGGAAGGCACTTCCAATGTGCAGCAGTTTATTCAAGACATTCAGCCCCCAAATAAGGGTGGATGTCAGATGTTTGCTCACAGATGAGTTTTGTCTATGATGACCGACCAGTGGAAGGGTGGCGTCAAGAGGCCATGGAAGAGTTCACATGCTGAGGACTGTGAGCTTCTCCAAACAGTACGTTTTCCTTCTACTGGGCAGGTGAAGTCTGGTGTGTATGCTCTAGGTTCCCCATGTGGAAAGTCTGTGAAGCAGAGATCTTTGGCATGGATGCCTGGAAATCACACCTCCATTGACCATTGCAGCTGAGGAATATGGCAGGTTCATTCTGGTGGCTCTGGGGCGAAGTACCAAAGCCTTGAGTTGACATGGAATCTATTGCAGATGGGCCACAGTGCCGGATTGTTACCAAGGAGATTTTAGAATGTGCTGGTAACAAAGGTACCACGCAGAATTCTCCTTCCCTGAAAATTTGGCACATGTCGAAGTGAACGTTACCCTTCAGTGGACAGGAGATATTCTGGTGTGTGGCTCAGTGACCAAATGATGTGACATTAATTGGTATTCCAGAACAGGCCTCTGAAGACAGATGCCTGAAAACCTAATGGGGTTCCATTGAGGGCCTACGGGCATTTTAGGTTTAATCTTCTAACTCACTATCATTAACTTGGCTGTCTCCCTGGATGTAGGTGATCAGGGTGTTTCAGACTGCGCATTTGCATCCAGAGTGGCCAACAATAGTGTGGTGTGCTCAGGGGCCTTACAGGTTTCTCCTAATTTGGAACTTTTGGCCCACTCTGATATGCACAGTGACCTTGGAAATGGCAGCCAGAGTCCTGATGTGTGGCTCCAGAGGTCCCATTCTGGTGGGCATATGAGCCATGGTTTTGGTAGAGAAGTCTGCAAACACAATTCGGGTTTGTGACTTTTTTTCGATGTGTACTCAGGCCCAATGCGTAGAACTGGAGGGCAGCTCATCAGGAAATTTAATTAGGGTGACTGGAAGGCAGTAGCACAGGATTTTCTCTCTGGATTGTGTGTTCAGGATGAACTCGGATTGCAGGTGTCGTCTCATGGGTCCATGGGAGCCTTTTCCCTCTCTATGGATCCTGGCTTCCCTTGATAGTTTGGTAGCATTTTCCGGAAGGGAAGAGTGCTGTTTTCCATCTTAGGGGTGTCCCAAAACAGGGATTGCACAGACAGGTCTTGTTCTGGGATTCCGGGACATCCCACCAAGTGTGAGGATTTGGGCTTAGGGGCATACAAGGCCTGCAATGCGGGATCATGGTGGTACAACAGAGAGGGATTGTTTGAAAGCATGCTCAGGATGACAGTCACAATGCCTGTTTGTGCCCAGGGCCGCCCTCAGGAGTGGGCGTGGTCTCATTGGTCTTTTAACTGGCTCCCCCTTTGTGGGTTGGACATCCATCCCAAGAGCCAAGTTTCCTGCCTTGAGGAAGGAGGAGTTCTCTATTATGCTTCAGGTTCCCCCACTGGCAGGGATTCCAGCAAATGTCTGGGGACAGGTGCCTGAATACCAACGATAGGTAGAGATGACATACCTGGGCCATAGCAATCCCAAATGCTAGATGTGGGGCCCACTCTCTGGTGGCTGACACTAGGTCGGTGTTCAGGTTCTGAAGACACCTTGCCAGGGCAACCTTAAATCGGGGTTCCCTCAAGGGCCTAGCAGATTTATCCTCATGTGGGGTTTCTGGACAGACTCACCGGGCACTTCTCTCTATAGGGAAAACAGAATGCTGCATTGTGGCTCCAGAATTCCCTATCAAGAGGGCTTGGGGACAGTCGGGTGAGTATGGAATTGTAAACACAAGCTACGGTTAAATTCAGCACCAAGCAGAAGACAGTTTCTATGTGCAGCAGCTTATTCGAGATAGCCAGTACCTGAGTAAGGGCAGATGGCAGATATTTGCTCATACTGGAGTTTGTGTCTATGATGACTGACTAATGGAGGGCTGGTGTCAAGAGGCCATGGAGGGGTTTTCACGTTGAGGCTTATGAGCTGCACCAAAGAGCAAGGTTTTGTTCTACTGGACAGTTGGACTGTGGTTTATTTGCTCCAGGGTCCCCCCTGTGGAAAGTTTGGGTAGCAGAGCTCTACCGCCTGGATGCCTAGAAAGCTCAACTCCATTGACCATTGCAGCTGAGGAACATGGCAGGTTCGTTCTGGTGTCTCTGGTGCGAAGTACCAAGTCCTTGAGTTGACATGGAATCTCTTGCAGATGGGCCACAATGCTCGTTTGTTACAAGGGAGATCTTAGAATGTGCTGGTGGCTAAGGTGTGTGCAGGATTCTGCTACCATCGACTTTTGCATAGATGGAAGGGCAATGTTCCCTTCTTGGGACAGTTGATGTTCTGTTGTGCGGCCCAGGGACCACATGTTGTATCATAAGTTTGCATTCCAGGGCATGCCTCTGAGGAGAGATGTTTGAAAACTGAATCTAGGGTTCCAATGACGTTGCAGGGGCATATTAGGTTCACTATTCTGACTCAGTACCATTGATTTGGCTGTCTGCCTGGATGTAGGTGATCAGGGTGTTTCAGACTGCACATTTGCGTACAGAGCGACCGTCAATATTGGGGTAGGCTCAGGGGCCCTGCAGGTTTCTCCTAATCTAGAAGGTTTGGGCAACTCTGTTATGCACAGTTTCTTTGTGGATGGTAGCCAGAGTTCTGTGGTGTGGCTCCAGAGATCCCATTCTGGTGGGCATATGAGCCATGGTGTTGGGAGAGAAGTCTGGAAACACAAATTCGGGTTAGTGACTTTGAGGCGATGTGATCGCAGGTGCAATGTGTAGACCTGGAGGGCAGCTTGTCAGGAACTTTAATTAGGGTGACTGGAAGGCAGTAGCACAGGCATTTCTCTCTGGATTGTGTGTAGAGGATGGCCTCGGAATGCAGGTGTGGTCTCATGGGTCCATGGGAGACTTTTCTTCTCTATGATTCCTGAAAGTTCTCCATAGTTTGGTGGCTATTTTGGGTAAGGGAAGAGTGTTGTTTTTCATCTTAGGGTTGCCCCAAAATAGGGATTCCAGAGATGGGCTCTGGTTCTAGGAGTACGTGACCTCCCACTGAGGGTTAGGATTTGAGCCTAGGTGCATATGAAGCCTGAAATGCGGGGTCATGGTGGTGCAACTGAGATGGATTGTTTGAAAGCATGCTCAGGCTGAGGGTGGCAATGCCTGTTTGCGCCTTGGGTGGCAGTCAGGAGTGGGCGTGATCTCATTGATCTTGTAAATGGTTCCCTTTTTGAGGCTTGGACACCCATCTGAACAGCAAAATGTCCTGCCATGAGAAAGGAAGAGTTTTCTATTGTGCTCCAGGTTCCCCCATTGGCAGGGATTCCAGCCAAGGTCTGGGGAGAGGTGCCTGAATACCAAGGATGGTTAGAGATGACATACTTATCCATGGCAATCCCAAATGCTAGATGTGGGACCCACTCTCTGGTGACTGACACTAGGTCGTGGCTCAGGCTCTGTCAGACACAGCACTAGTGGCCAGGGCAACTTATAAATCGGGGTTCCCTTGACAGCCAAGCAGATTGATCCTCATGTGGGGTTTCTGGCCAGAGTCACCAGGCACTTCTTTTTATAGGGAAGGCAGAATGCTGTGTTGTGGCTCCAGAATTCCCTATCAAGAGGGCTTGGGGACAAGGTGGGTGAGGATGGAATTTTAAACACAAGAATGGTTAAATTCATTGCCAAACGGAAGGCAATTTCTACATGCAGCGGCTTATTCAAGACATCCAGTACCTGAGTAAGGGCAGATGTCAGATATTTGCTCACACTGGAGTTTGTGTCTATGATGACTGACTAATGGAGGGGTGGCTTCAAAAGACCATGGAGTGGTTTTCATGTTGAGGCTTATGAGCTGCTCCAAAGAGCAAGGTTTTGTTCTACTGGACACATGGAGTCTGGTTTATTTGCTCCAGGTACCCCGTTTGGAAAGTTTGGGTAGCAGAGCTGTACCGCATGGATGCCTGGAAAGCTCAACTCCATAGACCATTGCAGCTGAGGAACATGGAAGGTTTGTTTTGCTGTCTCTGGAGCGAGTACCAAGTCCTTGAAATGACATGGAATTTCTTGCAGATGGGCCACAATGATGTTTTATTACAATGGGAGACCTTAGAATGTGCTAAGGTGTTGTGCAAAATTCTACTACCCTGGGCTTTGGCTCAGATGGAAGGGCATGGTTTTTTCCTTGGGACAGGAGATGTTCTGTTGTGTGGCCCAGGGACCACATGTAGAATCATAAGTTTGCATTGCTGAACAGGCCTCTGAGGACCGATGTCTGAAAACCGAATCTAGAGTTCTGATGATGTCCCAGGAGCATGTTAGGTTCACTAATCTGACACAGGACCATTGATTTGGCTGTCTGCCTGGATGTAGATAAACAGGGTGTTTCAGACTGTGCATTTTCATACAGAGGGAACGCCAATATTAGGGTAGGCTCAGGGGCCTTGCAGGTTTCTCCTAATATAGAAGGTTTGGGCAACTGTGACGGGCAGTTTCCTTAGGGATGGTAGGGACATTCCTGTGGGGTGGATCCAGAGACCCTATCCTGGAGGTCATGTGTGCCAAGGTTTAGGTTGATAATTCAGCAAACACAAATTCAGATTAGGGTGAGTGGCAAGGAGATAGCATGCCCAAAGCATAGACCTGGAGGGTAGCCTATCTGAAACTTTTATTACGGTGACTGGAAGGCAGTAGCACAGGCTTTTCTTTCTGGATTGTGTGTCCAGGATGAACTCAGAATGCAGGTGTGGCCTCATGGGTCCATGGGAGACTTTTCCTCTCTATAGATCCTGGTGGCTCCCCATAGTTTGGTGGCTTTTTTGGGGAAGGAAGAGTGCTGTTTTCCATTTTAGGGGTGCCGCAAAACAGGGATTCCAGAGACGGACTCTGTTTCTGGGCATCTGGGACATCCCAACAAGGGTTAGGATTTGTGCCTAGGGGCATATGAGACCTGCATTGTGGGATCATGGAGGTGCAACTGAGAGGGATTATTTGAAATCATGCTCAGGCTAGGGTCACAATGCCTGTTTGTTCCCAGGACATCCCACAGGTGTGGGTGTGGTCTCATTGATGTTGTAACTGGCTCCCCCTGGAGGGGAGTGTTGGACACCATTCCAACAGACATATTTATTGCCATGGGGAAAGGGGAGTTCTCTATTGAGCTTCAGGTTCTCCCATTGGCAGGGATTCCAGCCAAGGTCTGGGGACAGGTGCCTGAATATCAAGGATGGGTAGAGATGACATACTTGGGCCATAGCAATCCCAAATGCTAGATGTGGGGCCCACTCTCTGGTGACTGACTGTAGGTCGGGGCTCTGCCTCTTTCCGACAGTGCACTAGTGGCCAGGGCAACCTATAAATCGGTGTTCCATCGAGGGCCCAGCAGATTGATCCTCATGTGGGGTTTCTGGCCAGACTCACCAGGTACTTCTTTCTATAGAGAAGGCAGAATGCTGTGTTGTGCCTCCAGATTTCTCTATCAAGAGGGCATGTGGACCAGTCGGGAGAGAATGGAATTGTAAACACAAGCGTCAGTTCAATTAAGTGCCAAGCGGAAGGCAGTTTCAATGTGCAGTGGTTTATTCCAGACATCCAGCACTGGAATAAGGGTGGATGTCAGATGTTAGCTCACAGTTGAGTTTGTGTCTATGATGACCGACCAATGGAGGGGTGGCATCAAGACGCCATGGAGGAGTTCACACGCTGAGGCCTGTGAACTGCTCCAAACAGTAAGTTTTCCTTCTACAGGGCAGGTGAAGTCTGGTTTGTTTGCTCTAGGTTCCCCATGTGGAAAGTTTGTGAAACAGAGTTCTCAGGCATGGATGCCTGGAAAGCACACTCCATAGACCATTGCAGCTGAGGAGCATGGCAGGTTCGTTCTGGTGGCTCTGGAGCGAAGTACCAAGGCCTTGAGTTGACAAGGAATCTCTTACAGATTGGCCATAATGTTGGTTTGTTACCAAGGAGATCTTAGAATGTGCTGGTTGCTAAGGTGCAATGCAGGATTCTCCTATACTGAGAGTTTTGCAAAGGTGAAGTGCACTGTATCCTTCTGGGGACAGGAGATGTTCTGTCGTGTGGCTCAGGGACCACATGATGTGGCATAAATTGGTATTCCAGAATAAGACCCTGAAAACAGATGCCTGAAAACCTAAGGGGTTCCATTGAGGGTCTAGGGTCTTTTCAGGTTCAATCTTCTAAGTCACAATCATTGACCTGGCTGTCTCCCTGGATGTAGGTGATCAGACTGTTTCAGACTGTGCATTTGCGTCCTGAGTGGCCGGCAGTATTGGGGTGGGCTCAGGGGCCTTACAGGTTTCTCCTAACCTGGAAGGTTTGGGCAAATATGATATGCACAGTGTCCTTGGGGATGGCAGCAAGAGTTCTGTAGTGTGACTCCAGTGATCCCATTCTGGTGGGCATGTGAGCCATGGTTTTGGGAGAGAAGTCTGGAAACACAAATTTGCGTTAGTGATTTGTGGCGATGTGATCCCAGGCCCAATGCGTAGACCTGGAGACAGCTCGTCAGGAACTTTAATTAGAGTGAATGGATGGCAGTAGAACAGGCTTTTCCTCCTGCATTTTGTGTCCAGGATGGGCTCAGAATGCAGGTGTGGTCTTATGGATCCATGGGAGAATTTTGCACTCTATGGATGCTGGCGGCTCTCCATAATTTGGTGGCTTTTTCGGGGAAGGAAGTGTGCTGTTTTCCATCTAAGGGGTGCCCCAAAACAGGGATTCCAGAAACAGGCTCTGGTTCTGGGCGTCTGGGACATCCCACCAAGGTTAGGATTTGGGCCTAACAGTATATGAGGCATTCAATGCGGGATCATGGTGGTGCAACTGAGAGATTGCTTGAAAGCATGCTCAGGCTGAGGGTCACAATGCCTATTTGAGCCCAAGGTGGCCCTCAGGATTTGGCGTGGTCTCATTGGTCCTTTAACTGGCTCCCCCTTTGAGGTTTGGGCACCCATCCCAACAGCCAAGTTTCCTGCCATGACGAAGGAGGAGTTCTCTATTGTGCTTCAGGTTCCCCCATTGGCAGGGAACAGGTGCCTGAATACCAAGGATGGGTATAGATTACGTTCTTGGGCCATGGCAATCCCAAATGCTAGATATGGGGCACACTCTCTGGTGACTGACACTAGGTCGGGGCTCAGGCTCTGTCAGACACAGCACTAGTGCACTTGATCTTAGCTAAAAGGCCGAGAAGCACTAGTGGCTAGGGCAACCTTTAAATCGGAGTTCCCTCAAGGGCCGAGCAGATTGATCCTCATGTGAGGTTTCTGGCCAGACTCAGTATGCACTTCATCCTGTAGGGAAGGCAGAATGCTGTGTTGTGGCTCCGGAATTCCCTACCAAGAGGGCTTGGGGACCAGTTGGGTGAGGATGGAATTGTAAACACAAGCTACGGTTCATTTCAGTGCCACGTGGAAGGCAGTTCCTATGTGCATCAGCTTATTTGAGATATCCAGCACCAGAGTAAGGGCAGATATCAGATATTTGCTCACACTGGAGTTTGTGTCTTTGAAGACTGACAAACGGAGGGATAGTATCAAAAAGCCATGAAGGGTTTTTCTCATTGAGGCTTATGAGCTACTCCAAACAGCAAGTTTTCATTCTACTGGAAAGGTGGAGTCTGGTTTATTTGCTCAAGGGCCCTCCATGTGGAAAGTTTGGGTAGCAGAGCTCTACTGCATGGATGGCTGGAAAGCTCAACTCCATTGACCATTGCAGCTGAGGAACATGGCAGGTTCATTCTGGTGTCTCTGGAGCGAAGTACCAAGTCTTTGAGTTGACATGGACTCTCTTGCAAATGGGCCACAATGCTGGTTTGTTACCAGGGAGATCTTAGATTGTGCTGGTGGTTAAGGTACTGTGCAGGATTCTACTACCCTGGGGTTGTGCTGGTGGCAAAGGTACTGTGCAGGACTCTAGTAAACTGGGCTTTGGCACAGATGGAAGGGCACGGTTTACTTCTGAGGAGGGGATGTTCTGTTGTGTGGCCCAGGTACCACATGTTGTATCATAAGTTTGCATTCCAGAACAGGCCTCTGAGGAAAGATGTCTGAAAACATAATCTAGGGTTCCAATACGTCCTTAGGGCATGTTAGGTTCACTATTATGACTCAGGACCATTGATTAGGCTGTCTGCGTGATGTAGGTGATCAGGGTGTTTCAGACTATGCCTTTGCATTCAGAGCTACCGCCAAAATTGGGGTAGGCTCAGGGTCCTTGCAGTTTTCTCCTAATCTAGACGGTTTGGGCAACTGTGACGGGCACAGTTTCCTTGGGGCTGGCAGGGACAGTCCTGTGGTGTGGATCCAGAGACCCCTTCCTGGATGGCATGTGTGCCATAGTTTTGGTAGAGAAGTCTACAAACACAAATTCGGATTAGGGTGAGTGGGGAGGAGATCGCAAGCCCAATGCATAGACTTGGAGGACAGCTTTTCTGGAACTGTAATTAGGGTGACTGGAAGGCGCTAGCACAGTCTTTTCTCTCTGGATTGTGTGTCCAGGATGGCCTTGGAATGCAGGTGTGTTCTCATGGTTCCATGGGAGACTTTTCCTCTCTATGGATTCTAGTGGCTCCCCATAGTTTGATGGCTTTTTCGGGGAAGGGAAGAGTGCTGTTTTCCATCTTAGGGGTGCTCCAAAACAGGGATTCCAGAGACGGGCTCTGGGTCTGGGCACCTGGAAAATCCCACCAAATTTTAGGGTTTGTGCCTAGAGGGGTATGAGGCCTATAATGCAGGATCATGGTGGTGCAACTGAGATAGATTTTTTGAAAGAATGCTCAGGCTGTGGGTCACAATTCCTGTTTGCGCCCAGAACGGCCCTCAAGAGTGGGTGTGGTCTCATTGGTCTTGTAGCTGGCTCGCCTTTGAGTGTTGGACACCCATCCCAACAGCCAGGTTTATTGCCATGGGGAAGGAGGAGATCTTTATTGTGCTTCAGGTTCTCCCATTGGCAGGGCTTCCAGCAAAGGTCTGGGGACAGATGCCTGAATACCAAGGATGGGTAGAGATGAGGGACCTGAGACATGGCCGGTCTCACATGCTGGATATGGACCTGACTCTCTGAGTGGTTGATATGAGTTGAGGGCTCAGGCTCTTTTGACAAGAACCAGTGGCCAGGGGTGACTATAAATCGGGGATCCCTCAAGGGCCTAGCAGATTGGTCCTCATGTAGCGTTTCTGGAAAGAATCACCAGGCACTTCTTCTTTCTAAGGGGAAGGCAGAAAGCTGCGATGTGGCTCCAGAATTCCCTATCCAGAGGGCTTGGGGACTAGTAGGGTGAGGATGGAATTGTAAACCCAAGCTATGGTTCAATTCAGTGCCAAGCAAAAGGCAGTTCCAGTGTGCGGTGGCTGATTCCAGATATCCAGCACCGGAGTAAAGCTGGATGTCAGATGTTTGCTCATACTGGTGTTTGTGTCTATGATGACTGACAAATGGAGGGGTGGCGTCAAGAGGCCATGGAGGATTTCACACGCTGAGGCGTGTGAGATACTCCAAACAAAAGGTTTCCTTCTACCGGACAGGGGGTGTCTGGTTTATTTGCTCCAGGGTCTGCCATGTGGAAAGTTTGGGTAACAGAGCACTCCCGCATGGATACCTGAAAAGCACACCTCCTTTGACAATTGCAGCTGAGGAATATGGCCAGTTCGTTCTGGTGGATCTGGGGTGAAGTTCCAAGGCCTGGAATTGACATGGAGTCTCATGAAGATGGGTCACAATGCAGGTTTGTTACAAGGGAGATCTTACAATGTGCTGGTTGCTAAGGGACCATGTAGGATTCATCTGCCCTGAGGGTTTGACACCAGTCGAAGAGCACGGTTTCCTTCTGGGACCGGAGATTTTCTGTTGTGGCATTCATGGACCACATTTTGTATCATAAGTTGGTATTCCAGAACAGGCTTCTGAAGACAGATGTCTGAAAATTTAATCTAGGGTTCCAGTGAAATCCTAGGGTAATGTCAGGTTCAATCCTCTGACTCAGGAGCATTGATTTTGATGTCTGCCTAAATGTAGGTGATCAGGGTGTTCCAGACTGTGCATTTGTGTACAGAGTGTCAACCAATATTGAGGTTGGTTCAGGGGCCTTGCAGGTTTCTACTAATCTGGAAGGATTGGGCAACTTTGACGGGCACAGTTTCCTTGGCAATGGTGGGCACAGTCCTGTGGTGTGGCTCCCAGAGACCCCATCCTGGAGGGCATGTGAGCCATGGTTTTGGGAGGGAAGTCTGCAAACACAAACATGGGTTAGGCTTAGTGGCGAGGTGATCGTAGGCCCAATGCATGACCTGACGGGTAGCTCATCGGGAACTGTAAATCAGGTGACTCAAAGGCGGTACCACAGGCTTTTGTATCTGGATTATGTATCCTCATAGGACTAAAAATGCAGGTGTGGTCTCAGGGGTCCATGGGTGATTTTTCCTCTCAGGTATCCGGGCGACTCCATATAGTTTAGTGGCTTTCTCAGAGAGGGAAGAGTTCTGTTTTCCATATTAAGGATGTCCCATAACAGGGATTGCAGAGATTTTCTCTGGCTCTGGGCACCTGGAAATACCCACCATGGGTTGTGATTTGGACCTAGGGGCTTACCAGGCCTCCAAGGCAAGTCCTGGAGGTACAACTGAGAGCGTTTGTTTGAAAGCATGCTCAGGCTGAGGGTCACTATGACAGCTTTTGCCCAGGGTGGCCCTCACGAGTGGGCGTGGACTCAATGGCCATGCAGTAGGCTACCACTCTGAGTGCTTGACATCCTTCTCAACTTCCAGGAATCCTGCCATGGGGAAGAAGGATTTCTCTATTGTTATTCAGGTTCCCCTATTTTAGGTATTCCAGGAAAGGTCTGGGGACAGATGCCTGAATACCAAGGATGGGTAGAGATGACAGCCCTGGTCCTTGGCCTTTCTCACATGCTAGATATGGGCCCCGCACTCTGGGTGGCTGACCCGAGGTCGGGACTCAGGCTCTGTTAGACAAGCATTAGGGGCCAGGGCTGTCTATAATTTGGGTTTCCCTCGAAGGCTGAGTAGATTGATCTTCATGGGGAGTTTCTGGGCAAACTAACCAGGCCCTTTTTCTTTCTATGGGGAAGGCAGAATGCTGCGTTGTGGCTCAAGAATTCCCTATCATGATGGCTTGCACACCAGTAGGGTGAGGATGGAATTGTTAACCCAAACTACGGATAAATTCAGTGACAAGCAAATGGCATTTCCAGTGTGCAGCAGCTTATTTGAATATACAGTACCGGAGTAAGGGCAGACGTCAGATGTTTGCCCATGCTGGAGTTTGTGTCTATGATGACCAACAAATGGAGGGTAGGTGACAAAAGGCCATGGAGGATTTCCCACACTTGGGCTTGTGAGATGCTCCAAACAGCAAGATTTCCTTCTACCGGACAGGGGCAGTCTGGTTTGTTTGCTCAAGAGTCCCCCATGTGGAAAGAATGGGTAGCAGAGCACTCCCACTTGGATGACTGGAAAGCACACCTCCATTGAACATTGCAGCTGAGGAATATGGCAGGTTTGTTTTGGAGGCTCTGGGGCTAAGTACCAAGGCCTTGAGTTGACATGGAATCTCATGAAGATGGGTCACAATTCTGGCTTGTTACCAGTGAGATCTTAGAATCTGCTGGTGGCTACATGCCGAACAGGATTCATCTACCCAGAGGGTTTGACACAGGTCCAAGAGCATGGCTTCCATCTGGGGAAAGGAGATGTTCTGTTGTGGGGCTCAGGGACCATATGTTGTATCATAAGTTGGTACTCCAGAACAGGTCTCTGAGAACAGATGCCTGAAAACCTAATTTACGGTTACAATGAGGTCATCGGGGCATGTCAGGTTCAATCTTCTGACTCAGGACCATTGACTTAGGTGTCTGCCTGGATTCTGGTGATCAGGGTGTTTCACACTGCGCATTTGTGTCCAGAGTGGCCGCCAATATTTGGGTAGGCTCAGGGTCCTTGCAGGTTTCTCCTAATCTTGAAGGCTTAGGCAACTGAGGCAGGCACAGTTTCCTTGGGGATGGCAGGCACAGTCCTGTGGTGTGGCTCCAGAGACCCCATCCTGGAGGACATATGAGCCATGGTTTTGGGAAATAAGTCTGCAAACACAAACTCAGGTTAAGGACAGCGGCGAGGTGATCGCAGGTCCAATGCATAGACCTGGGGGGAAACTTTTCAGGAACTGTAAATCAGATGCCTCGAAGGGGGTAGCACAGGCTTTTGTATCTGGCTTGTGTGTCCAAGATGGCATCGGAATGCAGGTGTGGTCTCGTGGGTCCACCGGAGATTTTTCCTCGCAAGGATCCTGGCTGCTCCCTATACTATGGTGGCTTTCTCGGTGAAGGGAAGAGTACTATTTTCATCTTAGGCATGCCCCAAAACAGGGATTCCAGAGACAGGCTGTGGTTCTGAGTGCCTGAAAAATTCCACCAGGGATAATGATTTGGGTTTAGGGGCATACCAGGCCTGCAATGCAGGATCCTGGAGATGCAACTGAGAGTGTTTGTTTGAAAGCATGCTCAGGTTGTGGGTCCCAATGCCTGCTGTGTCCACGGCGGCCCTCATAAGCGGGCGGGGTCTCCTTGGCCATTCAGCTTGCTAACACTCTGAGGTTTGGACACCCATCCCAACAGCCAGGATTCCTGCCATGGGGAATGAGGATTTCTCTATTGTGCTTCAGGTTCCCCCATTTGCAGGGATTTCAGCAAAGGTCTGGGAACAGATGCCTGAACCAAGAATGGGTAGAGATGACAGCCCTGGGCCATGGCCGGTCTCACAATCTGGAGATGGGACCCGCCCTCTGGGTCCTAACACGAGGTCGGAGATGAGGTTCTGTCAGACACAGCAATCGTGGCCAGGGCAACCTACAAATCGGGGTTCCCTCAAGGGTCGAGTAGATTGATCCTCAGGTAGGGTTTCTGGGAAGTCTCACCAGGCCCTTTTTCACTATGGGCAAGGCAGAATGCTGCGCTGTAGCTCCAGAATTCCCTATCAAGAGGGCTTACTGAACACTAGGGTGAGGATGGAATTGTAAACCCAAGCTACTTTTAAATTCAGTGCCAAGTAAAAGGAAATTCCAGTGTGTAGCAGCTGATTCAAATATCCAGCACTTGAGTAAGCGCAGATGTCAGTTGATTGCTCATGCTGGAGTTTGTGTCTATGATGACCAACAAATTGATGGGTGGCCTCAAGAGGCCATGGAGGATTACCCACACTCGGGCTTGTGAGATACTCCATACAGCAAGGTTTCCTTTTACCATACAGGGGAGTCTGGTTTGTGTTTTCCAGGGTTCCCCATGTGGAAAGCTTGTATCAGAGCACTCCTGCCGGATGCCTGGAAAGTACACCAACATTAACCATGGCAGCTGAGAAACATTGCAGATTCATTCTGGTGGCTCTGGGGTGAAGTACCAAGGCCTTGAGTTGTCATGGAGTCTCATGAAGATGGGTCACAATGCTTGTTTGTTGTCAGGGAGATCATAGAATGTGCTGGTCGCCAGGGGGCCTTGCAGGATTCATCTACCCAGAGTGTTTGACCTAGGTCCAAGAGCATGGCTTCCTTCTGGGGATAGGAGATATTCTGTTGTATGGCTCGGGGACCATGTCGTATTGTAAGTTGATATTCAGAACAGCCCTCTGAATACAGATACCTGAAAACATAATCTAGCGTTCCAATGAATTCCTAGGTGCATGTCAGGTTAAATCTTATGTCTCAGGACCATTGACTTGGCTATCAGCCTGGATGTATGTGATAGGGTGTGTCAGACTATGCATTTCCGTCCAGAGTGGCCTTCAATTTTGGGGTGGGCTCAGGGGCCTTGCAGGTTTCTCCTAATCTAGACGGTTTGTGCAACAGTGACAGGCACAGTTTCTTTGGGGAAGACAAGTACCCTCCCGTGTTGTGGCTCCAGATACCACAACATGGAGGGCATGTGAGCCATGGTTTTGGGAGGGAAGTCTGCAAACACAAACTCGGGTTAGGGTTAGTGGCAAGGTGATCGCAGGCCCAATGCATAGAGCTGGAGGGCAGCTCGTCAGGAACTGTTAATCAGGTGACTCACAGGCAGTAGCTCAGGCTTTTCTCTCTGGATTGTGTGTCCAGGATGGCCTCGAAATGCAGGTGTGGCCTCATGGGTCAATGGGAGATTTTTCCTCTCCAAGTATCCTGGTGTCTCCCAGTAGTTGGTGGCTTTCTTGGGGAAAGGAAGAGTGCTGTTTTCCATGATGGGGTCCCCCAAAATAAGGATTCCAGAGATGGGCTCTGGGTATGGTCCCCTGGAAAATCCCACCAAGTGTTAGGATTTGGGCCTAGTGGCTTACCAGGCCTGCATGAGGAATCCTGGAGGTGCCACTGAGAGGGCTTGTTTGAAATCATGCTCAGGCTGGGGGACACAATGCCTGCTGGTGCCCAGGTGGCCCTCATGAGTGGGCGTGGTCTCCTTGGTCATACAGCTGGCTCCAACTTTGAGGTTTGGACAACCATCCCAACAGCCAGAATCCTGTCATGGGGAAAGAGGAGTTCTCTATAGTGCTTCAGGTTTCCCCATTAGCAGGGATTCCAGCAAAGGTCTGGGGACAGATGCCTGAATACCAAGGATGAGTAGAGATGACGGACATGGGCTATGGCCAGTCTCAAATCGTGGATATGGGTCCCGATATCTGGGAGGCTGACACTAGGTCTTGGCTCAGGATCTGTCATACACAGCACTAGTGCCCAGGGCAGCCTATAAATTGGGGTTCCCTCGAGTGCCGAGCAGTTTGATCCTCCTTTAGGGTTTCTGAGCAGATTCACCAGGCCCTTCTTATTTCTTTGGGGAAGGCAGAATGCTGCGTTGTGGCTCCAGAATTCCCTATCAAGATGGCTTGGGGACCAGGAGCCTGTGGATGGAATTGTTAACTGAAGCTATGGTTACATTCTGTATCAAGCGAAAGGCACTTCCAGTGTGCAGCGGTTGAATCAAATATTCAGCACCCGAGTAAGGGCGGATATCAGATGTTTACTCATGCTGGAGTTTGTGTCTATGATGACCGACAAATGGACGGGCGGCATCAAGAGGCATGGAGGATTAACCCAGGCTGGGGCTTGTGAGATGCTCCAAGCAGCTAGGTTTCCTTCTACCGGACAGGGACAGTCTGGTTTGTTTGCTCCAGGGTCCCACATGTGGACATAAAGGGTAGCATAGCTCTCCTGCATGGATTCCTGGAAAGCACACCTCCTTTGACCATATCAGTGGAGGAACAATCAGGTTCATTCTGGTGGCTTTGAGACGAAGTGCCAAGGACTGCATTGGACATGGAATTTCATGAAGATAGGTCACAATGCTGGTTTGTTACCAGGGAGATCTAAAAATGTGCTGGTGGCTAAGGTGCAGTGCAGGATTCATCTACCCTGAGGATTTGACACAGGTCCAAGAGCCCGGATTCCATCTGGGGACAGGAGATGTTCTGTTGCGTGGCTCAAGGACCATATGTTGTATCATAAGTTGGTATTCCAGAAGAGGCTTCTGGTGATAGATGCCTGAAAACTTTATCTAGGGTTCCAATGAAGTCCTAGGGGCATGTCAGGTTCAATCTTCTTACTCAGGACCATGGACTCTGATATCTTCCTGGATGGAGGTGATCAGAGTATTTCAGACTGCGCATATGCGCCCAGAGCAGCAACCAATATTGTGGTGGGCTCATGGTCCTTGCAGTTTTCTCTTTATCTGGAAGGTTTTGGCAACTGTGATGGGCACAGTATCCTTGGGGATGGCAGGCACAGTCCTGTGGTGTGGCTCCAGAGACCCCATCCTGGAGGGCATGTGAGCCATTGTTTTGGGAGAGAAGTCTGCCAACACAAACTCGGCTTAAGGTAAGCAGCGTGGTGATCGCAGGCCCAATGCATAGACCTGGAGGGCAACAAGTCAGGAACTGTAAATCAGGTGACTCGAAGGCAGTAGCACAGGCTATTGTATCTGGATTGAATTTCCAGGATGGCCTTGGAATGCAGGTGTGGTCTCATGGGTCCATGGTAGATTTTTCCTCTCAAGGATCCTGGCAGGTCCCAATACTTTGGTGACTTTCTCAGGGAAAGGAAGAGTGTTGTTTTCCATCTTAGGTTTGCCCCAGGACAGGGATTCCAGAGACAGGCTTTGGGTCAGGACACTTGGAAAATTCCACAAAGGGTTAGGATTTGGGCCTAGGGGCGTAAAAGGCCTGCAATGCGGGTCCTGGAGGTGCAACTGAGAGCAGTTGTTTGAAAGCATGCTCAAGTTGAGGGTTACAATGCCTGCTTGTTCCCAGGCACCCCTCAGGAATGGGTGTGGTCTCATTGCTCATACAGCCGAATCCCATTCTGAGGGTTGGACACCCATTTCAAAGCCAGGATTCCTGTCATGGGGAAGGAGGAGTTCTCTATTGTGCTTCTGGTTCCCCCATTCATAGGGATTCCAGCTATGGTCTAGGGGACAGATGCCTGAATACCAAGGATGGGTAGTGATGCCTGCCCTGGGCCATGGCTGGTCTCACATGCTCGATATGGGCCCCAATCTCTGGTGGCTTACACGAGGTCGGGGCTCAGGCTCTGTCAGACACAGCACTAGTGGCCAGGGCAAACTATAAATAGGTGTTTCCTCCTGGGCCGAGTGGATTGATCCTCATGTGCAATTTCTAGGCAGACTCACCAGGTGTTCTTTCTATGCAGAAGGCAGAATGTTGCATTGTGGATCCTGAATTCCCATCAAGAGATTTGGCAGACCAGTAGGGTCAGGATGAAATTGTAATCCGAAGCTAGGGTTAAATTCAGTGCCAAGCTAAAGGCAGTTCCAGTGTGCAGCGGCTGATTCCTATATCAGCACCTGAGTATGGGCGGATGTCAGATGTTTGCTCAGGCTGGAGTTTGTGTCTATGATGACAGACAAATGGAGGGGTGGTGTCAAGAGGCCATGGAGGATTTCCCACTCTGGGGCTTGTGTGATGTTCCAAACATCAAAGTTTCTTTTTACCGGACAGGGGGAGTCAGGTATGTTTGCCCCAGTTTCTCATGTGGAAAATTTGTGTAGCAGAGCACTCCCGTATGGAGGCCTGGAAAGCACATCTCCATTGACCATTGCAGCTGAGGAACATGGCAGGTTCGTTCTGGTGGCTCTGGGGCGAAATACGAAGGCCTTGAGTTGACATGGACCTCATGAAGATGGGTGACAATGCAGGTTTGTTACCAGGGAGATCTTAGAATGTTCTGGTGGCTAAGCGGCTGTGCAGAATTCATAAACCCTGAGGGTTGGACACAGGTCCAAGAGCACAGCTTCCATCTGGGGACAGGAAATTTTCTGTTGTGGGGCTCAGGGACCATATGTTGTATCATAAGTTGATATTCCAGAAGAGGCCTCTGAGGACAGATGCCTGAAAAGCTAATCTAGGCTTCCAATTAGGTCCTAGGGCCATGTCAGCTACAATTATCTGACTCAGGACCATTGACTTGGGTGTCTGCCTGAATGGAGGTGATCAGTGTGTTTCAGACTGCACATTTGCATCCAGAGCTGCCTCCAATTTGGGGTGGGCTCAGAAGCCTTGCAGGTTTCTCCTAATCAGGAGGTTTGGGGCAACTATCACGGACAGAGATTCCTTGGGGATGTCAGGCACAGTCCTGTGGTGTGACTCTAGGGGCCATATCCTGGAGGGCATGTGATCCATGGTTTAGGAGAGAGATCTGCAAACACAAACTCGGGATAGGGTCAGTGGTGAGGTGTTCTCAGTCCCAATCCAGAGACCTGGAGGGCAGCACATCACGAACTGTAAAACAGGTGACTCTAAAGCAGTAGCACAGGCTCTTGTATCTGGATTGTGTATACACGATGGCCTCGGAATGCATGTGTGGCTCATGGGACCATGGGAGATTTTTCTTCTGAAGGTTCCCGGGGGTTCCCAATAGTGTGGTGGCTTTCTCAGGGATGTGAAGTGTGCTGTTTTCCATCGCAGGGGTGCCCCAAAACAGGGATTCCAGTGAAGGGCTTTGGGTATGGGCATTTGGAAAATCACACCAAGTGTTAGGATTTGGTCCTGGGGTGTACCAAGCCTGCAATGTGGGATCCTGGAGATGCAACTGAGAGCGTTTGTTTGAAGGCATGTTCTAGCTGAGGGTCACAAAGGCTGCTTGTTCCCAGGGCAGCCCTCATGAATGGGCATTGTCTCCTTGGCCATGCAGCTGGCTCCCACTTTGAGGTTTGGACACCCATCCCAACAGCCAGGATTCCTGCCATAGGGAAGGAGGAGTTCTCTATTGTGCTTCAGGTTCCTGCGTTGGCAGGGATTCCAGCAAAGGTCTGGGGACAGATACCTGAATACCAAGGATGGGTAGAGGTGACAGACATGGGACCTGGCCGATCTCACATGCTGGATATGGGCTCAGATCTCTGGGTGGCTAAAACTAGGTCTTGGCTCAGGCTCTGTCAGACACAGAACTTGTGCCCAGGACAGCCTATAAATCAAGGTTCCCTCGAGCGCCAAACAGATTGACCCTCATGTGGAGTATCTGGGAAGATTCACCAGGCCCTGTTTTTTTTTTTTTGTTGTTGTTTTGTTTTGTTTTTTGTTTTTTGTTTTTTTTTCTATTGGGAATGCAGAATGTTGCTTTGTGGCTCCCAAATTCCTTCTCAAGAGGACTTGCAGACCAGGATGCTGAGGATGGAATTCTAAACCCAAGCTATGGTTAAATTCAGTGTCAAGTGAAACACCGTTCCAGTGTGCAGCGGTGGAATCGAAAATCCAGAACCTAAATAAGGGTGGATGTGAGACGTTTGCTCATGCTGGAGATTTTGTCTATGATGACTGACAAATGGAGGGGTTGTGTTAAGAGGCCATGGAGGATTTTTCACGCTGGTGCTTCTGAAATGCTCCAAACAGAAGGTTCCCTTCTACCAGTCAGTGGTAGTCTTGTTTGTTTGCTCCAGGGTCCCACATTTGGAAAGACTGGGTAGCAGAGCACTCCCACATGGATGCCTGGAAAGCACACCTCTACTGACCATTGCAGCTTACGAACATGGCAGGTTCATTCTGGTGGCTCTGAGTCAAATTACTAAGGAGTTAATATCACCAAGCAGTTGATGGAATCTCATGAAGATGAGTCACAATGTTGGTTTGTTACCAGGGAGATCTTAGAATGTGCTGGTGGTTAAGGGGCTGTGCAGAATTCATATACCCTGAGGGTTGACACAAGTCGAAGAGCACAGATTCCATCTGGGGACAGGAAATATTCTATTGTGGGGCTCAGGGACCATATGTTGTATCATATGGATATTACAGAATAGGCCCCTGAGGCGAAATGTCTGAAAAGTTAATCTAGGATTCCAATGAGTTCCTAGGGGCATGTCATGTTCAATCATCTGACTCAGGACCATTGAATTGGGTGTCTGCCTGGATGGAGGTGATCAGGGTGTTTCAGACTGTGCATTTGCATCATAAGCAGCCTCCAATATTGGACTGGGCTCAGGGGACTTGCAGGTTTCTCCTAATCTGTAGGGTTTGGGCAACTTGACGGACACAGTTTCCTTGTGGATGGCAGGAACTTTCCAGTGGTGTGGCTCCAGAGACCCCATCCTGGACGGCATGTGAGCCATGGTTTTGGAAAAGAAGTCTTCAAGCACAAACTTGGGTTAGGGTTAATGATGAGGTGATCACAGGCCCAATGCATAGGTCTGTAGGGCAGCCCATCTGGAACTCTAAATCAGGTGTCCCGAAGATGGTAGCACAGGCTTTCGTATCTGGATTGTGTGTCCAGGATGGCCTGGAATGCAGGTGTGGTATCATGGGTCCAGGGGCGATTTTTCCTCTCTAAGCATCCTGGCAGCTCCCAATAGTTTGGAACCTTTCTTGGAGAAGGGAAGAGTGCTGTTTTCCATCATAGAGGTGCTCCAAAACAGAGATTCCAGAGACGGGTTCTGGGTATGGTGGCATGGAAAATCCCACCAAGTGTTAGGATTTGGTCCTGGTGGCATACCAGGCCTGCAATGTGGGATCCTGGAGATGCAACTGAGAGCGTTTGTTTGAAAGCATGTTAAATTGAGGGACACAATGCCTGCTTTTGCCTAGGGCGGCTATCAGGTGTGGACATTGGTCTCATTGGCCATGCAGCTGGTTCCCATTCTGAGGGTTGGGCACCCATCGCAACTGCCAGGCTTCCTGCATGGTTAAAGAGAAGTTCTCAATTGTGCTTCAAGTTCCCCCATTGGTAGGCATTCCAGCAAAGGTGTGGGACAGTTGCCTGAATACCAAGGATGTGTAGAGATGACTTACATGGGCCATGGCTGGTCTCACATGCTGGATAAGGGCCCCACACTCTGGGTGGCTGACACGAAGTCGGGGCTCAGGCTCTGTCAGACACAGCGCTAGTGGCCAGGGCAAAGTATAATTTGGGGTTCCCTCAAGGGCCGAGTAGATTGATCTTCATGGGGAGTTTCTGGGCAGGCTCACCAGGCCCTTCTTCTTTCAATAGGGAATGCAGAATGTTGCATTTTGGCTCCAGAATTCCCTATAAAGAGGGCTTGCAGACCAGTAGGGTGAGGATGGAATTGTAAACCCAAACTACGCAAGAATACAGTGTCAAGTGAAAGGCATTTCCAGTGTGCAGCGACTATTTTGAATATCTAGCACCTGAGTAAGGGCAGACATCAGATGTTTGCTCATGCTGGAATTTGTGTCTATGATGACCGACAAATGGAGAGGTGGCGTCAAGAGAATATGAAGGACTTTCCATGCTGGGGCTTGTGAGATGTTCCAAACAGCAAGGTTTCCCTTCTACTGGACAGGGGCAGTCTGGTTTGTTTGCTCTAGGGTGCCCCATGTCTAATTTTTGGGTAGCAGAGAACTACCTCATGGATTCCTGGAAAGAACACATCCATGAACCATTGTAGCTGAGGAACATGGCAGGTTCGTTTCGTGGCTCTTCGGCAAAGTACCAACACCATGAGTTGACATGGAGTCTCATGAAGGTGGGTCACAATGCTGGATTGTTACCAGGGAGATCATAGAATGTGCTTGGGTTAATGCGCCATGCAGGATTCATCTACCCTGAAAGTTGGACACAGGTCCAAGAGCACAGTTTCCTTCTGGGGACAGGAGATGTTCTGTTGTGGGGATTAGGGACCACATGTTGTATCATAACTTCGTATTCCATAACAGGATTCTGAGATCAGATGTCTGAAGACCCAATCTAGGGTTCCAGTGAAGTTCTAGGGACATGTCAGGCTCAATCATCTGACTCAGACCATTGACTTAGCTGTCTGACTGGATGGAGGTGCTCAGGGTGTTTCAGACTGCATGTTTGCGTGCAGAGCAGCCTCCAGTATTGGGGTAGGCGCAGGGGCCTGTCAGGTTTCTCCTAATCTGGAGGTTTTGGGCAACTGTACGGGCACAGTTTTCTTGGGGATGGCAGGCACTTTCCTGTGGTGTGGCTCCAGAGACCACATCCTGGTGGGCATGTGAGCCATGGTTTTGGGAGTGAAGTCTGCAAACACAAACTGGGGTTAGGGTTAGTGGCGAGAGGATCGCAGGCCAAATGCATAGACATGGAGGGCAGCTCATCAGGAACTGTAAGTAGGGCGACCCGATGGTGGTAGCACAGGCTTTTCTCTCTGGATTGTGTGTCCAGGATGGCCTCAGAGATCAGGTGTGGCCTCATGGGTCCATGGGAGATTTTTCCTCTCTAAGGATCCTGGTGGCTCCCAGTAGTCTGGTGCCTTTCTCAGGGAATGAAGGAGTGCTGTTTTCCATCTTGCGGGTGACCCAAACAGGAATTCCAAAACGGGTTCTGGGTCTGGGCATCTGGAAAATCCAACCAAGTGTTAGGATTTGGACCTAGGGGCATACCAGACCTGCAATGTGGGTACTGGAGGAGCAACTGAGAGTGTTTGTTTGATAGCATGCTCAGGCTGAGGATCACCATGCCTGCTTGTGCCCAGGTCAGCCCTCAGGAGTGGGCGTAGTCTCATTGGCCATGCAGCTGGCTCCCATGCTGAGGGTTGGACAACCGTCTCAACAGCCAGGATTCCTGCCATGGGGAAGGAGGAGTTCTCTATTGTGCTTCAGGTTCCCCCATTGGCAGTGATTCCAGCAAAGGTCAGGGGACTGATGCCTGGATACCAAGGATGGGTAGAGATGATGGCCCAGGCCATGGCCAATCTCTCATGCTGAATATGGGCCCCAACCTCTGGGTGACTAACACGAGGTCGGGGCTCACGCTCTGTCAGACACAGCACTAGTGGCCAGGGAAAACTATTAATCGGGGTTGCCTCGTGGGCCGAGTACATTGATCCTCATGTGCAGTTTCTGGGAAGACTCAACAGGTCCTTCTTCTTTCTATCTGGAAGGTAGAATACTACCTTGTGGCTCCAGAATTCCCTATCAAGAGATATTGCGGACCAGTAGGGTGAGGTTAGAATAGTAATACAAAGCTATGGTTAAATTCAGTGCGAAGCGAGAGGCAGGTCTAGTGTGCAGCTGCTGTTTTGAATATCCAGCACCTGAGTAAGGGCGGATGTCAGATGTTTCCTCACACTGGAGTTTGTGTCTATGATGACCCCCAAATGGAGGGGTGGCGTCAAGATACCATGGAGGATTTCTCATGTGGGGGCATGTGAGATGATCTATATAGCAAAGTTTCTTTCTATCAGACAGGGGAGTATGGTTTGTTTTCTCTGGTTTCTCCATGTGGAAAGTTTGTGTAGCAGAGCACCCCGCATGGACACCTGTAAAGCACCCCTCCATTGACCAATGCAGCTGAGGAACATCACAGGTCATTCTGGAGGCTCTGGGTGATATATCGGGGCCTTGAGTTGACATGAAACCTCATGAAGATTGGTCACAATGCAGGTTTGTTACCAGGGATATCATAGAATGTGCTGGTTGCTAAAGGGCGATACAGGATTCAACTACCCTGAGGGTTTGACACAGGTCCAAGATCACGGCTTCCATCTCGGGGAGGAGATATTTTTTCTGTTGCTCAGGGACCGTATGTTGTGTTATCAGTTGGTATTCCAGAACAGGCCTCTGAGGACAGATACCTGAAAACCGAATCTAGTGTTCCAATGAAGTCCTCAGGGCATGTCAGGTTCAATCTTCTGACTCAGGACCATTGACTTGGGTGTCTGGCTGAATTGAGGTGACCATGTTGTTTCAGACTGTGCATTTGTGTCCAGAGTGGCCTCCATTATTGGGCTGGGCTCAGGGGCCTTGCAGGTTTCTCCTAATCTAGATGTATTGGGCAAAAGTGATGGGCACAGTTTCCTTGAGGATCGCAGGCACAGTCCTGTGTTGTGGCCTCTGATACCAGAATCTGGAGGTTATGTGAGCCATGGTTTTAGAAGGAAGTCTGGAAACACAAACTCGGGTTAGGGTTAATGGCGAGGTGATTAACTGGTGCAGGCCCAATGCATAGACCTGGAAGGCAGCTCATCAAGAACTGTAAATCGGATGACTCAAAGGTGGTAGCACACGATTGGTATCTGGATTGTATGTACAGGATTGCCTCGGAATGCAAGTGTGGTCTCAAGGGTCCGTGGCAGATTTTTCCACTCAAGGATCCTGGTGGCTACCAATAGCTTGGTGGCTTTCTCAGGGAAAAGAAGAGTGCTTCTTTCCATCTTAAGGGTGCCCCAAAATAGGGATTCCAGAGACGATCTCTGTGTCTGGGCCCCTGGAAAATCCCACCAGGGTTAGGATTTGGGCCTAGGTGTGTACTAGGCCTGCAATGCAGGATCCTGGAGATGCGACTGAGAGTGTTTGGTTGAAATCATTCTCAGGCTGAGGGTCACAATGCCTGCTTGTGCCCATGGCTGTCCTCATGAGTGCATGGAGTCTCCTTGGCCATGGAGCTGGCTTCCACTTTGAGGGTTGAACACCATGGCCAGAATACCTGCCATGGGGAAGGAGAAGTTCTCTCTTGTGCTTCAGGTTCCCCCAATGGCAGGGATTTCAGCAAAGGTGTGGGGACAGATGCCTGAATACCAAGGATAGGAAAAGATTATGGACTTGGGCCATAGCCAGTCTCACATGCTGGATATGGGCACTGATCTCTGGGTGGCTGACACTAGGTCTTGGCTCCGGCTATGTCAGACACAGCACTAGTACCCAGGGCAGCCTATGAATCGGGGTTCCCTCGAGCACCAAGAAGATTGATCATCATGTGGAGTTTCTGGGCAGACTCACCAGGCCCTTCTTTCTATGAGGAAGGCAGAATATTGTGTTGTAGCTCCAGAATTCCCTCTCAATAGGGCTTGTGGACCAGTAGGCTGAGGATAGAATTGTAAACACAAGCTATGGTTAAATTCAGTCAAGCTAAAGGCAGTTCCAGTGTGCAGTGATTGGATTGAAATCCAGCACCTGAGCAAGGGCGGATGTCAGATGTTTGCTCATGCTGGAGTTTGTGTCTATGATGACTGACAAATGGAGTGGTGACTTAAAGAGGCCATGGAGGATTTCCCACGTTGGGGCTTGTGAGATGCTCCAAACAGAAGGTTTCCTTCTTATGGACAGGGACATCCTGGTTTGTTGTCTCCAGGGTTCCCCCGATGTGCAAGTTTGTGTAGCAGAGCACTCCCATATGGATGCCTGGAAACCACACCTCCACTGACCACTGCAGCTTAAGAACATGGCAGGTTCATTCTGGTGGCTCTGGGGCGAAGTACAAAGGGCTTTTTTGGACATGGAATCTCATGTACATGGGTAACAATGCTGTTTTGTTACCTGGGAGTTCTTAGTCCATCATCTGTACACATCCTTGGCATTAAGGCAACTTTCCACAGACCTTTCCTGTAAACCCTGCCAATGGGGGTACCTGAAACACAATAGAAAACTCCTCTTTCCATGGCAGGAAGCCTGGCTGTTGTGATGGGTGTCCAACCTTCAAAGTGGGATCCAGCTGTATGGCCAATGAGACTACACCCTCTCCTGAGATTCCCACTGGGCACAAACAGGCATGGTGACCCTCAGCCTGATCACGCTTTCAAACAAACCCTCTCAGTTTCACCACTAGGATCCTGCATTGCAGGCCTGGAATGCACCTAGGCCCAAATCCTAACACTTGGTAGAATATCCAGGCGCCCAGACCCAGAGCCCATCTCTGGAATCCCTGTTTTGAGGTACCCCTAATTTGGAAAACAGCATTCTTCCCTGTTTTGGGGCACACTTAAGATGGAAAAGAACACTCTTTTCTTCTCTGAAAAACCACCAATCTATGGAGAGCCACCAGGATCCTTAGAGAAGAAAAGTCTCCCATTGAACCATGAGACCACACCTACATTCAGAGCCCATCCTGGACACGCAATCCAGATAGAAAAGCCTGTGTTACCAGCTTCCAGTCACCCTAATTACAGTTCCTGACGTGCTGCCCTCTAGGTCTATGCATTGGACCCGCGATCACCTTGCCACTAACCCTAACCCAAATTTGTGTTTGCAGACTTCCCTCCCAAAACCATGGCTAAGGATGGGGTCTCTGGAGCCTTACCACAGGACTGGGCCTTCCATCCCCAAGGAAACTGTGCCCATCACAGTTCCATAAAGTCTCCAAGTTAAGAGAAACCTGCAAGGCCCCTGAGCCCACCCCAATATTGGAATTGGCTCTGGATGCAAATGCAGAGTCTGAAACACCCTGATCACCTACATCCAGACAGACAACCATGTCAATGATCCTTAGTCAGAAAATTGAACTTGATGTGCACCAAGGATATCATTGGATTAGGTTGCAAGCATCTGTCCTCATAAGCCTGTTCTTGAAAACCAAGTTAGGATATAACATATGTACCCTGAGTCACAAAACAGAACATCTCCTCTCCCAAGATGGAAACTGTGCACATCGACCTGTGCCAAACCCTCAGGGTAGGAGGATCCTTCATGAGCCCTTAGCGACCAGCACATTCTAAGACCTCCCTTGTAACAAACCATTATTGGAACACCTCTGCAAGAGATTCCAAGTCAACTCAAGGCCTTGGTACTTGGCCCCAGAACCAACAAAACGGAACCTGTCATGTTCCTCAGCTGCAGTGGTCATTGGACGTGTGCTTTCCAGTCATCCATGCGGGATGCTAACCAAACTTCCACATGAGGGACCCTGGAGGAAAAAAAAAACAGACTCCTCCTGTCCATTAGAAGGAAACCTTGTTATTTGGAGCATCTCACAATCCTTAGCGTGGGTAAACCTCCATGGCCTCCTGAAGCCACCCCTCCATTAGTTGGTCATCCTAGACACAAACTCCAGTGTGAGCAATCATCTGACATCTGCCCTTACTCAGGTGTTGAATATCTCGTATAAGCTGCTGCACATTGGAACTGACTTCCGCTTGGCACTCAATTTAAGCATAGCTGGTGTTTACAATTGCATTCTCACCCTACTCATCCCCAAGCCCTCTTGATATGGAATTCTGGAGCCACCATGCAGCATTCTGCCTGTCCCACAGAAAGAAGTGCTTCGTGAGTCTGGCCAGAAACCCCACATGAGTATCAATTTGTTCGGCCCTGGAGAGAACCCCGATATATCGGCTTCTCTGGCCACTAGTGCTGTGTCTGACAGAGCCTGAGCCCAGACCTCGTGTCAGCCACCCAGAGAGCGGGGCCCGTATCCAGCACGTGAGATCGGCCATGGCCCAAATCTGTCATTTCTATGCATCCTTGGTATTCAGGCATCTGTCCCCAGACCTGTGCTGGAACCCCTGCCTATGGAGGAACATGAAGCACAATAAATATTTCCTCCTTCCCCATGGCTGGAAAACTGGCCATTGGAATGGGTGTCCATCCCTCAGGGTGGGAGCCACCACATGGGCAATGGAACCACGCCCACTCCTGAGGGCCGCCCTGGGCACAAACAGCCATTGTAACGCTCAGCCTGAGCATGGTTTCAAACAAGCACTCTCAGTTGCACCACCAGGATCCTGCATTGCAGGCCTGGTATGCCCGTAGGCCCAAATCCTAACCCTTGGTGGGATTTTCCAGGTGCCCTGACCTAGAGCCCGTCTCTGGAATCCCTGTTTTGGGGCACACCTAAGATCGAAAATAGCACTCTTCCCATCCCAAAAAGACATCAAACTATTGGGAGCCTCCAGTATCTTTAAAGGAAAAATCTCCCATGGACCCATGCGACCACAGCTGCATTCCCAGCCCACCCTTGACACACAATCCAGATATAAAAGCCTGTGCTTCCACCTTCGAGTCATTCCAATTACTGTTCCTGACGAGTAGCCCTCCAGGTCTACGCATTGTCCTGCGATAACCTCGCCACTAAACCTAACTTGAGTTTGTCTATGCAGACTTCCCTCCCAAAACCATGGCTCACATGCCCTCCAGGGTGGGGTCTCTGGAGCCACACCACAGGACTGTGCTTGCCATCCCCATGGAAATTGTGCCTGTCACAGTTACCCAAACCCTCCAGAGTAGGTTGAAACATGCAAGGCCCCTGTGGCCACCCAAATTTTGGAGGCTACTCTGGACATAAGTGCGCAGTCTGAAACACCCTGATCACCTACATCCTGGCAGACATCCAAGTCAACTGTCCTAAGTCTGAAAATTGAACCTTTCATGCCCCTGGGACCTCATTGGAACCCTAGATTACGTTGTCAGGCATCTGTCTTCAGAGGCCTGTTCTTGAATAGAAACTTATGATACAGCATGTGGACCCTGAGCCACACAACACTACATCTCCTGTCCCCAGAAGGTAACCGTGCTCTTCCACCTGTGTTAAACCCTCAGGATAGCAGAATCCTGCAGGCATCTTAGCCACCAACACATTCTAAGATCTACCTGGAAAAAAACCAGCATTGTAATCCATCTGCAAGAGATTCCCTGTCAACTCAAGACCTTGGTGCTTCGCCCCAGAGCCACCCTTAAGAACCTGACATGTTCCTCAGCTGCATTGGTCAATGGAGGTGTGCTTTCCAGGAATCCATGTGGAAGAGCTCTGCTACCCATACTTTTCACATGGGGAACCCTGGAGCAAACAAACCAGACTCTACCAGAAAACCCTTTGCTCCTGCCTCGCAGCTGCATGAATTTCAAATCCCGAGGAGCTGCCCTGAGGGTCTGCAGATCAGGCCTACCATCACCTCACCCCTAACTCGTACCCAATTTTGTGTCTGAAGACTTTGGTCCCAGAGCCTTTAACCACATGCCTGCAGGATGGGGCCGCCAGAACCACACTACATCACTGGGCCTGCTCTCCGGAGGAAACTCTGCCATCTCAGTTGCCCAACCCTCCAGATTAGGAGAAACCTGCAAGGCCCCTGAGTCCACCCCAATTTCATAGGCCACTCTGGAAAAAATGCACAGTCTGACACAGCCTCAGCACCTACCTCCAGGAAGACTCACTGTCAAAGTACCTAAGTCCAAAGGTTGAACATGACATGCCCCTACAACCTCATCAGAACCCTAGCCTAGATATTCAGGCCTCTGTGCTCAGAGGCCTGTTCTTGAAATCCAACATATGATCCGCCATGTGGTCCCTGAGCCATACAAGAGAACCCCTCCTGTCACAAGAAGGGAAGCTGGCTTCTGGGAACTGGGTGTAGCCCTCAGGCAGGAGAATCCTGCATGGCCGCAGACCCACCACCACATTCTAAGGTTTCTCTGGACACCAAGCAGCATTGTGACTCATTAGACTGAGAGCATCCGTCAACTTAGATCACTTGGAAATTGGAACAAGAACCAGCCGATCAAGCCTGCCATGTTCTCGGCTGCAATGGTAATGCAAGGAAGGCTTCCCAGGCCTCCATTCAGAGACCTCTACTGTCGAATCTTTCTATATGGGGGACCCTGGAGCCTGTAAGTGGACTTCCCATGTCCCACAGTAGAACACCTTGCTGTTTGGAGCAGCTCACAAGGTCCTGCTTCGGAAAATCTCCAAGAATTCTTGAGGCCACCCCACAGTTTGTTGACCATCATGGATACAAACTCCAGCATGAGCAGACATCTGACCCTCGCCCATACTCAGGTGCTAGAAATCTTGAAACAACCACTGCATATGGGAATGGTCATGTGCTCAGCACTGAGCTTATCTATGGTTTGTGTTTTTAGACTTCTGTCCTCACACTCTTCGCCTACAAGCCCTCCATATTGGAAATTCTGAAGCCACAGTGCAGCCTTCTGCCTGCCCTATGGGTCTTCACGGTAACCCACATGAGGATCCTCCTGCACGGCCCTCAATGGCACCCCAATATAATAGGCCGATCTCTGCATAAATGGTCTGTCTGACACTGCCCAATCCCCGACCTCCTGTCAGCCACCCAGATAGTGGGCCCTATATCCTCCAGGTGGGTCCAACCTTGGCCCGAGGCCATCATCTTGAAGCAACCTGGGTATTCATGTACCTGTCCCAGACTTAGCTCAAATTCCTGTCCATAGGGCACCCTGAAGCCCAAAAGAATGCTCCTCCTTCCCCATGGCCAGAAAACTGAATGTTGAGATGGCTGTCCAACCCTCAAAGTGGGATCCAGGTTCATGGTCCATGAGACCACGCCTACACAGGATGGGCAGCTGGGCACAAACAGGCATTGTGACCCTCAGAATGAGACCCTTTTCCAAAGATCTCCCTTGGGTGCTGGACCAGGAACCCACAGAGCGAGCGTGTCATGCCCTAGGCCCAAAATCGAAGCTTTGCTTCAGTTTTCCTGGTGTCTGGATCCAGAACCCATCTCTGGAATCCCTGTTTGGACAGGACCCCTGAGATGGAAAACAGCGTTTTCCTCTTCCCCAGAAAGACATCAAACTCTTGGGTGCCAAGCAGAATCCCCAGAGTGGAAGAATATCCCATGGAACCATGAGGTCACCCCTCCATTTTGTGGCCATCCTAGACACACGATCCAGACAGAAAAGCCTAGCTCCTCCCCCCCAGCCACCTGAATTTCAAATCCCTAGGAGCTTCCCTCAGGGTCTTCAGATCGGGACTGCCATCACCTCGCTCCTAACTCTTATCTGAGTTTGTGTCTGAATACGTTGATCCCAAAGTCCTGACCCACATGTCCCTCAGGATGGGGCCTCGAAAAACACACGACATCACTGGGCCTGCTCTCCTGAGGAAGCTCTGCCTGTCCCAGTTTCCCAAAACGTCCAGATTAGGAGAAAACTTCAAGGCCCCTGAGTGCACCCCAATTTCATCAGCCCCTCGGGAAAAAATGCACAGCCTGACCCAGCCTCAGCACTTACCTCCAGGATGACACGCAGGTCAATGGCACTGAGTCCGAAGATTGAACCTGCCATGCCCCTAAAACCTCATCAGAACCGTAAATTAGGTTTGAGGCCTCTCTCCCTAGAGGCCTGTTCTGGAAATTCAAGCAAATGGTCCAACCTGTGGTCCGTGAGCCAAACAAGAGAACACCTCCTGTCCCGAGAAGGAAACCTGGCCCCTGGGTACTGGGTCTAATCCTCAGGATAGGGAATCCTCAATGGCCCGAGAGCCAACACCACATTCTAAGGTCTCCCTGGACACCAAGTAGCATTGGGAACTGTTAGACTGAGAACTTCCATCAACACAGATCACTTGGAACTTGGAATCAGTGTCATTGGTTCAAGTCTGTCCTTTTCCTCAGCTGCAATGGTAACACAAGATGAGCTTCCCAGGCCTCCATTCAGAGAGCACTGCTATCAAATATTCCATATGGGGGACCCTGGAGCCCTGTAAGACTTCTGCTGTCCTGCAGTAGGACACCTTGATGTTTGGAGCAGCTCACAAGCTCCAGCTTGGAAAAACATCCAAGAATTCTTGAGGCCTCCCCACCATTCGATGGCCATCATGGATACAAACTCCAGTGTGAGCAGACATCTGACCCTCGCCCAGGTGCTGGAGATCTCGAAGCAACTGCTGTACGTTGGAATGGACATGTGCTCGGCACTGAGCTTAACCATAGCTTGTGTTTTTAGATTTCTGTCCTCACTCTCCTTGCCTGCAAGCCCTCCAACTTGGGTATTCTGGAGCCATAATGCAGCCATCTACCTGCTCACCAGATAGAAGAAGTGCAGAAAGGGTCTGCTCAGAAATCCCACATGAGGATCCAGTTGCACAGCTCTCAACGGCACCCCAATATCATAGGCCGAACTCTGCACGCATGTTCTGTCTGACACAGCTAGAGCCCGACCTCCTGTCAGCCACCCAGACAGCAGGCCCCATTTTCTGCAAGTAGGTCCTGCCTTGGCCCGAGGACATCATCTCGAAGCAACCTGGGTATTCAGGTACCTGTCCCAGAACTTAACCCACTGAGCCACCCAGCGCCCCCTGTCCCAGAACTTAGCTCAAATTCTTGCCCATGGGGGACCCTGAAGCATAAAAAAGTACACCTCCTTCCCCATGGCAGGAAAACTGAATGTTGAGATGGCTGTCCAACCCTCAGAGTGGGAGCCAAGTGCATAGCCCATGAGGCCACGCCCAATCAGCATGGGTATCTGGGCACAAACAGGCATTGTGACCCTCAGCTTGAAACCCATTTCCAACAAGGCCACTCGGGAGCTGTACCAGGAAAACATAGAGCGGGTCTGTCATGCCCCTAGGCCCAAGTCCTAAGCCTTGTTGGGGTGATCCAGGCTCCGGAACCCAGGACCCATCTCTGGAATGCCTGTTTGGACGGGATTCCTGACTCAGAAAACCGCGCTCCCCCATCCCCCAGAAAGAAACCAAACTCTTAGGTGGCGAGCAGAATTCCTAGAGAGGTAGAATCTCACATGGACCCATGCGGCCACCCCTCCATTTCGTGGCCATCATAGACAAACAAGTCAGACAGAAAAGCCTGTGCTCCTGCCTCCCAGCCATCCGAATTTCAAATCCGGAGGAGATGCCTCAGGGTCTGCAGATCGGGTCTGCCATCACCTCGAACCTAACTCTTACCTGAGTTTGTGTCTGAAGACTTTGGACCCAAAGTCCTGACCCATATGCTCTCCAGGATGGGGCCTCCAGGACCACACCACATCACTGGGCCTGCTCTCACTAGGAATCTCAGCCCATCTCAGTTTCCCAAACCCACCAGATTAGGAGAAACCTGCAAGGTCACTAAGCCCACCCCAATTCCATAGGCCATTCCAGAAAAAATGCACAGTCTGACACAGCATCAGAACATACCTCCAGGAAGACACACAGGTCAATGGGAAGAGATGAATGGCCTAAACCATGGCGGGTCCGATGTGCTGGGTGTGCAACCAACTGTCTCAGTGTCTGTCGGAAGGTCTGGGCTCAGGCTATGTAAGACAGAGCATTAGTGCTTAGGGTAACCTATGCAAGTGGGGTGTTGCCGAGGGCTGAGCAGGTTGATTTTCATTTGGGGTTTCTGAGCAATGCCATAGACAATGTTTTTATTTGGGGGGCAGGCAGAGTGCTTCGTTGTGGTCCCAGAATTCCCAACCATGAGGGCTTTTGGGCCAGGAGTGTTAGAACAGAAGTCTGAAAACACAAGCTAGGGAGAGGTTTGGAGCCAAGGGCACAGCAGGCCCGCTCTGCAGAGGCTGAATCAAAATCTCCTGCATCTGAAGTCAGGGTGAGGATCAGACGTTGTCTGAGGCTGGAGTTTGTGTCCATGATGGCACCTTCATGAAGCCGGGGCCTCATGAAGCCAAGGAAGTTTTCCCACGCTGAGTTTGGAGGTTGCCCCAAACCACAGTCGAGTCCTGTTGGAAGGCTCCAGGACATCCCATATGGAAGGACTTGAGAGCAGGGTTCGAAGGATGGATCCTTGTACAGCATGCCTCGCATTCCCATTGGCCATTTGCGACAAGATATGTTTGATCTGCTGGCTCTGGGGCAAGCTACCCAGGGGCCTGAGGATGTGTCATAATGAGGGTTTTTGCCCATGGGGACCTTGGAATGTGCTGGTTGTTCAGTGGCCCTGTGGAATTCACCTACCTTAAAGGTTTGATACAGCTCCAATAAGAAAGATCCCCATGTGGAGACGAGAGAGGTTCAGTTTGGTGCCTCAGAAAAGCCCCATATGCTGGTCTACGAAACAAGTCCTCTGAGGACGGACACATGGAAACCAAAGCTAAGGTTCAGATTAGGGCCTAGGGGCCTGTCCATTTCAATCTTCTGTCTCTGGGGACACTGTCTGAGTGTCTAAGTGGAGATAGTTGCTCAGCTGGTATCAGAGTGCCCCTCTTAGTTCAGGGCACCTTATACTATCGGGATGGCCTCAGGGGCCTTGGAGGTTTTCCCTAATCTGTAGGGTTGTGGTCAATGGATTGGACACACTTTCCTTGGAGAGGACAGGCACAATCTTTTGGTGTGCTCCAGAGGCCCTAGCCTGGAGGTTGTGTGGGTCCAGGCTGTGGGCACAGAAGTCTGAAAACACAAACTCAGCTTACGAATAGCGCCGAGGGTATGGCAAGCCAGATCTACAGACTGAGAGGTAGCTCCTCGGCTTATGAAAGAAGGGCGAGTGGGAGGCCTTCCTTCAGGCTTTTGTCTCTGGATGTTGTGTCCAGGATAGCCGTAGGTTGTAGGGGTGGCCTCAGGGACTATGGACGAGTCTCCCTCTCTGGGGATTTGGCCCTATTCCCAAGTGTTTGGGGTCATTGTATGGGAAGAGTGGAGTCCTGTTGTCTGGCACAGGTGTCTCTCCAAGAAAGGTATTTCAGAGCAGAGTCCCAGGTACAGGCGACTGGAAAACTCGAACACTGGTGAGGATTGGCTGCATAGGGTCTTGGCAAGCCCCATATGCGGGCTCTTGGTCCAGGCCCTGACAGGCCTTTCTTCGACATGGGGCTCATGCTGAGGGTCACAATGTGAATTTGTGCCCAATGCGGCACTCAAGTTTGGGCGTGGCATCAGGGGCCATGAAGGTTTCTCCTACCCTGAAGGTGTGACTCCATGCCAACAGCAAGCTTTACAGCCACGGGGAAGGAGGAGTTCTGATTTGTGCTTTAGATACCCAACTGTGTGGGGAATTGATATAATGTGTAGGTTCAGATATCTGGAAACACAGGTTAAGAAGAGATGATGGCATAAGGCCATGGCGTGTCCGAAGTGCTGGGTGTGCAGCCAGCTGTCTCCTTGTCTGTCTGGACATCTGGCTTCAGGCTGTGTCAGACAGATCATTAGTGCCAAGAGCAGCCTATCCAACTGGGGTGCCGTCGAGGCCCGAGCAGGTTGATCCTCCTCTGGGGTTTCTGGAAAACCCCATAGGGAATCGTTTTTCTTCTGGTGGGCAGGCACTGGGCTGCATTGTGGTTCTGGAATTCCTAGTCTGGAGGGCTTGGTTGCCAGGAGTGTGAGGAAGGAAATCTGAAAACACAAGCTAGCGTGAGGTTTGGACCGAGGGCGTGGCAGGCCCACTCTGCAGAGGCTGAATTGAGATCTTCTGTATTGAGGTCATGTCAAGTATGAGACGTTGCCTCAGGCTAGAGTTTTTGTCCATGATGGCCTCTTCCTGAAGGGGATAGGGGCTTCATGAGGCCAGGGAGTTTTCCCTATGATGGGATTTGTGAACTACTCCAAACCTCAAGGTTTCCTTCTGCAGGACAGTGGAGTCCTCTTGGATGGTTCCAGGATGCCCCATATGGAAAGACTCGAGAGCAGGGGTCTAAGCATGGATGCCTGGGAACGCCACCTCACATTCCCACTGTTTAGTCAGGACAAGGCAGGCTCAATCTGCGGGCTCTTGGGTGAGCTACCCAGAGGTGTGAGTTGAAATGGACTCTCCTGAAGATGAGTCATAATGTGGGTTGGTGGCCTTGGAGACCTTGGAATGTGGAGGTGGCTTAGAGACTCTGCAGGATTCTCCAACATGAGGGGTTTGACACAGCTCCAACAAGGAACCTTCCCATGTGGAGATGAGAGGTGTTCTGTTCAGTGCCTCAGGAAAGCCCCATATCCTGTTCTTCAAACCAAAGCCTCTGAGCAGTGATACCTGGAAACCAAAGCAAGAGCTCATATTAGGGCCTAGGGGCCTGTCCGGTTCAACCTTCTGTCTCTGTGGATATCTGTCTGCATGCATTCATGGAGGTAGCTGCTCAGCTTGTGTTAGAATGCCCCTGTGTGTCCAGGATGGCTTACAATAGTGGGATGTCCTCGGTGGCCTTGAGGTTTCTCATATTCTGTAGGTTTGTAGCCAAAGGAATGGGCACAGTGTCCTATGAGAGAGCAGGCACAGTCCTGTGGTATGGCTCCAGAGGACCCAGCCTGGAGGCTGTGTTTGCCAGGGCTGTGGGGACAGATGTCCAAAAAAACAAACTTGGCTCAGGTTTGGGGCCAAGGTTATGGCAGGCCTGATCTCCAGTCCATGAGGGGAGCTCCTCTGGATATGAAAGGAGGGCAAGTGGGAGGCAGTCGCTCAGGCTTTTGTCTCTGGGTGTTGTATCCACCACAATGGCCGTTTAATGTAGGGGTTGCCTCATGTGCCGAGGAAGAGTCTTCCTCTCTGGGGATTGGACAAGCTCCCAAGTGTTTGGGGTCCTTCTGTGGGAAGGGAAGAATACTGTTTTCTGCCACAGGTGTCCCCCAGTAGAGGTGTTCTAGATCAGAGCAGTGGGTACTGAAACCTGGAATACCTGCCATCTAGTTAGGCCTGGGTGCCTATGGGCATGGCAAGCCCCATATGCAGGCTCTTGGTCCAGTCACTGAGAGGCGTTACTTGAATAAGGGACTCACACTGAGGGTCACAATGTGTGTTTGTGCCCAAGGCGGCCCTCAAACATGGGTGTGGCCTCATGGGCCATGCAGTTTTCTCCTACACTGAAGGTTTGACTCACTGCCAACAGCAAGGTTTCTTGCCATGGGGAGGGAGGAGTTCTGACTTGTGTATCAGGTTCCCCCCTGTGCAGGGATTGGAGATAAGTTCTAGGTTCTGATGACTGAAAACCCAGGTTGGGAAGGGATGGTGGCCTAAGGCAGTGGCGGGTTCAATGTGCTGGGTGTGCAACCAGCTGTTTTGGTGTCTGTTGGAAGGTCTGGGCTCAGGCTATGTACAATAGAGCATCAGTGTTTAAGGTAGCCTATGCAACTGGGGTGTTGCCGAGGGCCAAGCAGTTTGATCCTCATTTGGGGTTTCTGGACAACGCCATAGACAATATTTTTCTTCTGGGAGGCAAGCAGAGTGCCTCATTGTGGCCCCATAATTCCCAATAGGGAGAGTTTGTGGGCCAGGAGTGTGAGGACGGAAGTCTGAAAACACGAGCTATGGTGAGGTTTGGAGCCAAGGGCACGGCAGGCCCACTCTGCAGAGGCTGAATTGGGATATCCTACATCTGGATTCAGGGTGATGATCAGACGTTGGATGGTGCTGTAGTTGGTGTCCGTGATGGCCTCTTCATGAAGTGGGGGCTTCAAGAGGCCAAGGCGGATTTCCCACACTGTGTTTGTGAGTTGCTCCAAAGCACAAGGTTTCCTTCCACAAGACAGACAAGTCCTTTTGGATGGCTAAAAAGACGTCCCATACAGAAGGACCTGAGAACAGGGTTGGAAGGATGGATGCCTGTACATCATACCTCGCATTCCCATTGGCTATTTACGACAAGACATTTTGATCTGCTGGCTCTGGGTAAAGATACACAGGGTGCTGAGTTGAAATGGACTCTCCTGAGGATGGGTCATAATGTGGGTTTATGTCCATGGAGACCTTAGAATGTCCTGGTGTTTCAGGGGCCCTACAGAATTCTCCTACCTGAAGGGTTTGATACAGCTTCAACAAGAAAGCACCCCATGTGGAGATGAGAGAGATTCTGTTTGGTGCCTCAGGAAAGCCCCATATGCTGTTCTTCTTACCCAGGCCTCTGAGGAGTGACACCTGGAAACCAAAGCAAGAGTTCATATTAAGCCTAGGGTCCTGTTCAGTTCAATCTTCTGTCTCTGCAGACATCTGTCTGCATGTCTGCATGGATATAGTTGCTCAGCTTGTGTCAGAATGCCCCTGTTTGTCCAGGGTATCTTACAGTAGTGGGATGACCCTAGGGGCCTATCTGGTTCAATCTTCTTCCATGTGGACATCTGTCTACGGATCTGAGTGGAGGTAATTGCTCAGCTGTTGTCAGATCGCCCCAGTTTGTCCTGGGAGTCCTACACTATTGGGACCGCTTGGTTGACTTTGGAGGTTTCTCTTAATTTTCAAGGTTGTGGCCAATGGAATGGGCAGAATTCCACTGGAAAGGGAAGGCACAGTTTTGAGGTGAAAGATCCCCCCGGGGCTCCAAGCACCCCGGAATGGACCCCTTCTCAGGAGGAGACCCCCGGACCCAAAAACCGAGCCGAGTCCACTGGTCAGATGCAAACAGCACGAGGTTTATTGAGTAGACACAGGTACCTGCGGGCGGTCAAGTCTTAGGAGGACTCGCGCACCAGCCCTTAGTTCAGGGCCTTTTTATGGGGTTTGGGGAAGCGAAAGCATACGTACAGAAGCGGAAGCATGGTTACAAAGTTTTCATTGGCTGGTTTGAATGTAAAGGCATACTTGGCGCGCGGGAATACCCCTGATTGGTTCGCTCAGCATCCTTCATTTACATAGTGGGAAGTTACTTTCATTGGTCGTTAACAAAAGGGAAACAGACAGTATTGGCTAGATTTCAATCCTTCATTAGCATGTAGACTGACCATCGGCATTGGCCAGACTACAATCCCTTATTAGCATGTAGACTGACCATCGGCATTGGTCAGACTACAATCCCTTATTTGCATGTAGACTGACCTTTCAACATTCCTTGTAGTATCTTATCACTTTTTACAACATGGGAGGAATGTTTAAGGGAGTGGGAGAAGGGGGTGTTGGCTAAGCAAAGAGAAGGGGGAAGGAGGGGGAAAGGGAGGGAGAAAACCCTTTTCATTCCCCCATTTTCTTTTTGGCCCGAGTAAAATCTTTTACTTTACTAGGGGCTAATCTCCCGCTGCCCTATTGCATAATATTGTTGGGTTAATACCATGGTTTGGACAAGCGACAATCTATCCTTTACGAATTGGGTTATTCTGTTAATGATGCATGGCCCGAAGGAGGTTATTAGGGAAGTAAACCAGGGTGAACGATTTCAAACTCCTTTATACCAAGACTGTTGGGATTCAAAGTCTCTTTTACGCTTATTTAGCCTTTTCTTCAATTTGTCTGGAGTTTCTGTTACTACTCCAGTCTGGTCGGCAAAAAAACAGCATTCTTCTCTGAGAGCAGCACAAAGGCCACCCTCTTTTAGGAACAGTAGGTCTAAGTCTCTTCTGTTTTGTAAGGTAACTTCTTTGTTGCAAATCTCAAGGACATTTGCAAACAAAGGGAGACTTCTGCCTTACAAGACTGTGATCTCTGCAATATAAACATTTGTTCTTCTTTCAGGGCAGTTAGGGGTGCCTGTGAAATGTCATACATATTACCAAGGGGAGTGGGTGGAGAGGGGGTGCAAGGCGCCAGCCCCTGCTCCCTCCTCAGCCAGCCTCCTGAACAATTTTGACCCTTAAATCTTTAAGGTGGTTGAAGGTGGAAGGTCTTATCTTCTGTAACTTCTTCCTGCTGAATAGGGGCGTAGAGCTGTCCCTACCTACTCAGGTCAACATTGATCAGTGGAGGAATGTATAGGGGAGTTACGAAAGGCGGAGGCAGCTGAATCCAGTGCTGACAGTGAAGAAGTATCTTTGCGCGTGGTAAGGATCATCTGCCGTGGTGAAGTCATTGCAGCAATGGAGTCTCGGCACCAAGTAGAGAAACATTGAACAAAGCAACATATTAGGATTAATAAGGCAATAAGAATGAGAACCCCAAGAAAGAGATTTTTAATTGTTGGCCATAGTCCTCCTCCAAACCAGGAACTTATCATTCACTGAGAGAGAGAAAGATCTTGAAGAGCCTTAATCTGGGCATTCATATCTTTTATTAGTCCGGTGACATTTTGTGATAGTCTGGGATGTACACGCAACATTCTGTCTTGATAATTGCGCATGTGCCTCCCTGGGCTGCTGTCAGGACATCTAGGGCCATCCTATTCTGTAGGACTGCCTTGCGTATTTGTGAAACTTCAGTATTAATTAGGGAGATGCTGTTTAGTGAATCATTGAGTGCCTTTGTAGTATATTTGTTAAGGGCTTCTACATGCCACATGACATCCTCTAGTCCTGCAGATGGAACAAAAATGGATGCTAAGTGATCATACCATTTAAAAACAGAGCGCGTCCATCTTTGTTTCAAGTTGGGGAGATTAGCTAGAGTTGTAATGGTTTTAGTAACGCGCCCATGAATCCAGGCAAATCCTAAAGTACAGCAACCTATCCATCCTGGAGGAAGCCAGGGCCACAGGTTGGTTCCACATATCCAGTGGGTTCCGTTTGGAGCTGGCCACCTAATGCCAGGTGGCCTTGCCCAGTCAGTAGCAAACAAGTCAGTAGCCTGGAGTATTATTACTTGGGAACACATCTCTAGTGATAGCCACCCCAGATATCGTGTGTTATTTGCCCAAGTACCGCTCGTATGATTCCTTTGTTCCCAGCATAAAACTGTCTTTTGACTGAGCCGTCCAATCGTGGGTGTAAGCCACAGATATGCATCCCAGATTTGATATATACCATCCTTAGTATAGCGATAAGGAGGGTTCCGTAACTTAGGCCCATATTTGATTGGGGAGTTATGGCTTGACAGCAATCCCCTTTCCTTCCAAATAGCTCCATGGGCATGTAGTACCAGGAAGGCATATTTAGAGTCAGTATAAGTGTTAATTCTTAGGCTTTGGCAATTGCAAAGTGCTAGTGAGCACTGCAGTATACCTAGCTTTTCTTATTCTTTCTATGAAAACTACTGTTATCAGAAAACCAAGTGTCATTCCTATTTTTAACAGGGGCATCTTAAATCTGGCCAAATAGAGTAAGCAAGATCAATAACCTCTGAACATTTTTGCTCTTCAGAGAAAGAAGTACAGTAGTCAGATTCAGGCATACAGGTAACTAGGTTTAAAGTCTGACAAATTTTAAGTATTATTTTTGGCATATCTGTTAGTGTAGCCCAGTATTTAATAAGTCGGCCTCTGCCATACATTGGTGGCCTTTGGCTTCTAAGACAAATCTGGACCTGATGTGAAGTCATTACAGTCAGGGACTGTCCCATAGTGAGCTTTAAGGCTCTGTTTATGAGAAGGGCTGTTCTAGGTTTCGCTACAGCATCTGTTTGCAATTGTACCTCAACAGAGGTGGCCTCTAGGATAAATATGACTAAGGGATGAAACCAATAAGAAGACCTTTGAATGGTCCAGGCTTAACAATATCCTGACTACAGAGGATCACTGGCAAGTGAGAAAACTTGTCAAGAGATAAGGGGAGGCCCCCATGCATCATCCAATCCACTCATAATGAAAGTGGGGTCATCCATTATCTCCATAAGTCCATAGTTAATCCTATGGAGTGCGATAGGCTGGCTTTTAGGCAATTTCATTATTCCAGCCACACACAAGGTGTTAGTTAAGTTATACAATTGTAGGGGAATCAATCCCATTTTCCAGTTGTTTAATCATGTGCCACGGGGTTCTGCTAATATCCCCACAAAATAATAAAAGATCAACTAAAGAAGCTATTGTGTAACTTCTCTGAAGTTTACCTCAAATTGTTTAGCTTAGGTAAACAAACTTTTAAAGACAATCAAATCTAGAATTTAACATCCATAAAGGTGTGTTACTAAAACATAATTTTTCTCTCTAAAATAACCCTCATTTACAGAGATAGCCAAATCAGGCCTAATTCACTTGTGAAACAAGTCCAGTTTTAACAGACTTGGCCTAATTATTTACATAAGCTCAGCAAGAACAGTGAGTGTGATCAATAGATCTTCTAGAATCTGCTTTGCTGGGACTTTTTATAAGGAATCTCTAGGTTGAACTTTTAGTAGCCTCTCCAGGCCAGAAGCCAAGCCCTGTACTTGCCATCAGGCATGCCTGCAATACCTGTCGATTTGGGCGAATTCCTCTTCTGAGACTGCACCTACCAAGGAGTGACATTCTTTACTCACCTGGTGAGGCTGCTGGGAACTCTGTAAGCAAGGTATCAGGCCAACAGTCCCAAGGGGCTTTATGGCTCCAGGTTTCATAAAGTCAACCTTAGTTCCTTTAAACTGTCTGGTCATATCTGAGTCTTTTCAAATATGACATCCCAGTCAAAGCCTTGGTAAAATAACCAGTTTCCAATAGTGTCCTGTTACAAGGAGAAGAGATTCTTATTGAACTTATGCAAATGACTGATTGCCATGGAAGAAAGAATACTTAACTGAGACCTTTTGGTTTCAGAGGGTTCAGATAGAGAGAAAAGGTTGAATGCTTTGAGCACTTTTACAAATGAGCACTTTTACATCTCTATAAGTTACAGATAACTAGGAGGAAGTATCCCTAGTCTGGAAGAGCAAACATTAGAGAGAACCAGCAATGTCTAAAGTAAGACAAAACATTAAGAGACACAACACTATAATCTTTTAGTTCATTTAGTTCCATGTTACTAATTCTGGTGAATGCACTTTTAGTTAGTTTTGGAAATTCTTACCCATTTCAGTTTTAGGATTTTCAGGTATATCGAATATCTGTATTTGTCCTGAAAGTCCTTTATATGAATCTCCTTCAAGATAAAACTCATTTTACGAGAGAATTAAAACAATTATAAATGACAAAAACTCGGAATGGATATGGTTAGAGCTGAAGAGACACGGGAGTTTACAATTTAGCTGCAAGGAAATCAGGTTACTTCTGTGAGACATAACATTTCCCTAATTACAATATCAAGCGGTGATCTCTCCAAACGTTAAAACTTTAGGAAGTGCGTAGAATCTCTAGAATAGTTATAGTATTTTCCCAAATGTAACCCAAGGTTTATCATTGGTTCAGTAGTACTTCATGAGCAACTTCGCATACCAAGGAAAAGCCTGAGTTAAAGAGATTTACAACTTAAATCTTGTCAACATTTGCTAAAATCTTATAAAGTTTTGAAGCACATGCCTAAATATAATTAGGGATGTTAAACACCTGATAAAACAAAACATAGGAACTGAGTTTTCTGGGCAGGCAAAGAGGAAACCATTTACATTCTTGTAACAGCAGATCAATTAATCTAAGAAAACACTGTCCTTTTGAACAGAGACAATTTCAGTCGTGTACCAATGTAACTTTAAAACCCATCCATTTCAATCTTAGTCCATTCTTGACCATAGCTAAAATTCCTTTTCTGAAGATTTCCCTTCACAAACCTTCTACAACTTTCCTTTGCATTCAGGTTTTGTCCCAAGCCATTTCCTTCCAAACAACCATCTCATTTAGGACAAAATTTATCTTCCCTTACCTTCAACAAAATGTATTCCCATTCCTTAAATCTTTCTTACATATCTCCTACTTTCCTACATACAGAGTTTCCCTTTATTTCCATCAGTCTTAGTTACACTAAGCAGAACTTTGTATTCTTAGAAACACCTTTAGTTATTAGCCATTTGTGAACTGATACAACAGAATTCTTCAGGTGGCAAATTTATGAATCAGTTAAGTGGAAAACAAGTTTACCAGCAGATTTAAATACTCTTAGTTTCTTTGCAGTTAAGAAGTCAAAAGCACAAACCTGCATCCAGTAATTAACGACTTAGCCTTTTATCCTGTTTGGTTAAGATATAGATGTCCACAATTCAATTCCGTTTGTCATCCAAGCAAAACTTTAAAACTTTCAGGTTACCAAAGACTTTGAAAGCTACTTCAGCAATTACCCATTAGAACTTTGGGACAGACAATTAACCATCAGTTTAGTCATTTCTTTGCTAACAAATTTTAATAAATAACACAAGCTTATTCTGACACCATTTACTACTGTTAACTTAAAAGACAGGTCTTATCTTAATTAAACCAACAAACTTAACTTAGTTCCAATAGTGATTTACGTTTCACCTGGGCCCACTCCACTTTGAATGTTTACCTGAGACATGCATGGGAAGATCTGGAGTGGGGGTTTTAGGTCCAGGGGGTGCTCTTTTTGCTCCTTGACAGTGGAGAGAGGAGCCATGGTGCATGATCTAGAGGCTAGTCATGCAGGCTGCACGCACGTTGGTGCAGAAACACGATAAGGGGGAAACAGAGGAAAACAAAGTGCTGCTAGGAGGCAGAGAAAGGATTCCCGGTTTTGGAGCTCATAAGCCCCAACAGAGGAGCAGATGCCATGCTTTCCCACCAGCAAGGGGGGAGGGGTTAAGCAGTCCAAGTTGGGCCAGAGAACACAGGGAAACTTCCCCGAAACAAAGAGAGTTTCGGCAGCTGCTCGGGAATATTCCTTATGGTCTCTGTCTCGAGTTAGACCAACCCCAGTTGGTTCCAGTTATAGCCATTAACATGGGAAGTGAGTGAGGGAGAAACCCCCACATCTATTAGGAGAAACTCAGAATCTCTCCAGTGACCTAAAGTGAGACTTAAGGGGGTGGTAAGTGTTTGCCCCATTTTAGAGTCAAAGAAAACACCAAGGACAATAAGTAAGACACACAAAACAGTTAACAAGAAGGACGCTGCGCGATTTCGGTTCAAAACCGAAAGCAAAAACTCAAGCGGAGATCCCGGGGGTCCGGATTCCCCCTCTCCAACCAAGGCCACGTATCTCTCTGATACAGGCTGAGCTCCAAATGCCCCGCTGCCCCGGGGCCCAAATGTCCCGAAGGACCCAAATGTCCCGCCCGGCGGGACTACAAACGCCTCTGGAACGTCTTCCAGGGCTGCGAGGGAGAAGTCCGAGCCCGTCAGCTCCTTCTGGCCCTCGCCAAATACAAATGGATCCGATCGAACCCCAAACCAAACGCATGCGCAAATTCACAAGTAACAGGTTCAGACGCAGCCACAGACACAACGAACAGACACAACGAATAAAGTGCTGGCCAGCTTACCTCCTGACAGTGGGTCGGTGGTCCTTGGGTGGGGGGTCTCGTATCCCGGACGAGCCCCCAAATGAAAGATCCCCCCGGGGCTCCAAGCACCCCGGAATGGACCCCTTCTCAGGAGGAGACCCCCGGACCCAAAAACCGAGCCGAGTCCACTGGTCAGATGCAAACAGCACGAGGTTTATTGAGTAGACACAGGTACCTGCGGGCGGTCAAGTCTTAGGAGGACTCGCGCACCAGCCCTTAGTTCAGGGCCTTTTTATGGGGTTTGGGGAAGCGAAAGCATACGTACAGAAGCGGAAGCATGGTTACAAAGTTTTCATTGGCTGGTTTGAATGTAAAGGCATACTTGGCGCGCGGGAATACCCCTGATTGGTTCGCTCAGCATCCTTCATTTACATAGTGGGAAGTTACTTTCATTGGTCGTTAACAAAAGGGAAACAGACAGTATTGGCTAGATTTCAATCCTTCATTAGCATGTAGACTGACCATCGGCATTGGCCAGACTACAATCCCTTATTAGCATGTAGACTGACCATCGGCATTGGTCAGACTACAATCCCTTATTTGCATGTAGACTGACCTTTCAACATTCCTTGTAGTATCTTATCACTTTTTACAACATGGGAGGAATGTTTAAGGGAGTGGGAGAAGGGGGTGTTGGCTAAGCAAAGAGAAGGGGGAAGGAGGGGGAAAGGGAGGGAGAAAACCCTTTTCAGAGGTGTGGATCCAAGGGCCCAAGCGTGGAGGGTGTGTGGGCCATGGCTATGGTTACAGAAGTCTGAAAACACAAACTCCGCTTAGGTTTGGGGATGTAGGTATGGCAGGCCCGATCTACAGACAATGAGTAGAACTTTTTGGGATATGAACCAATGGCGAGTGTGAGGCACTGGCTCAGACTTTTGTCTCTCGATTTTGTGTCAACAATGGCTGTGGAATATCAGGGAGGCCTCATGGTCCATGGACGAGTCTCCGTCTCTGTGGATTTGGCCCATTCCCAAGAGTTTTGCATCAATCTGTGGGATGGGAGGAGTCATTGCTGTGTTGTTACCTTAGGTGTCCCACCAAAAGAGGGATTCCAGAGCAAAGCCCTGGTGAGGGGCGACTGGAGCACCCAACCTCTGGTTAAATATTGGAGCCTAGGGTTATGGCAAGCCCTAAATGTCGTCTCTTGGTCCAGTCACTGAAAGGCTTTACTTGAGGACTGGGCTCAAGCTGAGGGTCACAATGCGTGTTTGTGACCAACACAGCCCTCAAGGATGGGCAGGGCCTCATGGGCTACACTGGTTTCAACTTCACTGAACATTAGACAACATGCCAACCACAAGGTTTCTTGCCATGGGGAAGGAGTTCTGACTTCTGCATCATGCTCAACCCTGGGCAGTGATTGGAGGTAAGGTCTAGGTTCTGAAGCCTGAAAACCGAGGTTGGGAAGAGATGACTGTTAGGGTCCGTGATCAAAGGAATGAGACTGATACAAAGCGAAGGTCAAGCAAAACTTTATTTCGCGCCAAGCATCAGGAATCAAACTACCGGTCAGAGCTACCTCTTACGAAAAGGCGGTGACGATGAACCCAACAAGGTCACTTCCAAGCAGGCCACTCTGGACGAGGCCGCTCTAGATGACGCTGCTGCTCCGCAGATGAGGCCGCTCCATGATTGGAGCCGTTCCCAAGAAGAGGCCACTCCCAAGACAAGGCCACTGCTCAATGAAGTTGCTCCCCGGACAAGGCCGCTCCCAAGAAGAGGCTGTTCTGGACAAGACCATTTCCTGGATGAGGCCACTCCCAATGACGAAGAAGCAACAATGACAAGGAGGACAACCCAGATGACACAGACTCTGCTCCCCATGATGCTACTCTGACCAGGCTTCCACCCGGAGGAAGCCACCACTGCGGACAAGGCCACTTGTGGTTCGGGGTGGCGAGGCATTTTGCAGCGAGGCTGCTTGTGTCTAGGGGCCGTTGGCATCTCAGGGCTGCTTACGCCTCCAGACCGCTGGCATCTAGGGGCTGCAGGTGTCAGGACCGACTGCTGGCATCTAGGGTCTGTAGGCATCAGGACCGCAGGCGTCGAGGGACCGCTGACAACTGGACCGCAGATGTCTCAGGACCGCAGGTGTCGAGGGACCGCAGACAACTGGACCGCAGATGTCTCAGGACCGCAGGCGTCGAGGGACCGCTGACAACTGGACTGCTGGGCCGCCGCCGGAGGCTGGAGGCTGGAGGCGGCAGGCGGCAGGCGGCGGCGCTCGGGGCCGCCGCCGGAGGCTGCAGGCGGTGGCGCTCGGGGCCGCTGCAGCGCTCGGGGCCGCAGCCGGAGGCTGGAGGCTGCAGGCGGTGGTTCGGCGCCACCGCCGGAGGCTGGAGGCTGGAGGCGGCGGCGTTCGGGGCCGCCGCCGGAGGCTAGACCGCCGGAAGCTGGAAGCTGCAGGCGGCGGCGCTCGGGGCCGCCGCCGGAGGCTGGAAGCTGCAGGCGGCGGCGCTCGGGGCCGCCGCCGGAGGCTGGAGGCTGCAGGCGGTGGCGCTCGGGGCCGCCGCCGGAGGCTGGAGGCTGGAGGCGGCGGCGCTTGGGGCTGCCGCCGGAGGCTAGACCGCCGGAAGCTGGAAGCTGCAGGCGGCGGCGCTCGGGGCCGCCGCCTGAGGCTAGACCGCCGGAAGCTGGAAGCTGCAGGCGGCTCGAGGCTGCAGGCGGCGGCTTGGGGCCGGCGGGAGGCTGGAGACTGCAAACGCTGTTGTAGCTCTTACAAGAGCTGTTACAGCTCTTCTATTCACCGTTGACTCCCCTGCTCTCCGCCGACTTCCACCGCTCTCCGCACCGCTTCACCGCTCTCCGCGGACTTCACCGCTCTCCGCGGACTTCACTGCTCTCCGCCGACTCCATCCCTCCTGCAGCAGCCGCTGCTCTCCTGCAGCAGCCCCCCCCTTGACAGCCTGGCAGAGTAACCTTTATGGGGGTGGTTAAGCCCCGCCCCTACACAGGTGGCCAATTGAATTCCAATTTTCCCAGTGGATATACATACGGCTTACTGATTGGATGTCTCCACTCAGTCTGCCCCACCCTTACATTCAGGGTCCACAAGCAAGTTCCTCTGGGAGGGGCAGACCCTTACAATGACAACCTAAGTCCATGGTGGTTCGAATATGCTCAGTGTGCGGCCAGCTGTCTGGGTGTGGGTCTAGAGGTCCAGGCTCAGGCTGTGTCAGAAAGGGCAATAGTGCCCAGGGCAGCCTGTATAATTGGGGTACAGTCAAGTGGCGTACAGGTTGGTCCTCTTTTGGGGTTTCTGGGTAGTCACAGAGGGCAATGTTTTTCTTCTGGAGGGCAGGTAGAGTGCTGCATTATAGTTCTGGCATGGCCAAACTGGAGGGCTTGTGGACCAGGAGTGTGAGGACGGAAGTCTGAGAACACAAGCTAGGCTTAGGTTTCTGGCGAGGGAACAGCGGGCACACTCTGCAGAGCTGAATCGAGATCTCGTGCATCTGAAGTCAGGGCGAGGATCAGATGATCACTCAGGTTGGAGTTCCTATCCATGATTTCCCCTTCATAAAGGGTGGGGCATCACAAAGCCATCGAGGTTTACCCACGTTGGGAGTTGTGAGATGCTCCAAAAGGCAAAGATTTCTTCTTCAGGACATTTGGGACCTGTTGGATGGCTCCAGGACGTCCCATATGGAACAACGCCAGAGCAGGGTTCTAAGGATGGATGCCTGGACAGCCTGCCTTGCATTCCAATTTTCTCCTAGCGAAAAGACAGGTTCGATCCGCTGTCTCTGGGGGAGCAACCAAGGGGGCTGAGTTGAAATGGAATCTCCTGCAGAGGGGTCCTAATGTGGGTTTGTGTCCATGGAGACCTTGGAATGGGGCGGTGGCACCGGGGCCCTGAAGGATTTTGAGACAACTCCAAAGAGCAAGTTTCCCATGTGGAGACAAAATTTTTTCTAATTGGTGCCTCAGGAAACCCCCATACGCTGGTATTAGAAACCATGCCTCTGAGGAGAGATACCTGGAAACCGCAGGAATGGTTCCGATTAGAGCCTAGGCCCTGTCCTGTTCAATCTTCTTCTCTGGCAACATCTGTCTATGGTATGAATGGAGGTAGTTGCTCTGCTGGTGTCAGACCGCGCGTTTGTCTGGGCGGCCTACACTATTGGGATGGCCTTGGGGACTTTGGAGGTTTCTCCTAATTTGTACGGTTATGGACAATGGAAGGGCCAGAATTCCCGTGGAGTGGGCAGGCACAGACCTTATGTGTGACTTCAGGGGCCCCAGCCTGGAGGTTGTGTCGGCTGGGACTGTGGGACAGATGTCTGAAAGCACAAACTCAGCTTAGGTTTGGGGACGTAAGTATGACAGGCCCAATTTACAGACTGTGAGAACTCTTTGGGATATGAAGAAAGGGCGAGTGAAAGGTGCTTGCTCAGGCATTTTTCTCTGGATTTTGTGTCAACGATGGTCGTGGAATGTCGGAGAGGCCTCATGGGCCATGGATGAGTCTTCCTCTCTGTGGATTTGGCCTGATCACAATTGTTTTGGGTCAGTTTGTGGGATGGGAAGAGTCCTTTCTGCTTTGTTACCTCAGGTGTCCCACCAAAAGGGATTCCAGAGCAGAGTCCTGGGGAGGGTCGACTGGACAACCAGAAATCTGGTTAATAATTGGGGCCTAGGGGCCTGGCAAGCCCAATATGCCTTCTAATGGTCCAGCAACTGAGAAGCGTTCCTTGAGGATAAAACTCACACTGAGGGCCACAATGCGTGTTTATGCCCTCGTGGTGCTCAAGCATGGGCGGGAACTCATGGTGCATGGTAGTTTCTCCTACACAGAACATTGGACAACATGCCAAACACATGTATTCTTGCCATGGGGAATTAGTATTTCTGATTTCTGCATCTGATTCACCCCTAAAAATTGAATGGAGATAAGGTCTAGGTTGTGAAGTATGAAAAACGATGTTGGGAAGAGATGACGACATAAGTTCATGTCGGGTCCAATGTGCTCTGTGTGGAGCCAGCTGTGTGTGTTGGTCGGGAGGTTCAGGCTCAGGCTGTGTCAGACAGAGCATTAGTGCCCAGGGGAGAATGTATAAATGGGGTATAGTCGAGTGCCGTGCAGGTTGATCCTCATTTGGCGATTCTGGGAAGCCCCAAGGGCATCGTTTTTCTTCTGGAGTGCAGGCAGAGTGCTGCAATGTGGCTCCTGAATTCCCAAAATGGATGCTTTGTGGGCGAGGAGTGTGAGGACGGAAGTCTAAGAACACATGTTAGGCATATGTTGCAGGGCTAGGGCACGGCAGGCACACTCTTCCGATCTAAATCAGAATTTCGTGCATCTGAAGTCAGGGCGAGGTTCATACCTAGGTTCACGTTGGAGTTTCAGTCCATTATGGCCCCTTCATGAAGGGGGCAGCATCTTGAGGCCATGGAGATTTACCCACGATGGGAGTTGTGAGATGTTCCAAACCGCAAGGATTCCTTCTGATCAACAATTGAGTCCTGTTGGATCACTCCAGGACAACCCATACAAAACGACTCAAGAACAGGGAACTAAGGATGGATGCCTGAGCAGCCTGATTCATATTCCAATGGTCTGCTAGCGAATAGACAGGTTTGATATGCTGGCTCTGGGGGAGTAAGCGAGGGGGCTGAGTTGAAATGGAATCTCCTGCAGAGGGGTCCTAATGTGGGTTTGTGTCCATGGAGACCTTGGAATGGGGAGGTGGCACACGGGACCTGAAGGATTCTACTAACCGGAGGATTTGAGACACCTCCAAAAGACAAGTTTCCCATGTGGAGATGAGATTTATTCTGATTGGTGTGTCAGGAAAACCCCATATGCTGATAATGGAAACCAGGTCTCTGAGGAGAGATACCTGGAAACCAAAGCAATGGATCCGATTAGGGCCTAGGTGTCTGTCTGGTTCAGTCTTCTTCTCTGGGGACATCCATCCCCGGTGTGAGTGTAGGTAGATGCTCAACTGGTATCAGACCACCCTTGTTTGTCCTTGGTGGCCTACACTATTGGGATGGCCTTGGGGACTTTGGAACTCTCTCCTTATTTGTATGATTGTGGACAATGGAATGGGCAGAATTCCCGTGGAATGAGGAAGGCACAGTTCTGTTGTGTGGCTCCAGGGTCCCCAGCCTGGAGCGTGTTTGGGCCAGGACTGTGGGGACAGAAGTCTGATAACAAAAACTCAGCTTAGTTTTGGGGACATAGGTATTGCAGGCCCGATCTACACACTGTGAGAAGAACTCTTTGGGATATGAAGAAAGAGCGACTGTGAGGCACTTATTCAGGCTTTTGTCTCTGCATTTTGTGTCAACGATAGCTGTGTAATGTCGGGGAGGCCTCATGGGCAATGGACGTGTCTTCCTATCTCTTGGATTTGGTCCTATCCCAATTGTTTTGGGTCAATCTGTGGGATGGGAGGAGTCCTTTCAGTTTTGTTACCTCAGATGTCCCACCAAAAGAGGGATTCCAAAGAAGAGCCATGGGGAGGGGCGAATGGACAAACCGAACTATGGTCAAAAATTGGGGCATATGGGCATGACAAGCCCAATATGTCATCTCTTGGTCTGGCCACTTAGAGGCCTTACTTGAAAACTTGTCTCACGCTGAGGGTCTCAATGTGTGCTTGTGACCAACGCGGCCCTCAAGCATGAGCAGGACCTCTTGGGCCACACTGGTTTCAACCACACTGAACATTCGACAGCATGCCAACCACAAGGTTTCTTGCCATGGGGAAGGAGTCCTGATTTCTGCATCGTGTTCAATCCTGGCCAGTGATAGACGATAAGGTCTAGGTTCTGAATCCTGAAAACCGAGGTTGGGAAGACATGAAGCCCTAAGGCTATGGCAGGTCCGATGTGCTCAGTGTGTGGACAGCTTGCTGGGTGTGGGTTGGGAGGTCCAGACTCAGGCTGTGTCAGAAAAAAACATTAGTGCCCAGGGAAGCCTGTATAATTGGGGTAGAATCAAATGGCATTCAGGTTGATCTTCATTTGGAGTTTCTGGGTAGCCCCAGAGGGCAATGTTATTCTTCTGGCGGACAGACAAAGTGCTGCATTGTAGTTATGGAATTGCAAAACTGGAGGGCTTGTGCACCAGGAGTGTGAGGAAGGAAATCTGAAAACACAAGCTAGGCTTAGGTTTCTGGGCGAGGGCACGGCGGGCGCACTCTGCAGAGCTGAATCGAGATGCCGTGCATCTGAAGTCAGGGCGAGGATCAGACGATCACTCAGGTTGGAGTTTCTGTCCCTGGTGGCCCCGTCATGAAGGGGGGTGGATCACGAGGCCATGGAGATTTTCCCACGATGGGAGTTGTGAGATGCTCCAAACCACAAAGATTCTTCTGTGGGACCATTGAGACCTTTGGTTGGCTCCAGGACTTCCCATACGGAACGAGCAGTGTTCTAAGGATGGGCAGCCTGCCTCTCATTCCAATTGTCTCTTAGCGACAAGACAGTTTATATCTGCTGCATCTGGGGGAGCAACCAAGGGGGCTGAGTTGAAATGGATTATCCTGCAGATGGGTCCTAATGTGGGTTTGTGTCCATGGAGACCTTGGACTGCAACGGTGGCACCAGGTACCTGAAGGGTTCTCCTAACTAGAGGCTTTGACACAGCTCCAACATGCAAGTTTCCCATGTGAAGACGAGATTTGTTCTGATGGGTGCCTCAAGAAACAGCCGTATGCTACAATTGGGGTCCAGGCCTCTGAGTAGAGATGGCTGGAAACCAAAGCAATGGACTGATTTGGGCCTAAGGGCCTTTTCATTCTAATTTACATCTGGGGACATCTGTCTACATGTCTGAGTGCAGGTAGGTGCTCAGATGGGCTCAGGTTGAGCCTGTTTGTCCTGGGAAGACAACACTATTGGGATAGCCTCGGGGATGTTGGAGGTTTATCCTATTTGTAGGGTTTTGGCCAATGGAATGGGCAGAATTCCCTTGGAGAGGGCAGGTACAGTCCTCAGGTTTGGCTCCAGAGGCTTGAGCCTGTAGGGTATGTGAGCCAGGGTTTGGAGACAGTTGTCTGAAAACACAAACTCAGCTTACGTTTCAGATCTTAGGTATGGCAGAACTGATCTACAGACCATGAGGAGAACTTTTCGGAATATGAACAAAGGGCGTGTGTGAGGCTCTTGCTAAGGCTTTTGTCTCTGAATTTTGTGTCAACAATGGCTGCGGACAGTCGTGGAGGCCTCACGGGCCATGGAGGAGTCTTCCTCTGTGTGGATTTGGCCCGATCCCAATTGTTTTGGGTTACTCTGTAGGATGGGAGGAGGCCTTTCAGTTTTGTTACCACAGGTTTCCCAGCAAAAGAGGGATTCTGAGACAGAGCCCTTGGGAAGGGCGAATGGTCAACCCGAATTATGGTTAAAAATTGGGGCCTAGGGGCATGGCAAGCACAATATGCTGTCTCTTGGTCCAGCCCCTGAGAGGTCTTACTTGAGAACTGGGATCACACTGAGAGTCACAATGTGTGTTTGTGACCAACGCGGCCCTCAAGCATGGGTGAGGCCTCATGGACCATGCTGGTTTCAACTACACTGAACGTTGGACAACATACCAACCACAAGGTTTTTTGCCATGGGGAAGGAGTTCTGATTTCTGCAAGATGTTCAACACTGGGAAGTGATTGGAGATAAGGTCTAGGTTCTGAAGCCTGAAAACCGAGATTGGGAAGACATGATGACGTAAAGCCATGGTGGGTCTGATGTGCTCAGTGTGTGGCCAGCTCGCTGGGTGTGGGTCGGGAGGTCCAGGCTCAGGCTGTGTCTGAAAGGGCATTAGTTCCCAGGGCAGCCTGTATAATTGGGGTAGAGTCAAGTGGCGTGCAGGTTGATCCTCATTTGGTGTTTCTGAATAGCCCCAGAGGGCATTGATTATCTTCTGAAGGGCAGGCAGAGTGATGCAGTGTAGTTCTGGAATTGCAAAACTGGAGGGCTTGTGGGCCAGGAGTGTGAGGTCGGAAGTCTGAGAACACAAGCTAGGTTTAGATTTCTGGGCGAGGGCACAGCAGACACACTCTGCATAGCTGAATCAAGATCTCGTGCATCTGAAATCAGGGAGAGGATCAGACGATCTCTCAATTTGGAGTTTCTGTCCATGATGACGGCGGTGGGGTGATCACGAGGCCATGGAGATTTTCACACGATGGGAGTTGTCAGATGCCCCAAACCACAAAGATTCTTCTGTGAGACGATTGAGACCTGTTGCTTGGCTCCAGGACTTCCTGTACGGAATGATTCCGAGCAGTGTTCTAAGGATGGGTGGCTGGGCAGCCTGCCTCTCATTCCAATTGTCTCCTAGCGACAAGACAGGTTAGATCTGCTGGATCTGGGGAGCAGAGAGGGCTGATTTGAAATGGACTCTCCTGCGGATGTGTCCCCATATGGGTTTGTGTCCATGGAGACCTTGGAATGCGGTGGTGGCAACGGAGCCCTGAAGGGTTCTCCTACCCAGAGGTTTTGACACAGCTCCAAGGCACAAGTTTCCCATGTGGAGACGAGATTTGTTCTGATGGGTGCCTCAAGAAACAGCGATATGCTCGTATTGGAATCCAGGCCTCTGAGGAGAGACGCCTGGAAACCAAAGCAATTGATCTGATTAGGGCCTAGGGGACTAGGCCCTAGTTAACTAGTTAACTAGTTAACTAGTTAACTAGTTCCAGTTAACCTCTAGGGACATATGTCTACGTGTCTGAGTGCAGGTAGGTGCTCAGATGGGCTCTGATTGCCCGTTTGTCCTGGTCAGCCAACTTTATTGGGATGGTCTCAGAGTCTTTGGAGATTTAACCTATTTGTAGGGTTGTGGCCAATGGAATGGGCAAAATTTCCTTGTTGAGGGCAGGTACAGTCCTCAGGTTTGGCTCCAGGGGCCTGAACCTGTAGGGTTTGGGGCCCAGGGCTTTGGGGACAGTTGTCTGAAAACACAAATTCAGATTAGGTTTCAGGTTGTAGGTGTGGCAGGACTGATCTACAGACCATGAGGAGAACTCTTCGTGATAGGATCAAAGGACCAGTGTGAAGCGCTTGGTCCAGCTTTTGTCTCTGGATATTGTGTCACCAATGGCCATGGAATGTCCGGGTGACCTCATGGGCAATGGATGAGTCTTCCTCCTCGGGGGATTTGGCCCGATCCTAAGAGTTTGGGGTCATTTTTGAAAAGGGAAGAGTCCGTTTTGTTTTCTTACCTCAGGTTTCCCACCAAATGAGGAATTCCAGAGCAGTGCCCTAGGGAGTGACAAATGGACAAACTGACCTCTAATTAAGAATGGGGACTAGGGGCATGGTAGCCCCATATGCGGGCTTTTGGTCCAGCCACTGACAGGTCTTACCTGGGTACAGAACACACACTGAGGGTCACAATGCCTTTTTGTGCCCAATGCAGCCCTCAAGCATGATCGGGACTTCATGGGCCATGCTGGTTTCTCCTACACTAAACGTTGGTCAACATGCCCACCACAAGATTTCTGGCCAAGGGAAAGGAGGAGTTCTGATTTCTACATCACGGTCACCCCTGGGAAGTGATTGGAGATAAGGTCTAGGTTCTGAAGCCTGAAAAATGAGGTTGGAAGAGATGACAACTTAAGGCCATGGTGGGTCTTATATGCTCAGTATGCGGCCAGCTGTCTGGATGTCGGTTGGGAGGTGTGTGCTCAGGCTGTGTCAGACAGGACATTAGTACCCAGGGAAGAATGTATAATTGGGGTCTATTCACGTTGAATGCAGGTTGATCCTCATTTGGGGTTTCTGGATTGCCCCATAGGGCAACGTTTTTGTTCTGAAGGGCTGGCAGAGTGCTGCATTGTGACTCTGGTATTGTCAGAATGGAGGGCTTGTGGGCCAGGAGTGTGAGGACGGAAGTGTGAGAACAGAAGCTCAGCTTATGTTTCAAGGCGGGGGCATGGTAGGCACACTCTGCAGAGCTGAATCGAGATCTTGTGCTTCTGAATCAGGGCGGGGATCAGACGTTGGCTGAGGTTGGAGTTTCTATCCATGATGGCCCTTTCATGTAGGGGACGGGGCATCAAGGGACAAAGGAGGTTATCCCACGATGTGAGATTTGAGATGCTCCATGCAGCAAGGATTCCTTCTGAGGGACAATTAAGACATGTTGGATGCCTCCAGGAACTCTCATACAAAATGACTCCAGAGCACGGTTCTAAGGATGGATGCCTGGGCAGCCTGCATTGCATTCTGATTGTCTTCTTGCAACAAGACAGGTTCTATTGGCTGGCTGTGGGGGAGTAAAGAGCATCCTGCAATGGGCTACAATGTGGGTTTTTGTCCATGGAGACCTTGGAATGAGGCAATGGCACTGGGGCCTTGAAGGATTCTCCTAACTGTATGTTTTGACACAGCTCCAACGAGCACGTTTCCCACGTGGAGACGAGATGTGTTCTGATGGGTCCCTCTCGAAACTCCCTTATGCTGATATTGGAAACCAGGCCTCTGGGGAGAAATGCCTGGAAACCAAAGCAATGGATATGATTAGGGCCTAGGGGCCTGTCAGGTTCAATCTTCTACTCTGGGGACATCTCTCTATGGGTCGGAGTGGAGGTAGTTGCTCAGCTGGTGTCAGATCGCCCCTGCTTGTTCTGGGCTGCCTACATTATTAGGCTGGCTTCGGGGACTTTGGAGGTTTCTCCTAATTTATACGGTTGTGGCCAATGGAATGGGCAGAATTCCCTTGGAGAGGGCAGGCACAGTCCTGTGGTGTGGCTCCAGTGGTCCCATCCTGGACAGTGTGTGGGCCAGGGCTGTGGGGACAGAAGTCTGAAAACACAAACTCGGCTTAGGTTTCGGGACATAGGTATGTCAGGCCCGATCTATAGACCATGAGGGGAACTCTTTGGGATATGAACAAATGGCGAGTGTGAGGCGCTTGCTCAGGCTTTTGTCTCTGGATTTTGTGTCAATGATAGCCGTGGAATGTCGGGGTGGCCTCATATGACATGGATGTATATCCCTCTCTTGGGATTTAGCCCGATCCCAAGAGTTTGGGGTCATTCTGTGGGGTGGGAGGAGTCCGTTCTGGTTTTTCTTTTTTTTTTTTCTCTTTACCACAGGTGTCCCACCAAAAGAGGAATTCCAGAGCAGAGGCCTGAGTGGGGCTACTGGACAACCCGACCTCTAGTTAAGATTGGGGGCCTAGGGGCATGGCAAGCCCCATATGCAGGCTATTGGTCTAGCCACTGAGGCCTCTTACTTGAGGACAGGGCTCACGCTGAGTGTCACTCTGTGTGTTTGTGCCTAACGCTGCCTTCTAGCATGGGCAGAGCATCAATGGACATGCTGGTTTCTCCTACACTCTACATTGGACATCATAACAAACACAAGGTTTCTTGCCCTGGGGAAGGAGGAGTTCTGATTTCTGCATCACGTTCACCCCTGGGAAGGGTTTGGAGATAAGGTCTAAGTTCTGAAGCCTGAAAAGCTAGGTTGGGAAGAGATGATGAGCTACGACCATGGCGGGTCTGATGTGCTCAGTGTGTGGTGAGCTGTCTGGGTGTCGGTCGGGAGGTCTGGGTTCAAGCTGTGTCAGACAGGGCACTAGTGCCCAGAGTGGACTATATAATTGGGGTACAGTCGAGTGGTGTGCATGATGATCCTCATGTGAGGTATTTGGGTAGCCCCAGAGGACAATGTGTTTCTTCTGGAGGGAAGGCAGAGTGCTGCATAATTGTTCTGTAATTGCCAAAAAGGAGGGTTTGTGGGCCCCAAGGGTGAGGACTGAAATCTGAGAACACAAGCTAGGCATAGGTGCGGAGCGAGGGCACTGAAGGCACACTCTACAGAGCTAAATCGACATCTCATACACCTGAAGTCAGGGTGAGGATCAGACGTTGTCACAGGTCCGAATTTCTGTCCAAGGTGGCCCCTTTTGGAAGTGGGGTGGGGTAACACGAGGCCATGGAGATTTTCCCTCGATGGGAGTTTTGAGATTCTCCAAACCGCTAGAATTCCTTCTGCGGGAGAAACCTTGGATGGCTTAAGGACGTCCCATACGGAAAAACTCCAGAACAGTGTTCTAAAATTGATGCCTGGACAGCCCTCTTCATATTCCAATTTTCTCCTTGGGACAAGAGAAGTTCAATCTGCTGGCTCTGGGGGAGCAACCAAGGGGGGTGTATTGAAATGGACTCTCCTGCAGATGGGTCATAATATGGGTTTGTTTCCAGGGAGACCTTGGAATGGGGCGGTGGCACTGGGGCCCTGAAGGATTCTCCTAACCGGAGGTTTTAACACAGCCCCAACGAACAAGTTTCTAATGTGGGGTGATATGTGTTCTGATCAGTGCCTCAGGGATCCCCCGTATGCTGGTATTGGAAACCAGTCCTCTGTGGAGATGCCTGGAAACCAAAGCAATGGATCCGATTAGGGCCTAGGGGTGTGTCCAGTTCAATCTTCACGGGGGACATCTGTCTGAGTGGAGGTAGATGCTTAGCTGGTGTCAGATGACCTTTGTCCTTGTGTGCCGACACTATCGGGATAGCCTCAGGCACTATGGAGGTTTCTCGTAATTTGTACAGTTGTGGCCAATGGAATGGGCAGAATATCCTTGGAGAAGGCATGCACAGTCCTGAGGTGCCACTCCAGGGGCCCCAGCCTGAAGGGTGTGTGGGCCAGGGCTGTGGGGACAGAAGTCTGAAAAACAAACTTGGATTAAGTTTGGGGACGTAGGTATGGTAGGCAGAATCAACAGACCATGAGGAGAACTCTTTGGGATATGAACAAAGGGTGAGAGTGAGGTGCTTGCTCAGGCTTTTGTCTCTGGATTTTGTGTCAACAATGACCGTGGAATGTCGAGGTGGCCTCATGGCCCATGGATGAGTCTCCATTCTCTGGGGATTTGGTCCGATCTCAGGAGGTTGGGGTGATTCTCTGGGATGGGAGGAGTCTGTTCTTTTTTTTACCTCAGGTTTCCCACCAAAAGAGGGATTCCAGAGCATAGACCTGGGGAGGTGCAAATGGACAAACAAACCTCTGATTAAGAAAGGGGGCCTAAGGGCATGGCAAGCCCCATATGCAGCTCTTGTTCCAGCCACTGACAGGTCTTACTTGAGGACAGGACTCATGCTGAGGGTCACAATGCGTGTTTGTGCCCAATGAAGCTCTCACACATGGGTGGGGTCTCATGGGCCATGCTGGTTTCTCCTATACTGAACATTGGAAAACATGCCAACCACTAGTATTCTTGACACGGGAAAGGAGTTCTGATTTCTGCATCATGTTCACCCCTGGGCCTTATTTGGAGTTAAGGTCTAGGTTCTGATGCCTGACAAACGAGGTTGGGAAGAGATGACGACCTAAGGCCATGGCAGGTCCGATGTGCTCAGTGTGTGGCCAGCTGTCTGGGTGTCCGTTGGGAAGTCTGGGCTGAGGCTGTGTCAAACAGGGCATTTGTGCTCAGGATAGATAGTATAATTGGGGTACAGTAGAGTGGCGTGCAGGTTTATCCTCATTTGGGGTTTCTGGGTAGCCCCATAGGGCAACGTTTATCTTCTGGAGCGCAGGCGGAGTGCTTCATTGTGGCTCCGGAATTGCAATCCTGAGGGTTTGTGGGCCAAGAGTGTGAAGACGGAAGTCTGAGAAAACAAGCTAGGCTTAGGTTTTGGGGTGAGGGCACGGCAGGCACACTGTGCAGAGCTGAATCGAGATCTCGGGCATCTGAAGTCAGGGCGAGGATCAGACGTTGGCTCAGGTTGGGGTTTCTGTCCCTGATGGCCCCTTATGAAGGGGGCGGGGCATCATGAGGCCATGGAGATTTTCCTATGATGGGAGTTGTGAGATTCTCCAAACTGCAAGAATTCCTTCTGCGGGACAATTGAGACCTGTTGGATGGCTCCAGGACATCCCATAGGGATGAATCCAGAGCAGGGTTCTAATAATGGATGCCTGGGCTGCCCGCCTCTCATTCCAGTTGTCTCCTTGCGATAATACAGGTTCGATCTGCTGGCTCTGGGAGAGCAAAGGAAGGCACTGAGTTGAAACAGACTCTCCTGCAGATGGGTTCTAATGTGGGTGTGTGTCCATGGAGACCTTGGAATGGGGCGGTGGCAGCAGGGTCCTGAAGGTTTCTACTAACCAGAGGTTTTGACACAGCTCCCACGTGCAACTTTCCCATATGGAGACGAGATTTGTTCTGATGAGAGCCACAGTAAAGCCCCATAAATGGCTATTGGAAACCAGGCTTCTGAAAAGAGATGGATGGAAATCAAAGCAATGGATCTGATGAGGTCCTTGGGGCCTATCCAGTTCAATCATCTACTCTGGGGACATGTGTGTCAGGGTCTGAGTGGAGGTAGTTGCTCAGCTGGTGGCAGATAGCCCCTGTTTGTCCCGGGCGGCCTACACTCTTAGGAAAGCCTTGGGGATGTTGGAGGTTTCTCCTAATTTGTTCTGATTGATTTCACCGCGACATTCCATGGACATCATTGACACAAAATCCAGACAAAAATTTCCATGGCCTCGTGATTCCCCCCATTCATCAAGGGGCCATAATGGACAGAAACTCCAACCTGAGCCTAAGTCTGAACCTCGCCCTGACTTCAGATGCACGATATCCCAATTCAGATCTGCAGAGGGTTCCTGCCATGCCTTCGCCCTGAAACCTATGCCTAACATGTGTTCTCAGACTTCCATCCTCACACTCCTCACCCACAAGGCATCCAGTTTGGGAATGTTGGAGCCACAATGCAGCACTCTGCCTGCACTCCAGAAGAAAAACGTTGCCATTGGGGCTACCCAGAAATACCAAATGAGGATCAACCTGCACAGCACTCGACTGTACCCCAATTATACAATCTACCCTGGGCATTAATGCAATGTATGACATAGCCTGAGCCTGAACCTCCCCACCAACACCCAGACAGCTGGCTCCACACTGAGCACATCAGACCCGTTATGGCCTTAGGTCATCATCTCTTCTCAAACTCGGTTTTCAGACTTCAAAACCTACACCTTATCTCCAATCACTGCCCAGGGGTGAATGAGATGCAGAAATTGGAACTACTACTTCCCCATGGAAAGAATACATGTGGTTGTCATGTTGTTCAACATACAGTGTAGGAGAAACCAGCGTGCCCCATTAGTCCCCGCCTATGATAGAGCACCACGAGCGTATAAACACGCATTGTGACACTCATCGTGACTTCTGTCCTCAAGGGAGGTCTCTTAGTGGCTGGACCATTAGAAGGCATATTGAGATTGCCATGCCCCAAGGCCCCAATTATTAGCCAGATTTCTGGTTATCCAGTCACCTCTCCCCAGGGTTCTGCTCTGGAATCCATCTTTTGGTGGGACACCTGAGGTAACAAAACTGAAAGGACTCCTCCCATCTCACAGATTGACACAAAACAATTGTGATCCGGCCAATTCCACAGAGAAGAAGACTCGTCCATGGCCCATGAAACCTCCCCGATATTCCACAGCCATCGTTGACACAAAATCCAGAGACAAAAGCCTGAGCAAGTGCCTCTCACTTGCCACTTCTTCGTATCTTGAAGAATTCTCCTCAGGGGCTGTAGATCGAGCCTGCCAAACCTATGTCCCCAAACCTAAGCTGAGTTTGTGTTTTCAGATATCTGTCCCCACAGTCCTGGCCCACACACCCTCTAGGCTGGGTCCCTGGAGTCACACATCTGCTCTGTGCCTGCCCACTCCATGGGAATTCTGCCCCTTCCATTGTCCATAATCGTACAAATAGGAGAAACCTCCAAAATCCCTGAGGTCATCACAATAGTGTAGGGCGCCTGGGCAAACAGGGTCGGTCTGACAACAGATGGGCAACTACCTCCACTCATACCACAGACAGATGTGGTCAGAGAAGAAGATTGAAATGGACAGGCCCCTAGGCCCTAATCAGATCCATTGCTGTGGTTTCCAGGTATCTCTCCTCAGAGGCCTGGTTTCTAATACCAGTTATGGGGGTTTCCTGAGGCACCAATTAGAACAAATATTGCCTCCACATGGGAAACTTGGTCTTCGGAGCTGTCTCAAAATCTCCTGTTAGGAGAATCCTTCAGGGCCTCGGCGCCACCGCCCCACTCCAAGGACTCCATGGACACAAATCCACCTTAAGGACCCATCCGCAGGAGATTATATTTCATCTCAAACCCCTTGGTTGCTGCCCCAGAGCCAGCAGAACGAACCAGTCTTGTCGCTAGGAGACAATGGGAATGCAAGGCCGGCTTCCCAGGCATCCATCCTTACAACTCTGCTCTGGCGACGTTCCGTACGGGACGCTCTGGAGCCATCCAACAGGTCTCAAATGTCCTCCAAAAGGATTCCTTGCGTTTTGGAGCATCTCACAACTCCCATCATAGTAAAACCTCCATGGCTTTGTGATGCCCCCCCCCCTTATGAAGGGGAAATCATGGACACGAACTCCAACCTGAGCCAACGTCTGATTCTCGCCCTGACTTCAGATGCACGAGATCTCGATTCAGCTCTGCAGAGTGTGCCAGCCTTGCCTTCGCCCTGAAACCTATGTCTAGCTTGTGTTCTCACACTTCCATCCTCACAATCCTGGCCCCCAAGACCTCAAGTTTGCCAACTCAGGACTCACAATACAGCACTCTGTCTGCCCTCCAGAAGAAAAATGTTGCCCTATGGAGCTTCCCAGACACCGCAAATGAGAATAGAACTATACGGCACTGTACTGTACCCAAATTATATAGTCTAACCTGGGCACTATTTCACTGTCTGACACAGCCTGAGCCCAGACCTCCTGACCATCACCCAGACAGCTGACTGCACACTGAGCAGATCGGACTTGCCATGTTCTTAGCTCGTCATCTCATCCCAACCTAGCTTTTCAGGTTTCAGAACTTAGACCTTAACACAGATCCCTGCCAAGGGGGTAACGTGATGCAGAAATCAGAACTCCTCCTAACCCATGGCAGAAACCTTGTGATTGGCATGTTGTCCAACGTTCAGTGTAGGAGAAACCGGTGTTCACCATGAGGCCCCGCCCATGCTTGAGTGCTGTGAGGGCATAAACACACATTGTGACCATCAGCGTGAGTCCTGTCCTCCAGAAAGTCCTCTCAGTTGCAGAACCTTTAGACGTCATAATGGGCTTGCCATGCCCCTAGGCCCCAAATTTAACCAGAATTCTGGTGTCCAGTCGCCCCTCCCCAGGGCTCTGCTTTGGAATCCCTCTTTTGGTGGGACATCTGAGGTAGAAAAAAAAAAAAACAAAACGGACTCATCCCATCGCACGGAATGACCCCATATTCTTGGGATCGGGCCAAATCCCCGGAAAGGAACACTCGTCCATTACCCGTGAATTCAGCAGGACATTCCGCGGCCATCAGTGATACAATATCCAGAGACAAAAGCCTGAGCAAGTGCCTCACACTTGCCCTTAGTTCATATCCTGAAGTGATCTCCTCACGGTCTGTAGATCAGTCCTGCCATACCAATGACCCGAATCCTAAGCCGAGATTGTGTTTTCAGACAACTGTCCCCCCAGCCCTCTCCCACACACCCTATAGGCTCAGGCCCATGGAGCCAAACCTGAGGATTGTACAGGACTTCTCCAAGGGAATTCTGCACATTCCATTGGCCATAACCCTACAAATAGGATAAAACTCCCAAGTCCCAGAGGCCATCCAAATAGTGTTGGCTGCCCAGCACAAACAGGGGCAATCTGTGACCATCTGAGCACCTACATGCACTCAGACCCTTAGAAAGATGTAGCTAGAGGTAAATTGGAACAAACAGGCCCCTAGGCCCTAATCGGATCCATGACTTTGGTTTCCAAGCATCTCTCCTCAGAGGCCTGGATTCCAATACCAACATATGGCTGTTTCTTGAGGCACCCATCAAAACAAATCTCGTCTCCACATGGGTAACTTGCTCTTTGGAGGCATCTCAAAATCTCCGGTTAGGAAAATCCTTCAGGGCCCCGCTGCCAAAGCCCCATTCCAAGGTCTCCATGGACACAAACAAACATTAGGACCCATCCACAGGTAATTCCATTTCACCTCAGCACCCTTGGTTGGTTCCCCAGAACCAGCATATCGAATGTGTCTTGTCACTAGGAGACAATCGGAATACAAGGCGGGCTGACTAGGCATCCATCCTTAGAACCCTCCTCTGGCTTCATTCTGTATGGGATGTCCTGGAGCCATCCAACAGGTCTCAAATGTCCTGCAGAAGGAATCCTTGCATTTTGGAGCATCTCACAACTCCCAACGTGGGAAAACCTCAATGGATTTGTGATGCCCCACTCCCCCTTTATGAAGGGGAAATCATGGACAGGAACTCCAACCTGAGCCAACATCTGATCCTTGCCCTGACTTCAGATGTATGAGATCTCAATTCAGCTCTGCAGAGTGTGCCTGCCTTGCCCTTTCCCTGAAACCTAAGTCAAGCTTGTATTGTCTTACTTCCGTCCTCACACTCCTGGCCCCAAGTCTTCAAGTTTGGCAATTCTGGACCCACAATTCAGTACTCTGCCTACACTCCAGAATAAAATGCTGCCTATGGATCTTCACAGAAACCCCAAATGAGGATATACCTACACGGCAATGTACTGTACCCAAATTATATAGTCTAACCTGGGCACTATTTCACTGTCTGACACAGCCTGAGCCCGGACCTCCTGACCAACACCCAGACAGCTGATCGCACACTGAGCACATTGTGCCCGCCATGGTCTTAACTCATCATCTCTTCCCAACCTAGATTTTCAGGCTTCAGAACTTTGACCTTAACTCCAGACCCTGACAAGGGGGAAACGTGGTGCAGAAATCAGTACTCCTTCTTACCCATAGCAAGAAACCTTGAGGCTGGCATGTTTTCCAACATTCAATGTAGGAGAATCCAGCATTCTCCATGAAACCTGTCCATGCATGAGTGATGCCAGGGCATAAACATGCATTGTGACCCTCAGTGTGAGTCCTGTCCTATAGTAGGTACTCTCAGTGGCTGGACCATTAGACGTCATAATGGTCTTGAGATGCCCCTAGGCCCCAATTTTTAACAAGATTTCTGGTTGTCGAGTAGCCCCTCCCCAAATCTCTGCTGTGGAATCCCTCTTTTGCTGGGACACCTGAGGTTAAAAAAAAAAAAACAAAAAAAAAAAAAAAAAAAAAAAAAAAACGTGGACTCCTCCCATCGCACAGAATGACCCCAAACTTAGGGATCGGACCAAATCCACAGAAAGGAAGACTCGTCCATGGCCCATGAGGCCTCCCCGACAATCCACGGCCATCATTAACACAGAATCCAGATAAAAGCCTGAGCAAGGGCCTCACCCTTGCCCTTTCTTCATATTCCAAAGAGTTCTGCTCACAGACTGTAGATAAGTCCTGCCATACCTACAACCCAAAACTTAAGTCGAGTTTGTGTTTTCAGATACTGGCCCCACAGCACTGTCCCCCACACCCTAAAGGCTCAGTCCCCTGGAGCCAAACCTGAGGGCTGTACCTGCCCTCTCCAAGGGAATTCTGTCCATTCCATTGGCCACAACCCTACAAATAGGATAAACCTCCAAAATCCCCGAGGCCATCCCAGTGTTGGCTGCCCAGGACAAACAGGGGCAATTTGAGCCCATCTGAGCACCTTTCTGCACTCTGACCCGTAGAAAGATGTCCCCAGAGGTAAATTGTAACGAACAGGCCCCTAGGCCCTAATCGATCCATTGCTTTGGTTTCCAGGCATCTCTACTCAGAGGCCTGGATTCCAATCTCAGCATATGGGGGTTTCCTGAGACACCCATCAGAACAAATCTCATCTCCACATGGGAAACTTGCATGTTGGAGCTGTGTCAAAGCCTCTGTTTAGGAGAACCCTTCAGGGCCCTGGTGCCAGCGCCCCATTCCAAGGTCT